>NC_056744.1:1080222858-1080522858 GCF_019279795.1 Protopterus annectens | reverse complement strand
GTCCAAGAAAGGTTTTCAAGACCCAAAATTCCTCGGACCCCCTCTGTCTCTGGGCCGGCGTCTATTCTGTCCCCCCCCTGCCTCTGGGGGAAGAAGAGCCCGGAGTGTCCCAGGAATACTGTGACTTCCTGAACCACATCTTCTTTTGCCCTCTCTAATTCCGGGAAAAGGATCTTTCAGGTTTCAAGAAGCGGATTCCGACGGCAGACAGTGTCTTCCCATCCTTCTCACTCTGGACTAAAGTCTCTTTGATGGTCTTATCAAAGAGAGTAGAGCTGTCATAAGGAGCATTGGCAAAGGATGCCTTGAAAGGTTCAGAAAATTGACATAGTCTGAGACAGGCGTTGCGCCTCATGGACAAGCCAGACCCAGCCGCCCTAGCCGCTCCTTCAGTAGCATGTGAAAGGAGTCACATGGACAGGTTGGAGACTGCTTTCAAAGTGACCGTCCTTGCATAGAATGAGTCCCTGTCCTCCTGCGACATGGACTTAGGGGGAGACTCCGTCAGCTCCTTGACCGGAAAGCATAAGTCTCGTGACATGGGCCAGGTAGTTCAGCACCCTAATAGAAAAGGTAGCTGAAGCATAAACCCGCTTCCCTAAGTGGTCCATCATCCGCGACTCTCGGTCAGGAAGATGAACAGAGGAACTCTCCTGGGCTAATTCCTTCTTTGTGGCTGCCGATACCACCATCTATGGGGGAGCCCTTGTACAATGCTTGCCTATCCGAAGGTGGACTCAAGATCTTGTCAGGCCTTTTGGGAATTGGTTCAATGGTGTCTGGCTCCTTCCAGGCCCACGATGTGACCAAGTCCACCAATGGATCTGTGAGAGGGGACACCCAGGAAGTACATGGGCCTGTGCCGAAAGTCTCCAGGTACAACAGACTCGTCAGAAGAAGGTTTGGGGACAGACCAACCTCCCTGTTGGCAAAGGATTTCCATGATGTCTCCAAAGGTAACATCCTCAGGATGTGACCTGGGGAACCTTCCCATCATCCAAATCCGTATCCTCCGTGAGGGACTCGGGGGAGTCCAAGTGCCTCCTCTTACATGTATGCTTGCGAGTCATATCTCCAGTGGGGCTTTCCGGTGGGAACTCGCAAGCCACTTGTTCCTCAGGGGGAACCGTCTGGGGCTCCTCGAGCACGGGCTATCCCTCTGGTAAAATGACGGATAGAAAGAGCAGAGGAGGTCGTGGCAGAGTTTGAGGGGATAGTCAGGGGTCTCGATACAGTGGAGAGAACCTTTTCTATTATGTCGAAAGCCGAGGGAGAACGAACCTCCTCTGGAACCAATAAGGAAGCAGGTCTCCCCGGGTCCAACGAGAGAATCGGAGCCGGACCCAAAGTTGACAGAGCTCTGACGGAGGGAACTTGGCCCAACAAAGGTGGAGCCGATGAAAAAAGTTCCACTCCCTCGAATCTGACACCCAAGCTCTGGCTCTGAGAGCGGCTCAGATCCGACACACTCCAGGAAGCTGCTGGCATCGAGGTAGCAGGTACTGTCGATACCAACCCCCTGACTAAAGCCATCCTCAGATCAGAGTACTCCGAATCCGGTGGACGGATCGGAGAAGGAGAAATACGTGTAAAAAAAGGAAGCAAGCTCTCCCTTCCTGAGGGAGAGGGGGCTGGCAAGACCCCCATCTGGATCGGAGTATGTATGAACCTCCTCATCATTTTATCCATGTTGACTTCCTATAAGGAATGTGTGGACTTCGACGAGGCCACTGACTCTGACTTTGCGGGTCTGGGCACCGAGGCCCCAGGTGTAGAGCATGTCTCCTCCGGCTCCGGGGAAAATCTCGGAGATCGGAGCCGAGGGGAGTCATGGATCCTATGAGTCCTAACAGGTGAAGACAAGTCCGGGGACCTCTTACGTTTCTCCGTCCTAGATTTTGGCTCTCTCTCCTTCTCTCTGCCCCTTTTCTTCTCCGCTTCCACAGGCTTTGAAACAGGAGGTTGAGTCCCAGCATGGGAGGGTGGAGAAGCAAGGGCAAAAGAAGAAGGAGAGGTGGCCACAGCAGCCGCTGTGACCGAAGCGGAGGACGAGCCAACCGCCTCAGAAGGGGGAAGAAGGCCTTTCACGGCCAACTTAGCATTCCTGCCCTTGATTGTGCGTGGGTTAAAACCTGCGCATATAGAGCAGTCTGTACTAAGATGGGCCACACCCAAGCACATTACACAAAGAGTGCGGCCATCTGCTGGGGACATCTTACGGCCACACTCAGTGCACTTTTTAAACACCGGCTTATCAGCCATTTATGCAAGAGGGAAAACAAGTATACAGAAAAAAAATATATCATTTTCCCAGTGAAAACCACTCACCACACACACATACACACACACACACACACACACACACACACACACACACACACACACACACACACACACACACACACAACATACTGAGGGGGGAGAGGAAGAAAGTACACTCACTAACTGTGCTAAACTAAGCTAAATAAGACTAAAGTTTTAAACACACAATGCACCAAGTGAGGGGAGGAAAAGGGGGATCTACACTAATCACTATCTTAAAATTAGCAGAGAAAAAAGGCTTTCTAAAAGCTTTAATACTCACTTACTACTCGGAGCTCTGGAGATCACGATGCTTCAGCTAGCCACAGCAAACAATATCTGGGGGTTGGAAGGTAGTGGAGGTGTATTATGGGTAAGGGGAGGAGCTTGGAGCAGATGCTAGTGAAGTTGCCGGCTCAGATACAATATGGATCTGGTATCCACAGGTTGAAAACCAAATGAAGTAAACTACCTCAGATAGTAAGAGTAAAAAAAGTCAAAAACCCCAATGGGGCACTTTATCTGAAAGAGGTAGAAACCAGCAGATGACCGAGTGTTCAGATCGATGATCGAAGATAGCGTTCGGACTGGCGGCAAAGACGATCTGAGGATGGTACATCCAGACATAACTCTTATGCCCTACGCCATGCACAGGGAGCATACTGCATAACCTTTACAACCAAAATGCTTTTGTATACTGGGTGGATGTCAGGCTACCCTTGGCAGGGGACCTCTATTAGGTTCACAGGTAAGTACTAGGCTATCTGTCCAAGGGCATTTATAAGCCTAGCCAGAATGTGTTGGCTTTTGCCACCCCCTCAGATTAGTTCCCTGTGCCTCTGTCCAGCAGAGCCATTAGTTCCCTGCGCCACTGTCCAGCAGAGCCAATGCAGTGATCCCCGGAGTAAATTTTCGATTTCCCATCCACCAGTCAAGATTTCTCTTGAAGAGTGTTAGTGAGGGACTCTGCCTGATGTATACTGGAATCCTGTTCCAAAGCACGGGGAGTCTCTGGGAAGAGGAATCTGTCCCTCCAGCATGTCCTATTTATCGTTGTGGTGAGGTTTATATCTCTAGAGCGTGTGGCTCTCCGGGATTTTTTTTTTTTTTTTTTTTTAGGTGGAGCATGTCCATCAATTCTGGGTTGGACATGGCCTTGTATGTCAGGCAGAGATCACCTCTGAGTAAGCAGTATGCAACCGAGTACAGCTGGAGTTTCTTGAGTCGGGCTGCATAGGGCATCTGTTTGAGGCCAGTAATCCTCTTGGTGAGGTACTTTTGCGGTCTTTCCAGCTGTTGCAGGTGTCTTGTAAGGTACATCCCAAATGGGGCTTTGTATTCTATGATGGGTCTAATAAGTGAAGAGTAGAGAGACACAATAACCTCTTTTGTTCTAGATGCGAACCCTTTTGTGATTAGGTGGGCCACATAAAAGGATTTTCTAACCACCTTGGCAATATGATTATCAAAGGAGAGATTACTATCTACTTGGGTCCCCAGATCCCTTATTATATTTTCTGTATTTAGGGGACTACCACCTATGTAGTAGTTCGCGGGTACTTTACTTTTTCCAAAGGGAATGACTATGCACTTTTTGGCATTTAGCTTGAGGCCATGATTTTGACACCAGGTATCAGTCTCAGTGAGACCCTTCTGGAGGGTGTCTGTATCAGCCGGAGAATCAATTATGGCCCCTAGTTTGCAGTAGTCTGCGAACTTGGTCAGCCATAGTTCTCCTATGCTTGCCTGTACCTCTGAAAAGTACATACTGAACAGGAGGAGTCCTAGGACTGAGCCCTGGGAGATGCCACTTGTAACCAGTTTAGAGACTGACATAGAGCCTGCAACTCTCACCATGTGGGTTCTATCCATGAGCCAGTTGGCAACCCATCTCATGACGTAGGGGTTTATGTTCAAGCTGGTAAGCTTGTCTATAATACTAGAATGGGGAATGGTGTCAAAAGCCTTTGCGAGGTCTAGGTAGGCTGTGTGGACCTCCTTTCCCTTGTCTAATGCCTTGGTAACTGTCTCAAAGAAGTCCACCAGGTTTAGGAGGCATGATCTGCCCTTAAAAGTCAAACTGGGTAGGGTCCAAGGTTTGGAAGTTCCCAATGTCTCTGTTAATGAGTTCCATGATGATGCACTCCATAGCCTTGCAGACCAGGCTAGTCAGGCTTATAGGGTGATAGTTCCTGGGGTCCACTGTGGCTCCACCTTTGTGGAGTGGGATAACTGTCGCTGTGGCCAATCTGTGGGTAAGTAGCCTGTAGAGAGGCTGAGTTTGAACAGTGTGTTTAGGTGAGGGGTTAGTACATTTTGGAGCTTTTGTAAGACACAGCCTGGGACACCGTCCGGTCCCAATGAAGCTATGAAGAATATTGTAAAGAATATTGTAATAGTGAAAACAGGGAAATCTACGGTTATGATAAGATTTTACAAAATTGGACTTTCTACAGTTAGCTATGAAGGGGCAATAAGTACTGTTCAGAGTGACATTGACATACAGGAGTTCAAAGTTGGTGGACTGAGAAATCTGTCATGAGGTGATAATATTTTGGACAAATGCTGATAACGTCCACCCCCCCCCGACACAACTGCCAGTTTGTATAAAAAAAATTATAGCTAGTAATCCATGTATTTTTGGATTTAGTATCTTAAGTTTTGAATCCATGTTTCTGTAACTACATATAAATTAATGTGTTCAAGCTGCAGGACAACCTCATGTTCAGGTATTGTTTTGTGTAGAAACTTGGTGCTGGGCAGAGCCACTTTAATGTGTTCCAGATTAGAAGTTACTACACTGGAATGTCCAGCAGATGGGATGGACTCTGCCTAAAATGGCATCATGGGGGCAGCAAAGGGTTTAGCCAGAATGTAAAATCCTTGGTAAGAGAGGTGCAGACCATTCTTAGCAAATGACACCAGCTATATAGCCAGTTATTAAGGCCAATTATCTTATCTTTGAGTCTTGGCATCATTTATGATGACAAAATAACATTCAAGACTAATGCCTTTTCTACCTTGGATGCATGCATAACAAGCTTTATCATGTCCTTCTGCATGTCTCTTTGGGTACAGCATCCAAGGTCACTCACTCACATGTGGGCCACTTTCAGCTCACAACTGCATTTGTTAGAATGAAGGGTTCTAAGAACCAGTGTTAAATCCTGGATCCTGGCTCCAGAAAGGCAGCTATCACTTTATTCACATCCAGCCTGGAAAGGGTGGTGTCTGCAAGCCTGACAATGTTGTCACCTATTGCTAAATCATTACTGTGGAAACATACAGTCTCATTGGGCCTTAAGGCTAAGAGTCTGCACCCTTCTGACTTTTAGCAGAAGTATGCATACTGGCTGTGGGTATGCAGCATAAAGCTGGGTGTGTTGTTTCATGAACTAATGGCTGAGGTTTCTTAGCCCTTAGTCTGGGAGGCTTATACGGTGTTCCCTTAACCTCAGCATATGTTGATTTAGCAGAGGAGGTCTGTTCTCTCTCTCTCTCTCTCTATATATATATATATATGTGTGTGTGTGTGTGTGTATACACACACACACACACACACACACACACACACACACACACACACACACACACACACACACACGTGTGTGAATTTGTCCATGACCACTGTGATTCCCGAACATGTTCTGAGGTGGAAGGTGGCCTCCTGTTCAGTAAATACTTGCAACTGTCACATACTGAATCATTGCAAGGTAGAAATAAAGTGCTTTTAGTAAACAGAAAATACATTACATGCATTTTTCATTTTGTGCTTGTATCTCTGACTGAATCAACATTTCTGTAAGTTGTACATGTATCGTACGGTTACATATACATGTGGAGCTTTTCTCCCCAGGCATCCACTGAAAAAGGACATTTTGACAGTTGGAATTTCCTGATAAATGTAAAATAAATTAAAAAATAAAATAAAAAAAGCAGTTGCTACATTGCCTCAAACACCTAGTGCTTTCAGACTGATTACGTGTGGAAAAACTGACTAAAATTCCATAATGACCAGTAACAAAAGGGTATAAGAAAAAAAGGGAAGGTTAACTTACTCTTGTTACAGGACAGATTGTACTAGAGAAATATGACAATACGGGATATGGCTAAATGATGCAAGAATAAGAGATGTAACTACTTTAGCATTTACAAGTGAAAAGAAATGTAAAAAGGGACAGAAAAATGTAGCAGCAAATGGTAATTGGTAAGGGCAATCTTAAACCAGGCAGCTTTACCCAAGTAGGCTAATTTAGTTTCTATCTAAATAGTAGTACCACTGAGCAACAAGTAGCCTAACATAACTGATTTGGGTGCACTTACAGTAGAGCAAGTTCAGGAAGGTTTGCTAGCTCCTGCAGAGCCTGTTCTACTGAAAAAGATAGATGAAACAAATAACTTGCAGCCAGAGGAGAAAACCCTCTTGCCCATTACGTCCAAAGCCTTAGACTCACTGACAGGTGGTAAGATGAAAAGGTGATATGACATTTTAATACCTATGATGGACCAAAGAAATTACACAGGAATTCTGAGATACTTGCTCAGTGATGCTTAGCCAGTATTTCACTCCGCTGTTATAAGGGTTCAGAGTAAGGATAGTTGCCTTGGAAGCATATTTAGTTGTGCTTCCAGGCCAATACACATGGCAACCTGCATAACAAGCTTGGGAGGGGTGCAGTTGAAATATCCCAGGGTTCCTCATCGTTCTTGCTACATACTAATTAAGGCATTTTTGAGGGAAAGAAGCAGAAGTAACATGCCATTCCTTAGCAGACAACATAATCCTGTGAGGTTTCTGTAAAGAAGGTAATTTGAGATAGGGCAGTTTCACTGTTTTCATTTGTCTTACTTAACAATGACCTCTAAATCCTCAGAACCTCCTTTCAAGGAATGTCAGAGACAAAGAAAAGCTTCCATTCATCTAGCTCCAGAAGGAGGTGGACAGGGTTTACCAGGTGCAAAAGGCTGCTGCCAAGTGCCTGACAATCTGGTACTGGCACTACAACTGCATGGCAGAGACTGTGCTGAGTCATGAAAGGCATTTCCTACACGCAGCTTGGCATGCACATCAAACTACATTTCTTAAAGTTATAGTCCTGAATCAGCAAGGTAAGTTTTACTAGAGCACAACCATGTCTGGGGAATTCTGATGGGCTCAAGTAGTGAAGGAATGCCTATGGGAAACTCCATGACTCTACCCAGTAAGCCTCCTTTGACCCTGATCAATACAACATGTAGACTCTTTGATCCCAAGGCATTTTTGGGGAACTTGAGAGTTCACTCTACATAAGTGGATTAGCTGCACTCATGCTCTGGATGCTCAAATGTGAAAGAGTTAAAGCAGACACCATGAGAGACATTTCTCAAAGTGACTGCCAGGGTTGTACTTACAGCAATCATTTTCTAGTTGGTCAATGATGGGTGCAGGCATTATCACTCACTAGCTGAGGGAAAGCTTACAAATCATAAGGAAAGCAAGGATGCTTTGCCAGTAGACTTATGAGAGTTGGTTTTGATCAGTATCTAAATGATTGGATTCTCTTGCCTTCCATGACCTGCTTTCTCCAGTCCATGGTTCAGATCTCTTAGCCTCTGTTTGCTAACTGCATGACTGAACAAGTCACTTAAGCAGACAGTGCTCTGGTGTAGTTGCAGAAACAGGGCTATGTTTTCTCCTTTTCTGCATGCCTAGTGACTACCTATTAACCTACAAACCTATCCTGAAAATAAATGCAATTTTTTCTGCATTCCCTGTAGTTGGCTGCGCTGATGCACTAGAACTTGCAGCAATGCTACACACCATACTCCTTTTCCTTCGCAATGCAGGTGAAAATCAAACACAAGAATACTTGAAAGGCTTTGGCATTTTTAGGCGTCAAATGATGAATGTTAGGAATGAGAAACCCTAAATGGGTAAGCAACAGGAAGGAATAAAGATGCTAGAACAAGTTCTTCAAATGTGGTATACTGCATAACTACATGTGTCAGCTGGAAAACGAAGCATCTGCAAGTATAGCAGCTAGAGAAAATTTCAGATTTGTGTTAACCTGGAGATATCTAAGGAAGGAATCCAATGCTACTCACTGCAAAAGGCCTCAAAGTCAATTTATCCTGTTATAAACATGGTGAAAGTTAAACATGCATGTGTCCAACACATGGAACAACTTCATGTGCGCAAGTTGTGCAATAAGATCGGAGACAGTATACTCAGTGGTATTTATACGGTCTCACTTTACCCTGGGGACACCAGGCATGTAGCCTCCTTGTCTACCAACTACTACCACTAAATCTTCAACAGAGGGCTCCACATCAGCTGGCTAGATGTACTCATGCTCTGGATGCTGGTATGCAGGGAAGTCAGTATGGAGGTTGCAGCACACTGGTACAGTGATTAAGACCTCTGCCTTATAGTTCCAGTGCCTAGCACCCAATTCTGACCTTCATTCAATGCCTGTATGGAGTTCTACATGTTTTCCCCAAGACTACACTGTTTTTTCTAGGTACTCTGGGTTCCTGTCATCTTCCAAAAACATGGTCACTAGTTGTACTAAAAAATGTCCATGCATATAATAAATTTACCCTTGCCCTCATTAACTGGTTATGGCTGAAACTGGTCAGACCAGTCTTTTTAAATACTACTGAAATTTCTTTTTCATTTTCAGTATCCTAAGCACACTTGCATTAAAACTAAGAAAATGTAGAGGTAAAGTGCTCCTATACTGAATGTCATGATGACAGCAAACTACTTTTCAGTGTCTAGGGACAACATTTAGGTCAGCAGTACAAAATCTTACCGGTATGGAGGCCATTATGAATTTTTTCACCACTAGGTTGATCTGCAAGGGCACTGAATAGCTGCAATTTTTCCTTCAATTCAGCATCTTGATAGTCCATGTCATTTTGATTCTGGATATATAAAATAAAACATTACTTCAAATTATTTTACAACAGTGTTTTAAATGCTTTTCAATTTAAAAAAATCACATTGTGCACTGCATATGTCTTCATTTTAAACAATTAAATTGCTCAGAAATTCAACAATGTAAAATTTTAACCCATTTATTTTTTACAAGAAAACCAGAAAGTAGTTGTCCTTCAGAGTTAATGACATTAAGAAAGCCTGTGATAGGATGAAACGTAGCATGGTCTGAAGAGAGAGCATTTTGAAAGACAGTACCTTCAGATACGTGTTCAGGATAGACACGTCTAGTATGGGTCTCCATTGCCCCTCTTTTCTTTGGATTAGGAAAATCCTGGAGTAAAATCTTTTCCCCTTAAAGTCCTTTGGTATTTGCTCAATGGTGTCCTGATTCAAAAGGTCTTGAATAATGGGAGCCAGAAGGGATATTTTGTTTTGATGATGTGGCATGCCTTTCAGAGGGGAATATTTTCCAAAGACATGGCATAGCCCTCTGTGATGATGATGGACAGGACCCACTTGTCTGTGGTAACAGCTTCCCACATGGCCAGGGAGAGCAATAGTCTTTGAAAAAGACTGGTATGAGGCTGGGCGGGGGACTGCCTGGGTACTTCCTATGGAATCTAGGAACTGAGGACAGTAGGATCTTTCTGCAATCTTTCATGGTCTTGAACTGGTCTAGTAGAGTTTTGTGGACTGGCTGCCTGAGGGCCAAACTGCAAGTCTTTGTACAAGGGCGGGTCTAAAATTTTTGATCTGAAATTCTCAGGTATTGGTCAACTGTGAAGCCATGCATACCTGCAGATAACAGATCCAGTGGCAGCTGTCCTAAAAGAAGCATCCACAACATTGTAACTGCATTTAATGCAGTGTCTGGCAATCTGCATGGCCTGCAAAAGTAAGCTCTGCATTTGGTGCTTAGACATTCTTACATAAATATTTAAGGTCATCAGACCCTGTAAAACCTGTCTCGTCCTCTTAGGAACTGGAACATCAGAGATCTGCATGGATTGCCATTTAAAGTGTTTCATCATGAAACCACGTATTTTTTTTAGGAGTAGCATGTGGATGTGAAGACCCAAAGGAGTGGGGTTTCAAAGACATAAGTTTTAAACAACCCCTGTGAGAAATCTATCCACGCCTTCTCCCAAGTTGCTATGGGGCAGGACACATACTTAGTCTTCTGCTTTTTTTCCTTTTAAGTATAACATCTGCCTGGATGAGATCTGAGAGCCTGGGATCTCTTCCCCAGCTTAATTTGAGGGATGCCATGCAGTCCTTCAGAAATGATGAGATGCAGTACCTTGGATGTTCTGGCAGTCTGCAAGGCATCAGCAGCCGGACTCAGACAGGGGTCTTGGTATAAGGCAACTGTGCAGTAGCCTGACATACCATAGGTTCTGCAACCACAGGAGGTACCATCAGAGACAGAAATGTTGGATTGTGGATTCATGTGAGGCCTCTTCATTTTTTTATGACAGACGGACATCAGAGGATGTGGAG
This sequence comes from Protopterus annectens, assembly GCF_019279795.1. Classification (NCBI taxonomy): domain Eukaryota; kingdom Metazoa; phylum Chordata; order Ceratodontiformes; family Protopteridae; genus Protopterus; species Protopterus annectens. The sequence continues at coordinate 1,080,512,135 of NC_056744.1, read as the reverse complement.
TATGCTATCTTGGACTGGGCCAAGCATTTAAGATGCTGGGACTTGAGAAAGGTGTTTATAGTAGAAAGCCAAGACTTAAGGACTTTTGGAATGGATGACTGACAGACTTGAGCAAGATTTGTGATTGTGTTCTAGGCCTAGACAAAAAAGAGACGTCCTACACATGTCCTTGTGTGGAATCTGCCTACTGCACTTGCACTTACCCCTCCTAGCTGACATCTACAACTTTCACCAAATATCGTAAGATAAAAAGGAAGGTACCCCAATGGGGCACTTAAAAGTTCAAAGTAAAGGTACCACGGACCAAACAGCGAACAGTCCAACAGATGCATGACCTGCGCTCAGGCTGGCAGTGCGACAGTCTGAGAATCCATGCTCATACTGTCTACATACCCCAATGCATATGAGCTGACGTCATGCAGATGTACGACCTAGGGACATCTGACACATCCTAGTCTCTGCTCAAAAGGAAAACATTTTCAAGTTTGTTTTGTTAGGATAGCAAATGAATACTTTGACACCTGCTGAAAGGATAATGTGAAATTCCCTCAAGGAAAGGACCGTTTAAAGAAGCCATGGCTTAAGATCTCTAGGTTGCACATCACCTGAAACAGTTTTAGACACCTTCAGAACAGGAAGACTACATTAAATGCCAATTCTGCTTATTCTCACAATGAAGTAAAAATGTACAGGAGAACTGCCTTTTCACGAGAAGTTCAGAATATGAATGCTGTTTCACGCCAACAGTGAAAAAAAAACTTTTTGTTGCACTGTCTTACCTGAATTTCTAGTAAGGACAAAGATCAAGCAGAAAAAAAACAATCAGTAAAACCAAAAATAAAATCGAGCAAGGCTAGACTTTCCACTGTGTGATTCCTTAAACCTCTTGAATTAAAGGCAACATGGGATATATGAAAATGACCCTTTAAGGACACCAGGTGTTTTAGCTATATGGCAATTCTGAATGTCCATGACTTGTTTCTTTTTAAGTCTATTTATGTACAGATTCAGGCTAATAAAGTCAAACCCCACTAGCTGTGGACATGCGTGTTTCACACTTCTTATGGCATCATCAACCCAACATAAGTGGAATGTTACTCCCCGAAAAAGATATTCACTTTCTGTGTACCCCCTCATCATTATATTGGATTGAAAATGAAAGGACAAATGGGCATAGTCCTATATTTCAAGGTACTGCTGTCACATCATGCCTCCTCAGCACTGAACACAAAAAATAGACACCTCCAGTGTAGCCTTTTGAAGTCACACAATGATTAAGGCTTAAAAACAAATACAGCACAGCAACATATTACAACATATTGCTGTCAGCTGTACATATACAGCATGCCTCCTTTCCCCTACCCCCAGAAGACTGCCACCTGTATATAAATCTGATTTCAATTGTGAAGAAAGTGAAGCAAAAAAAGCACCCACATTAATTCATTCCAATTTGTTGCTTCTACACAGTATAGTGGCCCTAGATAAGTTACAGTGACCTTGTTTGCATACCTCTGAGGTATGATTTTTGATGACCACACTGCCCAAGCTAACATACAAGTAGAATGACCTTCTGTGCATACCTTTGATGTTCTACTGTGTGGAAAAATTAAAAAAAAAATAATGACCACAGTATCCTGAGCCTCCACACTAACTATGGCAATCTGTGCCCATCTCTGAGTGGGGTCAGTTTTAGACTATGTGGGGCCCCATGCAGAAGACCCTACTAAGTCACATATCCAGACAAGAATGATGGACTCCAGAAGGTTCTAAATGTTCTCTGATGTATTTTATGCCCTATTTTTTTTGTTACCTAGGAGATTGATGCATACGCCTACCAGTTACCAGTATTACTTTTTACACACACACACACACACACACACACACACACACACACACACACACACACACACACACAAACACAGGCACATACACGCGCGCACACAAACACAGGCACACACACACAGGCACACACACACACACACACACACACACACACAGGCACACACACACACACAGGCACACACACACAGGCACACCATGCTATCTACTGGCAAACTGGAAGAACATCAATTCAGCTGCAACATGCATTTGGGATGTTGGAGGTAATAAGATCATCTGAATAAAATACAGAAAGAGAAGAGGCAAGGAGGGCATGCATACTTCATATAACTGGAGCCACAGGCAAGAAAGTACAGTTGTGTACACTTACCATAAATGTAGATGTTCGAGTGTATTCACTGTTGCAGTCATTACATTTGGGTAATCTGCTGGCAGGTTGCCCTCAGTCGGCCTGATTAACAAAGTCTTGGGTCCTGCGTCAGTTGCTGTCCCTTCTTCCATGACGTCAGGTCGTCAGGGGTATAAAACATGCAGCCGACGCCAATACATGAGTTTGTCTTGCCCCAGATGTCAGGTGCCCCCCACACAGGGAGCAAATAAAATTAAAAACACAAAAAATATACCTCCAATCCCAAAAGCAAATACACCAAAAGGGCTTTTAAGCATAGTGAAAGAAAGTAGAGGTATAGCCAGAGAAAAATAGGGGGCTGGAGGGAGGGTAACCAGGACTGCAACAGTGAATACACTCAAACATCTACATTTATGGTAAGTGTACACAACTGCACTATGTTCTTCATGTTTCACTGTTGCAGTCATTACATCTGGGTAGATTCCCAAAGCTATGGTTGGGTGGAGGGAATTATAAAGCATTAGGACCAGCTATAAGACCCTGCAGGACAGCAGTGGCAAAGGCAGCTCTGGATTTAGAGAAAAGTGGTAAATGATAATGTTTGGTGAACGTATGAACTGAGCTCCAGGTAGCAGCTTCTAGAATGTCCCTGATAGGAACACCTCTGAGAAAGGCTGTAGAAGTAGATGCAGCCCTGGTGGAATGGGATCTGATCCCCTGGGGGATAGTTTTTCCATGGCGCATATAGCAGAAATGAATACAATGGCTTATCCATTTGGAAGTGGTTTGCTTTGAAATAGTCTTTCCCTCTGCCCCTGCAGCAAATGCCACCAGCAGTTGTTCAGATTTTCTTTGAAATTTTGTCCTGTTTAAGTAAAATCTAAGTTGTCTGTATACATCCAATGAATGCAGAATCTGCTCCCCCTTGTTCTGTGGATTGGGAAGGAAAGTTGGCAAATGAATGGTCTGATTGAGAGCCACACTGGATACCACCTTAGGTATGAAGGATGGATTGGTCCTGAGAGATACCTTGTCCGCATGAAAAATGATGAAAGGTTCCACTGCCATAAGAGCCTGCAATTCAGAAATCCTTCCAGCTGAAGTGACTGCTAAAAGTAAAGCTGTTTTCCAGGAGAGAAGTTTTAAGTCTGCAGTAGCAGCTGGCTCGAAAGGAGGGACAGTGAGCTTTTCCAATACAAAATTAAGGTCCCAGGCAGGGGTTGGAGCTCTCCTGGGTGTTCAAGTTTTTGGCCCCTCTGCGATACTGCTTTAGCAGAGGATGAGAGAAGAGGGGAAGTTCTGTGTTGTAATGAGCTGAAATAGCTGAGGCATGGATTTTTATGGAAGAAAAGGACAGACCCTTGTGAAGCATTTCAGTTAAGTATTGCAAAATCGGAGGAATGTTGGTTACTGCTGTGCTTATCCCTTGAGACCGATTCCAGGCACAGAATCTTTTCCATTTGTCAGCATAAGATTTTCTAGTACTAGGCCTTCTCGCCTCCAAGATGACATCCATCACAGGTTTGCTGAGGGATGCTAAGGGTGAATTTAGGTGATTAGCCATGCTGCAAGATTCAAAATTTGGAGCTGTGTGTGCAGAATTTGGTTGTTCTGCTGAGACAGTAAGTAAGGTGTCTGAGGCAGGTGCCACGGTGGAAGGTGTGACACATTGCGAAGGAGTGGGTACCAGTGTTGGCGAGGCCAGTCTGGAGCAATCAAAATCATTTTTGGTTTGTCTTGTTTGACTTTTAGTAGAACTTTGGAGAGCAAAGGCAGAGGGGGAAAGGCATAGACTGATAGTTTTTTCCAGCTGAAGGATAGAGCATTCAATTTCCAGGCTTTTTTGTGATGAGTTCTTGTGCAAAATTTGTCCAGCTAATAGTTGTGGGGTGAGGCAAAAAGATCTATGTCTGGGCTCCCCCATTTGTGTGTCAACATGTTGAAAATCCGTGGTTCCAATTTCCATTCGTGTGGGTCCATGAGATTTCTGCTTAATTCGTCTGCCAGAGTATTCAGCTTTCCTGGCAGGAATTGAGCTTGTAGTTGTACTTGACAGGTCAGGGCAGTGTTCCACAATGCCATTGCTAGTCTGCAAAGGGGGTAGGAGTGTGTACCCTCCTGCTTGTTTATGTACCACAAAACCATGGTGTTGTCTGTCTTTATCATTAATTGTCCTGGATGAAGGTAGTCCTTGAAGGCTGTCAGTGCATTTTGTATGGCTAGCATTTCTTTTTGATTGATATGAAGGTGCATTTGATTTGGGCAACATTTGCCCTGAATGCACTTCCCTGCCAGATGTGCCCCCCCAAGCATAGTATGATGCTTCTGTAGTTAGGGTTTGGGCGGCAAGGGGTGGTGTGAATGACAGTCCCTTGTTTTGGTGGCAGGCCTCTGTCCACCATAGGAACTCTAGTTGCAGGCAAGGAACGATAGGAATCATTGTTTCCAGGCTGTGACAATGCTGACTCCATAGACTTTTTAAGTACCACTGAAGTTTCCTCATATGCAGTCTTGCATATGGAATTAGAAGAATGCAGGAGGGTTCATGGCTTGCAGTATTTGCCTGGCAGAAAGCAGGGTTTTTGTGGCCACCTGTTTGAAGTAAGTCACCAAATTAATTTTCTTCTCTGGCGTAAGGAAAGCCATCTGGGCAGTTGTATTCAAGCTTGCACCCAGGAATGTAATTTTTTGAGAGGGTACCAGTTGTGATTTATTTTCGTTTATAGTGTACCCTAGACAAATGCCAGATGGTTTAGAAGAGTGTCCTTGCTTTCTGCCCGAATTAGACAATCGCCCAGGTATGGATATATTTGAATATTTCTTTGCCTGAAAAATGCAATTACTGGAGCCAGGCACTTTGTAAAGACCCTGGGCGCAGTAGATAAGCCAAAGGGCAGTGCAGAGAACTGGTAATGCAAGTAGCCTGCTTTGAAGCGGAGGTATCTTCTGCAAGATTCCCTGATTGGGATATGCAGGTAAGCCTCTTTAAAATCTAGAGCATAGGAAGTAACTGGTAAAGAGTCAGCATCTTGAATTTTGGAATGTCCAGAAAGGTGTTTAGTGTAGATAAGTCCAGAATTGGACACCATGATTTGTCTTTTCTGGGTACCAGGAAAAGTCTTGAATAGAAACCTTGTCCCTTTTCCTCTTCTGGTACTGGTTGAATAGCCCCCATGCTCATGAGGGAAAGTACTTGTTTCTGGGCCTCTGCCCACTGATTTGGGGGCAGGTCTGGCCATCCGTTTGGAATTAGCAACGTGTGGAAATGAAATCTGTACCCTCGGATACTATATTTAAAACCCATTTGTCCTGGGTTATAAGTTGCCAGTTTCTTGCATGAAGAGCCAGCTTTCCCCCCAAAGGGGCTGCTATAAGGTAAGTGTTTGGTAAGTGTAAAGGGAAGTCATTGAGACTACTTACCATAGGGAGGTGTCTTGTTGTTTCCAGATTTGGAAGAGGAGGCACCCCATTGTTTTGTTCTGAAAGTCCCTTGTGACTGAAACCTGGAGCCTTTGGAATGTCTGGGTTTGACTTGAGTGGCTCTCGAAGGAACTAGAAAGGACCAGTTCTTAGTAGGCCAGTGCCTTCTAAATCTTGGAGGTTGCATTGTAAGAAATATTTCACAGTTTGCATAGATTTAGCTTTATCTTCCATCTTTTTTAAAACTTCTTCAGCCTTATTACCAAAGAGACGGTCCTGTTGTAAAGGAGCTTCCAACAATTTTGCTTTAACATGATCAGGCAGATTTTTCTCTTTGAGCCAAGCATGCCTTCTTAGCACAAACCCAGTTAGGCAGCCCTGCAAGAGGCCTCCAAAGAATCAAAACCACATTACAAAGTATGTTTTCCAACTTGTTCAGCTGAATGCAATAAATCCTGTAAATCTTTGTTTTCCACACAGTCAGAAATTAACATCATTTTCTGTTTAAGCAGTCCCATGACATGCGGTTGATATTTTAGCATATGAAATTGACAGTTTAAAGCCCTGATTGCCAAGGTTGCAGAAGTGTAAACATTCTTACTCCACCTATCCAGCGCCCTGGAATCTCTATCAGAAGGGGTAGGATTTTTAGCAGTAGAAGCCTTAATGCCCTTGGGACCCTGAGAAATGGTTTCAGGATCTGCAACAGGATTTTTGAAAAGAAATTTGTGGGAGTCAGGAACCCTGTAGTATCTGTCTGGCTTACAAGGAGCCGGAGGTAGAGAATCAGGAGCCATACTAGATTCTGAAAAAACAATCAACAATGTCTAGAACAGGAGGTATAGCCAAAGGCCTATGCTGAGGAAGAAGAAGAAAATCCCTAAGTCTCTTTTTAGATTCAGAGAAATTGTGACTTTCCCAGTGGAAATGTTCCCTTAAGGTATGTAAATTTTCCCCAAAAGAAAAATCCTCAGGGGGAGAAGCAGAAGGAATGGAATCTTCAGCATCAGAGTCCTCATAAGTAGGTATAGACAATTCCTGGTCATTAGGAGAGTCAGAAGAAATAGAATCCTGTTCAGAAGATTCATAATCAATGTCTTGCCTAGGCCTCTTAGAAGTGGGGGGGTTGGCTTCCCCTGATCAGAGTCATTAAATCTTCAGCCATTTTGATCATTTGTTTTTTAGGCATAGGGGCCTGCACATGTGGCCCAGGCGTTGGTTTTTTAGGCATAGGTCAAGATTTTGGCCTTAGTTTTGAAGAAAGCGTCGATCTAATATACAAATCTGTAGGCCTGAAAACACCCTCAGAAGCCGGTGCCTGCACAGCGGCTCCGGACCCATCCAAGGTAGAGACATTCACGGGTCCCATAACTGAAGCATCTTGTGGCATACTGGACTCCGAATGGGTCTCAGTAGAGGCCTGCGAATCAGAAGTAGTGGGTATCAGGGGCTGCGAAAGCGTCTCACTGAGTACCGGCGAACTGGCGACTGGCTTAAGAGAAGTGTCGTCGGCAGTTTTGGACCTCAACGACCTGTCTCTGTCTTTTTCTTTGCTTTTTTTAGGGATTCCGGTAGTCGGATTGCTAACAGACGGCATTTATGGATAATTAAAGCGTGAGCCAAAATATTTAGAAGCAAAAATGTACCGACTTTTGATAGTGCGTTAATTAAATAAAGCACAAAACCGACAGCAAGGTACGTTGTGGTCGGGGCCTAGGCAAGGAATACAGTACAAATGAAAATCCTTATGAAGTATTTACTTCCCACAAGTAATGCAATTATTAACTTTTACTGACATCGGTAAGGAGCAAGAAAAAGTTTCCGCAACGGGGTACTTAGCTTTTTAGTTTAAGACTTCAGATCTGAAACTTGAAAACAAAAATTTCAGGAGTCGGCCAACAGGCACTTGCGAACTGCTTCTGCTTTGTGCACCATGCGGCAAGAAATAAAGACAGACTGATGTAATGGTGTCGCTGCATGTTTTATACCCTTGAAGACCTGACGTCATGGAAGAAGGGACAGCAACTGAAGCAGGACCTAAGACTTTGTTAATCAGGCCGACTGAGGGCAACCTGCCAGCAGATTACCCAAATGTAATGACTTCAACAGTGAAACACGAAGAACATCTCAGAGATACGCATTGTGAGATAGCAACACTACTCACTGTGCCAACAATTTGTTCCTTTCCCACACATCCTCCACAGGCCAACAAAGACAGCTGCTTACTGTCTGCAATGCTGATATTTGACTGCGATGGAAAATGAAATAAATTATGGTCAACTTGTTACTCTTATGTATACTTATATACACTTCAAACCTGCCCCCAAACGTACATACACACATATATATGTATATACATGAACCACAACAGTGATTGTATTTAATGCAGATAAGCAATCCAAGTGAAACAATAAACATATTAGGAAACATATTTCAGGAATTTGTTAGTTTGCAGAATGATTCAAAATACCTTTAAGTTACTCATCGTAACATGATTTCTTGACAGAAAACCTGATTTCGGGATTTCATGATAGACAGCCTGATTTCCTGCCTGTCAGGAAAACTTCCTGACATATGGCAACTATATAATGCTTAGTATACTGTAAAAGTCTCTGGTAAAATCCAAACATCAGCAATGCAAAGGCTTCTTTTCAAAGGTTTTATTGTAGAGATGAGTGCTTTCATCAAATTTCTTCTTCAGATCATGTTGATATTGGTTACACTCTGTTCAGCAGTTCTGCTAAAGTATGATATTACTATATTTGTTACACTCTATTTAGTACATGTATTACAGTTAACTATATTCAGTACATACGTTAACAGTAGGGATTACCGTTCTGAAAAAAAAAATTGCTTAGTCTGTGCAATGTTTTTCTGCTAACCACTATCCCTGTAGCACTTACATGTTATTTAATTGTGGAGATGTTCTGTTAGGGACAATTTAAAGTCCGGAATAGTATTTTGGATTCATATCTGGCGGGAGGCTCTTCCATAGCAGAATGTGCCTTTTCAAAATCTATCATGATTTTAAAAAGAGACCTACTTAAAGAGATTTCATTTTTGTGACTATTTCTGAGGCAGTATGCCTTTTGTCTGAGAGGGAGTTCTCTCTTCAAATGAGGGCAGTAGCTTTCAATTAGAATTTTATACATCAGCGCACCTAAGAGATAGATTAATCCTTCAAGTGACGGGTATCCAGTTTAGAGTCTCAAGGGGGTTGCAATGATGCACATGAGGGTCTGCAAGTAATGCAAGTCTGCACATTTTCCTTTCTGCTGTTTAGAACCTGTGAGTGCAGTAAGCAGACTGAGGGATACGTTATAGCAACTGCTATTCCAGATTTGGAATAAGTACATTTTTACAACGTGAAATACATGGTGCAGGAGAGAGAAAGTGTGAAATTCTAAACAGCTATTTCAGTTGTAATAATACTTTACTGAAAACATTGTCAGTATGTATGTTGAAGTTGAGGAAGGAGTCAAGAGTAAGGCCTAAGTATGTGGATTCAAAAACAATGGGAATAATGTTGTTCTATGTTCAAAGATGGGTGACTGGTCATCAAGTAACTACATCTGAAAAGCTAGCAGAAAGTTTAGCAATGGTGCAAGAAAGAATAGTTGTGTAAAATCTTACCATAATGATAGATTATCCTTCTCTTTTATGTTGCAGTACTCTTTACATAAGGGAGTTCTCTGCCATAGGTGACCTGACGCTGGCCATATACAAAAGTCTTTCACTACTGTAGGGTGTGTGGTACATCGCACATATGCTGCTCTCATAAGTCGGCCATAAAAGTGATGTACGCATGCACCCACCTGAGGAATTAATGCCTCAGGAGGAAAGTCAGCCTAAGGAAAGTAGGTTATGACCATCCAAGGTAAAGAGCCAAACAACCAAGGGGAAGGAGGGAGTGATTGGAATACTGCAGCAGAGAAGAGAAGGATATCTATTGTTGTGGTACAATTTTACACAACTACTCTATGTCCTTCTATTCATCTGTTGTAGTATTCTTTACAAGAAGGAGAGTACAAAAGCTCATGAGGAGAGGGTGGAGGAAGAAGCAGTTCAGCTCTCCAGGAAGCCATGGAGTATGGCTTTGGCAAAACCTGCCCTAGAATTAGAAATCCCATCTAATTTGTAATGTTTGGTGAAGGTATGCACAGAAGTCCATGTAACCACTTCCAAGAATAGAGCTAGTATCTAACCCCTTGAAAAAGGCACCTGATGAAGCTACAGCCCTAGTGAAATGGGCCTTTACAGAAGAAGCAAGGGTCTTACCATACTTCACATAACAGAAAGAAATAGCCTTAGAAATAGTCTTCTTGAAAACAGGCAATCCCATAGCCCTGGGATGATAGGAGACAAAAAGCTGGTCTGATTTCCTGACTGATTGCTGGTCTTGTCTAAGTAAAATCTAAGTTGCCTATGCACATCCAGAGTGAAAAAGGTGGGCTGGTCTTGTCTAAGTAAAATCTAAGTTGCCTATGCACATCCAGAGTGAAAAAGGTGGGCAAATGAATGGATTTGCTGAGTGACAATTCACTGACTACCTTGGGCATAAAAGAAGGGTTGCTACACAAAGACACCCTGTCTATAAAGACATATAGAAAACCAAAAAGGGAGGAGAGGCCATTATGGCCTGGAGCTCAGACACGTCTGGCAGAAATTATAGCTAGGAGAAGTACATTTTTCTAGGAGCAGTGTTGTAGGAATGCTGGTGAAGCTGGCTCAAAAGGGGGGAGAGTCAGCTTTTTAAGTACAATTTTCGAGTAGAAAATTTAAGATCTCAGGGAGGAAGGATAGGTTTCCTGAAAGGTCTAACGTGAAGAACGCCTTTAAGAAATTGTTTAGCCTCAAATCTGCTAGGTGGGGGTGGGGTTAGAGGCAGGCAGACAGAAATAGTGGACATGTGGGCCTAGACTGATGAGTATGCTAAGCCAGCATTGAGCAATTCATACAAACAGGGTAGAAGCAAGGGGACTTCCACTGACAGTGGATCCTGGTTTTGTGAGAAACACCAAAATGAAAATCTCTTCCACCGGGATAGGTAAGATTTTATGATATTGGGTTTCCTGGCCTCTTGCAGGAACCTTAGCACATCCTCAGAGAAGAGGTGTCTGAAAGGAATTAAAACCCTATCACCCACAGAGTCAACTGGGGGTAGACGAGTGAGGATGGATCATTGTTCCTTTGTCCTGTGTGAGAAAGTTCACCCTGTGAGGTAACTTGTGGTGATTGCCCTTGGCTAAATGCAGGAGAAGAGGGAACTAATGCTGTCTTGGCCAAAAGGGAGTCACCAGTAAGATTTTGGGTTGCCCTGCTGAATGATCAGAGGGGGGATACATACAGAAACATCCCCTTCCAAGAGGATGAAAGGGTGTCTACCTTCCAGACCAGAGGGTGTGGAACTCTGGCACAAAACTGTGGAAGTTGTCTGTTCATGGGGGAAGCAAGGAGATCAACTTAAGGTATACCCCACTAGTGGACTCTGTCAGGGACCTGCTCAAGGTATCTGCCACACAATTTTGACTGGCTGGAATGTACACTGCCTGAACAGTCACCTTACATTTTACTTCCAGCTCCTAAATCTGGAGTGCCAGCCTGCATAGTAGGTAGGATTTGCCCCCCCACACACACACACACTTGTTCAAATGCCAGAGGACCGTCATATTGTTTGCGAACAGTTCTGAAGGTCCTGGGAGGAAGAGAGGATGAAAGGTCTGAATGGCTAATAGCAGTGTCATTATCTCCTTTACACTGATATGTTCCCTTTGTTGAGAGGGGACCATATCCCTTGTGCTTTCATGTTTCTGAAAGCTGCCCCCCAGCCCACATCTGAAGTGTCTGTGAACAGCTCCTTGACTGGTGGCAGAGGATGCAAGGGGAGACCTGGGTTGAGAGACACTTATTGGATCCACCACTGTAGTTCCCTCTTCAGACAGGGGATGAGAGAAATTGGAAAGTCCAGAGGATGCGAATGCTGCATCCAAACTGACTTTAAGAACTACTGGAGTTTTCTCATGTGAAGTTTTGCCAAAGGTAGCATTGGAATACTGAATGCCATGAATCCCAAAACCCTGAGGAACTCTATGGCTGAAATGTGGTCAAGAGAAAGAAAGTTTTTGATGTAGGAAGTGAGGTCCTGTGCCTTCTGAGGAGGAAGAGAGACCCTCATGAGATCTGCCTGTATTCTGCACCCCAGGAAGATGCAATCCTGAGATGGGGTGAGAACGGACTTTTTTGTGGTTTATGGTGAATCCCAGAAGTTGTAGAAGAGAAATGGCAAACAGGATGTTCTGCTCTAGGATCTATGGGGAGGTTGCCATAAAGAGGAGATCCTCTAGGTAAGGGAAAACTTGGATGTCTTGAAACCTGCAGTAGGCAATCACAGGGGCTAGGCATTTTGTAAATACCCTTGGCGCAGTAGAAAATACAAAGGGCAAGGCAGAGAACTGAAAATGCCAGGACGCCACAGAGAAATGTAAGAACTTACTACAGTCAGTGTGGATGGGAATGTGTAAGCATGCATCTTTGATAGCCAAGGAAGTCAAGTAGGCTTGCGGCAGAATAAGAGGGAACAAGGTCTGAAGAGTTAACATATGGAAGGTAGGTACATTCAGGAAGGTGTTGAGATGAGATAGATCTAAAATGGATCTCCAAGAAAAAGAAGTTATGTCTTACCATAACGTTCCATCTGTATTGTTGATCCTCGTTCAGTCATTACGTGTGGGTATCGGTTCCGACCCTCGGAACCGAGCTGGCCATCTTCCAAGCTCGCATCAACTACAAACTCTCGAGCTAAAAACTCTTACCCAGAATTCCCCTCTCCATGTTACTTCAGACTGAGTTTGCAAGTCAAAAGAAGGTAGAGGCTACCTCTGGTCATATGACCTAATAGAACTGGATGGTGAGATCCACTAGAAGCCACAGGAAGGGGAAGGAGGGAGGGTTGTGATGACTGAACGAGGATCAACAATACAGATGGAACGTTATGGTAAGACAAAACTTCTTTATCTGATATTGTTAATCCTCGTTCATTCCTTACATGTGAGACAGAGTCCCCAGCTACCTTTATTCCTGGGAGGCTCTCATGGAAGGACATTCCTGAGCACCATAAAACCAAAAGATGCTCTTCCCCTGGAGGCCAAATCCAATTTGTAAAGACTGATGAAGTTATAAGGGGTAGCCGAAGTTGCAGCTGCACAAATGTCATGTAAAGAAGCTCTGGCATGGAAGGCAGCAGAAGTTGCCACCGAGAATGAGCCTTTATGGTAGTAGGTAATGGAATATTACGTTGTCTATAAATGAAGGTCACCCAGTCTTTCAACCATTTAGCCAATGTGACCTTAGCAACAGCACATCCTAATCTAGGTCCAGAATAGGCCAAAAATAACTGGTCTGATTTACGAGAGGCCTTAATCCTGTTCAAGTAGAAGCAAATTTGCCTGTGAATATCTAGGGTATGTAGGCAATACTCTCCTTTGTTTGAATGATTGGGGAAGAAAACTGGCAATTCAATGGTTTGATTAATGGACATTTCAGAGATCATTTTTGGCAGAAAGGAAGGATTAGTTCTCAATGACACTCTATCTCTATGAAAAATCAAATATTGACTCTTGATGCATAAGGCTTGAAGCTCAGAGATACGTCTGGCAGAAGTAATGGTGACCAAAAACAAGGTTTTTCATGACAAATATTTGAGGTCATAAGAAGAATCTGGTTTGAAAGGTGGCATTGTCAAAGCTTGTAGGACTAATGACAGGTCCCATGGTTGAGTAGGTTCTCTAACAGGGGGTTTTAGATGATTCACACCTTTTATGAAAGTCTTGCATAACTTGTGTGACATAAGAGAGGAGTCTTGGACACCATCATGGAAATTAGATATTGCAGCCAAATGAACTCTAATGGTAGAGGCAGATAGACCGGATTGAAATAGGGTGGCTAGATACCCCAGTACTATCGACACTGGTGCTGAAAAAGGATCTACCTGTTTTTCTTTCAGCCAAAAGGTAAATCTTTTCCACTTGCTGAGATATGTAATTCTGGTGGAAAACTTATGAGATGCAATAAGAATGTCACGTACTGGCAAAGAAAGATCATTCTGCCTGGCAATCAAGGGAATTGGAGAAGCCAAGCTGTGAGCTTCAGGCTGTTCAAGTTGGGGTGAATCAGATTCTGCGGATGGGCGATCAACCCCGGGGTTGGGTGGAGAATCCACCCAACCCCGGGGTTGGGTGGAGAATCCACGGTTGATCCAGCAGGTGAGGCCAAAGGAAGGGGAACCAAATCTGACGAGGCCAATATGGTGCTATGAGGATTACTTTGCTCTTCAACTGGCGGGCTTTCTTCAGAAACTGGGTAATGAGGGGGAGAGGTGGAAATGCATAAAGTAGACCCGAGGGCCAATCGTAGACTAGAGCATCCCTGGGTGACTGTGCCAGAGGGGGAAATCAGGGCAAAACAGTTGCTGCATTTGTAGTTGGTCGAGGACACAAAGAGGTCGCAGCAATGACAGCCCCAGCAGTGGAAGATCTCCGCCGTTATCATGGGATTCAGGGACCACTCGTAAGGTTGAAGAATGCACCTGCTGAGAGTATCTGCTATCATGTTGGAACTCCGGGAATGTGCGATGCTAGAAGAAAACGGTTGGTAGCCATCACCCAATGCCATATCCTCATGGCCTCTCACAGAGTGGGTAAGATTTGGTTCCGCCCTCTTTGTTGATGTACCAGACCACCGCCATGTTGTCTGATTGTATCCCAATAGTCCCAGATGGCAGCAGGGGATGGAATGCTTGCAATGCCAGAAGCACCGCCCTCAGCACTAGAACATTTATATGCAGATGGGCCTCCATTTCGGACCAAGTACCTTGGACTGTCTGTCTCTGACATAGCCCCCCAACCCCATCAGGGAGGTGTCCGTGGTCACTGTAGCCTTGGGCTGTTGGGGGGAGAAGGGGCGAGACCATTGTGATGGGTTGTGGGCCATCCACCAATTTAAATCCTGTTTGCACCTGTGAGTTACCCAAATCTTGGCTGAAACAGGGTACTGAAAGGGATACCAGTGGGTGAGCAGTAGCCATTGTAGAAGCCTCATGTGAAACCTGGCCAGGGGTACAATGGTGATGGAGGCTGCCATGGAACCCAACAACTGTAGAAAAGAGTGAGCTGTGGATTTCTCCCTTGAAAGTCATTGCTGGAGCCTTCCTATGTCCTGACAGAGTGCTCTTCAAAGTATCTGGAGATATACAGAGCTGAGTATATTTTTCTGGCACTTCAGAGTTGGGTACTGGTAATTGTTGTTTGACTAATTTTATATCATTGCTGGCTGACTTCAGAGTTGCGCACTGTTACTTTTGCTTCATTGTATAGTTTTTCAGATCTCTGCTGAAGGTGTAGGTTTAAATTTGGATGCTTTTGCAGTTGCCCGCCCCCACTGTAGATTTGAACTGGGGCACACTCCACAGTACAGACCAAATCCTATGCACGGGGGAATGCACGGTCCAAACCAAGTAGAAAGCACCAAATAGACCAGCAAGGCAGCAAGGAGTTCCAATATATTTATTTCAGTACTTAAACAGACTAGTTTCGGCAGAGAGCCTTCTTCAGTGTAAGACAGTACAGTCAAGTTCCTTTTTCTCATCAGTTTAAATACATAGCATGAGCCAATGAAAAATTGAGCTCATGAATATTAATGAAAGTGAAAACAAATTTTAACTTAGTAGTTTTGACAATCAAATATACAGTGGGTAACACTTATAAAGCAGTCAATCCTGGACAGAGAACATGACAACCATGAATAGATGTATACAAATAATCTGACATAATGATAATGCAATAAAATATAACTATAGCCATATATTTTTATATCACAAGCACTAAATATTGAACAAGAATTCGTCAATAACACTAGTGGTAATACAATGTATCGAATACTTATGTTAAATTGGCTTAAATAACCCAGGCCACCTATGTCAAAATAGGTGCTATTGAGCAGGCTGGGTGATCGACATGTCCTGAGTATAGAACTATCACCAACAACAGTGAAACTGAAACATATAAAAAGTAAAAATAAAAGATAAAAAACACAAGAAAACATAACATCCGAAGCTGAAAATGAGGGGATGAATTCGGGTAATATCATGTGACTGTATGAGTATGTGAAAGAAAACATGTGTAGTTGCTAGTCAAAAACCAGCATATATTGAATAAATACTGTTCCTACAAATATTGGGATTGTCCACCTAGTCGCTAACTATATTATACATATAAACAACCATACCATGGTGGTTAGTACTAAAATGAGCCCATATGGCTCAGTGTCCTCTGAACACAGATCCATCCATACCGAACAAAGGTATATTTGTGTTATTTGCTCAAATGTATAAAACCAGATTGTTTCTTGAGATAAATGTGACTAAGAGCTTAATATCAATTGTCAACATTGTTATTAGAAGATAACCATATTCTCCTATAAATGATCATTTAGACCGGATGAAATAAACCCCCAATGTAGTAATCCAATATTTCTCTTTTCGATCCAATAACCCATGCCAACCTTGCTTATTTGTTCTGTCTCCAGAAACGCATCACAACAATGAAGCTAAATTTGGCCTGAGGGTGTTTGCACGTATGTTGATATAGGGCACTGGTCTCCTTATGGTTTTTAATATCACTCCGATGTTCATTCATCCTGGATCTGAGAGCTCTAGAGGTTTGACCTACATAGAATGCCCCACAGTGACAAGAGGCAAGGTACACCACCCAATCGCTGCTGCAATTACCAAAGATCTTAATATCAAATATTCTACTGGTATTACGACTGGAGAACTCCTTGGATTTAATTTATTAATAAATAAACATTGGAATATTCTACTGGCCAATGACAAGCTGCGAAGTATTTTGGGACCACGATGTCTTTTTTCATACAAACGGGGTAAAACCCTAGGCTCCTACTTGTCACATTTCAAACACATGGCAAGTGGGGGTACTATTTATAAACAACTGACACTTCATGGTGATGAACTGTTTGGTTCATTTCCCTGTGGTCATTGTGGTTCCTGCCCACATATGCTTAAATCCAAGGAGTTCTCCAGTCGTAATACCAGTAGAATATTTGATATTAAGATCTTTGGTAATGCAGCGATTGGGTGGTGTACCTGCCTCTTGTCACTGTGGGGCATTCTATGTAGGTCAAACCTCTAGAGCTCTCAGATCCAGGATGAATGAACATCGGAGTGATATTAAAACCATAAACATGACCAGTAAAAAACCACAAGGAAAACCCCCTCCTATCAAATTTAGCTTCATTGATATTGATCGAATAAATTTAGCTTCATTGTTAAGTTGTGTTAAGGTGGAGATGGGTTATTGGATGTAAGTTGTTGAATACGGTGGAATAAAGAAATATTGGATTACTATGATCATTTATTAGATTTATCTAATAAAGCTATTAACACTTTAATGTTGACCAATTTGATATTATTAACTTAGTTTGATATATCTCATATTAAGCATTTTTTTTATCATTAATCAACAAAACATATACCTTTTACATTTGAGCATGGGAAAATTGTTCAGGACACTGAGCCATATGGGCTCATTTGTAGTTGGTACCATGGTATGGGCGGTTGGTACTATATATGGTATATAGTTGTTTTATATTAATAATAGCGAGTTTAACTAGGTGGAATATTTGTATAATATGTATTTATTCAATTTATTCAATAACATGGTTTTTTCACAGCAAACTACACATTTTTCATATATACACAGTCACATGATATTAATTCATCCCTCATTCTCCTTTTCGGATGTTTATGTTTTTTTTGTTTTTTTTTTTTTTTATTTTAATTTTATTTGTTTTCACAATTGTTGGTGATAGTTCTATACTCAGGACATGTCGATCACCCAGCCTGCTCAATAGCACCTATTTTGACATAGGTGGTTGGGTTTTTTAATTTAAATTAAGTTATCGATACATTGTATTACCATTATTACCACTAGTTGAATTAATTCTGTTTCATATTTAGTGTTTTGATATATAAAATATATGGCTATAGTTATATTTTATTGCATTATCAATATGTCAGATTATTTGTATACATCTATTCATGGTTGTCATGTTCTCTGTCAGGATTTGACTTTATATAAGTGTTACCCACTGTATATTTGATTGTCAAAACTACTAAGTAAAAAATTTTTTTTCACTTTTATAATATTCATGAGCTCAATTTTCATTGGCTCATGCTATGTATTTAAACTGATGAGAAAAAGGAACTTGACTGTACTGTCTTACACTGAAGAAGGCTCTCTGCCGAAACTAGTCTGTTTAAGTACTGAAATAAATATATTGGAACTCCTTGCTGCCTTGCTGGTCTATTTGGTGCACACTCCACAGTCCCATCGCTTTACCTCATTCTACCTAATAGACTCCTTCTGCACTTGATTTTAGTCATTTTTAATTTAATTGCATTTTTTAAACTGTTTGGTCTAACATTGCTACATACTCAAGTGTGCTAGCTTGCACTGCATTTGAATTGCTTTGACTGCTGTTTTAGCTACTTTTCTGTATATAAAAGAAAAAAAAAACAAAAAAAAAATCTTTCCTGTAACTAGTGTAGTCCAGATTCAGATTTGCTGTATCCAGGACTGTATGTAAGCTTCTGAGCCCCCCCCCCCCAAGCTTTCTGTGTTGGAGGGTAGCCTTCTAGCTTATCAGTGGGAGTGGTAAACACTAGGTAACCTATCTACCACATAAGGAGTGGTTCTGGCCCAGAAATTGTAGTTATTGGCCGTTTGGGCAGTTTTTCCATCCCTCTCAACTTTCTGATTTAAAAGCCCACATTTGCACTTGTTTCCCCCCTTTCCTGTAACTAGTTCAGTCCAGACACAGATCCTTAGTTTTAGCACTTGAATTTGCTTATTCGTGATCAGCACTTGTTCAGAACTTGTAAGCACTAAATAACCTACTAATTACTACAGCACTCACCCTTCCTCATTACCTAGAGGAAAACAGTTTTGATACTTACTTTCCTCACTTGCTTCGAGAAAAACAGCTCTTGTACTCACTTTCCTCACTTATCTAGAGGAAAATACTTTTTTATTCAGGCATGTCCAAGGGTCAGCTCCCAGTGTTCTCTTCTGTCTATCTCATGAATCTGGGCATCTTGGGGCAATGTAGAAATTGCATGATGTACACAGACAATCCTCTCCTCCTACCACCCAACACTACAACCTGTGAGAGATGCACTTATCTAGCCAAACTGGAGGTAAAGCTGTCTCCAGTCAATACTGAACTTGACAGTCGAGAGGAGAAGGTAAACACTTGCACCACACCACACTCATCACATAGTCGCACTAAATCTACACCACCAAAATCCACACAGAAACACAAAAACATTCGTGGAGGCTCTCAATAATAATCTGCTCAAGCAAAGTACAGTTTTGTACCTACCATAAATGTAGATGTTCGAGGATCCACATTGCTGCAGTCCTAACCATTGGGTAGTCCGCTGTCCAGTCATACCAAAGTATATGGCTGGCGTCGGTCAATTAGACTGACGCCAGGACGTCAGGGTACTAATGCGCATGACCGACGTCATATCCTCAGTCTTTTCTTGCCCCAGATGTCAGAAGACCCTAAAAGACAAGGCCCAACCAAACACCAACAAAAACCCTGCACCAAACATATATACAATATATACAAATGCACAAGAATATAGCCTAACCCACACCACCACCCCTAAACACAGAGGGAAGAGAGGAGGTTGATGCAGCAATGTGGATCCAACATCTACATTTATAGGTACAAAACTGTACTATGTTCTTCATTCCACATTGCTGCAGTCCCAACCATTGGGTAGAATCCCAAAGCAGAGGTAAGGGAGGCTGGCAAATCCAGGCGGAGCTGTCAACATGCCTTAAAAAGCCAAATTGGCAAAACCAAACCAGCCCCAGATTTAGAGAGGAAGGTGAATGTGCTTGAAAGTATGCACTGAACTCCAGTAGCTGCCTCCAAAATAAACTTCCTTGCCTACCCCCTCAAATGCAGTAGCTAAAGTGGAAAGCCTAGTGGGACGAGGCCTAATCCCAGCTGGAATCTCCTTGTATGATGGGAGTAACAAAAATGAAATGCAACCCCACCCACACTTGAAATAGTTTTAGACACAGGGGCTTGCCCTGAGAACTCAAAGCAAAAGAAACAAACAATTGCTGAGACTGCCTGAAAGTCCTGTCCTGCTATATAATAGCATGACTGCCTATGTACATCTAAAGTGTGCAAAATCTTTTCCCCTTATTTTGGGGATCTGCATAGAAAGTAGGCAAATGAATAGTTTGGTTTAAAGCCACACTAGAAACCACCTTAGGCATAAAGGAAGGATTAGTACGTAATGATACCCTATCCTTATGGAAAATCAAAAGGGCTCTACTGCCATAAGGGCCTGCAACTCAGACACCCTTCTTGCAGAAGTAATAGCCAACAAGAAAGCAGTCTTCCATGACAAGTATTTCAAGTCAGCAGTAGCCACAGGCTCAAAAGGTTGTAGAGTAAGTTTTTCCAACACAAAATTGAGATCCCAAGCAGGAGTAGGAGCTCTACGTGGGGGTCTTATATTCTTTGCCCCTCTAAGAAACTGCTTGAACAAAGGATGAAAACAATGGTGGGTCACAATCATAGTGAGCTGAAATTGCTGCAGCATGAATCTTAATGGAAGAGAAAGACAAACCTTTGTCCAGTAACTCAGTAAGATATTGAAGAGCCACACTCAAATTTGGCTCAGAAATCTCCAAATTGTTTGCTGCACTCCAAAATAAAAATCTCTTCCATTTTTCTGCGACACTTTCCTTGTACTAGGTCTCCTGGCTTCCATAATCACATTTAAAACTTGTTGAGGAAGTTGAGACCTGCTGTCTTTCAAAACAGAATATGCCAGGCTGTTAGATGAAGAGAGTGAAGCTTGACATTGAGCAGGTGACCATCTCTCTGGGACAACAGGTGCGGAATCAAGGGTAAAGGCCATGGAGGCTTCTTTACCAGACTCCTCAATAATGGGTACCAGTGCTGCGAGGCCAATCTGGAGCTATTAAAATCATCCTTGGCTTGTCTTGTCTGACCTTTAGAAGCACCTTTGGAAGAAGAGGCAGAGGTGGAAACGCATACACATGAAGATTTTTCCAACTGAAAGAAAGAGCATCCACTTTCCAAGCTGTGTGATGAAACCTCTTTGTGCAAAACTTTGGCAGCTGGTGGTTTAGTGGAGAAGCGAACAGATCTATGTCTGAGTTCCCAGGACACTGTCAACTTTTGAAATACATGAAGATCCAGTTTCCACTTGTGGGGATCCATGATTTGTCTGCTTAACACATCTGCTAAGGAGTTCTGTGCTCCCGGCAGAAACCTTGCCTGAAGAGTTAGTTGCAAGCTTAGCAGTCTCCCATAAAATCATTGCTTGCCTGCACAATGGGTAAGAATGTGTTCCCCTTGTTTGTTGATGTACCACATGACAGTTGTGTTGTCTGTTAGAATCAACACCTGCCCTGGAAGAAGTAACTCCTTGAAAGCCATTAATGCAAACTGGACTGCTAACATCTCCTTCATGTTGATATGTAGATGCTGTAGTCTGGCAGGCCACTTGTCTTGTATCCACTTTCCATTTAGATGAGCTCCCCAAGCAATGTCTGAGGCATCTGTCGTTAGAATCTGACTCGCCTCTGGCCGGGTCACAGAGAGTCCCTTGTTTAGGTGACATTCCTGAGCCCACCACAAAATTCCTTTGAATGCAAGGTATTATCTGAATGACAGTGTCCAAATCCTGGCAGTGCTGTGTCCATACATTTTGAGATACCATTGTAGCTTCCTCATATGCAATTTGGCATTGGGAAGCACCAGAATACAAGATGCCATGAACCCTAAGGCTTGAAGGACTGTCCTTGCAGTCAGCCCGGACTGAAGAGATAGTTGATGGAAGTAACTGGAAAGATTCTGTTGTTTGTCCGGGGTTAAAAGGCCATCTGGGCTGCTGTATTCAGTCTCACACCCAGAAAGCACATGTCTTGAGAGGGTACTAGACTGGACTTTATTTCGTTCACAGAATACCCTAGGCATCTTAGCACTGCTATGACATATTCCAGATGCTGTAGAAGGTCTTCCTTTTCTTGAGCCAGAATCAGGCAGTCGTCCAAGTAAGGATAGATTTGAATTCCTTTTAACCTGAAGTAAGCTATCACTGGAGCCAGAACCTTTGTGAATACTCTGCAGTAGATAAGCCAAAGGGCAATGCAGAGAACTGATAATGAGAATTTCCAGCTCGAAAACGCAGATACTTCCTGCAACTTAGTCTTATAGGCACATGAAGGTAAGCTTCCTTGAGATCTAAAGTTACCATCCAATGATCTTTGCCCAGTAGAGGTAAAAGCTGTTGTAACGCCAACATCTTGAACTTGGGAATGTCCAGATAAGTGTTGAGGATAGATAAATCCAAAATTGGTCTCCACGTGTTCCCCTTCTTTGGTACTAGGAACAGGCGAGAATAAAATCCTAGGCCCCTTTCTGGTACAGGGACTGGCTGAATGGCCCCTATTTGGAGTAACAGAGAAATTTGCTTGTGAGCCTCTTTCCTTTGTGGAGGGGAACGTCTGGCATGCCTTTGAAAGGGGCAATGTATGGAAATAAAACCTGTAACCGTGGTGAATGATATTCAACACCCATCTGTCTTGAGTGATTAAATCCCAATTTTCTTTGAAAAGAGACAGTCTTCCTCCCAAAGGAGCTGCCAGACGAGAATCTACTGGCAGCTGAAAAGGCAGGTCATTGGGTCTGTTTACGAAAGTACTGACCCCTGCCCTCACCAGAAGTCTGAGCAGGTGAACCCCCTGTTGTAGGCCTAAAAGAACCTTGAGCTCTGCCTCTACCACGTCTAGACCTACCCCTAGACTGGGAATCATAAGCAGGATATGTCCATCCCTTAGTAGGCCAATTTCTACTAAACTTCGGTGGCTGCACCTGCAAAATATCTTTAACAGTTTGCATAGACTTAGCTTTGTCCTCCATTTTCTTTAAAACTGCTTCCACAGGCGAACCAAATAACACATCAGACTGTAAAGGAGCATCCAAAATCCTAGACTTAACATGCTCTGCTAAATTCTGATCCCTCAACCAGGCATGCCTGCGAAGAACAGAACTAGTGGCAGCCACCCTCGAGGAGGCCTGCACAGCATCAAAACCACATTGCAAAGAATGCTTACCCACTTGTTCAGACACATGAACTAAATCCAGCAACTCTTTACACTCTATACCTTCCGCCAAAGCATCCACCTTAGATTTCAATTGTGAAAGGAGATAATTTTGATATTTTAGCATGTGAAACTGACAATTCAACGCTCTCATGGCTAAAGTGGAAGAAGTATACACTTTCTTTCCCCACCTATCCAAAGCCCTTGCCTCTTTATCCGTGGGAACAGGATTTTTAACAACAGAGGCCTTAACATTAGGCCCCTGAGAAACAGTTTCGGGTCTGCCCTAGGACTCTTAAACAGATACTTATGAGCTTCAGGCACCCTATAGTACCTATCAGGTTTAACAGGGGCAGGAGGCAAAGAATCAGGGTTCAGGGAAGCCTCTGCAAAACATCTTCCACCACATTCAACACAGGAGGTATAGCTAAGGGCCTATGCTGGGGTAAAAATAAGAATTCCTAAGCCTTTCCTGGAATCAGAGTAATCTTGGCCTTCCCATTTAAAGTGCTCCCTCATGGAATGCAGAGTCTCTGAAAATGAGAAATCCTCAGGAGGAGAAGCTGTAGGAGTGGAATCATCCACATCAGAATCAGAATAAGGAGGATACTCCTGCAATTCTTCCCAAGAGAAGACTCAGAAGCCTCTGAACACTGTTCAAAACTCTCAAACTCAGGCTCCACCCTAGGCCTCTTATCAGGAGGGCATAGAGCCTCTAATCATAGTAATTAAATCTTCTGCCATTTTAAGCATATGTTTCTTAGGCACAGAACCTGAAGTGCTAGGAGAAGCCCCACTGAAGCTGAACTTGGCCTACCTCTCAAAGAAGTT
This sequence comes from Protopterus annectens, assembly GCF_019279795.1. Lineage (NCBI taxonomy): Eukaryota > Metazoa > Chordata > Ceratodontiformes > Protopteridae > Protopterus > Protopterus annectens. The sequence continues at coordinate 1,080,488,462 of NC_056744.1, read as the reverse complement.
TTGGAAACAGAAGGAGAGGCTCTAACTACCTTGGGAAGAGAGGAAAGAACAGTAACCTGAGAAGCCCCTCAGCCTGGCCTACCTCTTGAGAGGGCACTTCCTGTAACAGTAAATTCTCTGCCTGAGACTCCAAAGAAACTCCTGGCAAAACCTCTGGCTCCACTGAGCCTCCTAAAGAACCGACGCCCGGGACTGCCGCTTCATCACCCCTAGGCTTTGCCGCTTTGTCCTGCTTTTTGAAGCGGCCGGAGCATCCGACGGCATTTTGTAATTACAACGCTTCCCAAACACTAACCTGGCACAGTCTAACCTTCTCTTAATAGTGCTTGTTAAATCTAGCACAAGAGCGCAACCAACAACGTCGTGCTCAGGCCCTAAACAAGGTATACACAAAGTATGGTAATCCCTATGAGGTATCTGTTTCCCACAAGAAATACAGTTATTCACTTTTCTGACATCCGGTTAAATACTGAGGCAAGAAAAACAAAATGTTCCCCAACGGGGTACTTAGCCAACTTTGATTCGGTCTGAAACTCCGACTTCGGAAATATTTCAGAACGCCAACCTGCACTCGCAAAACTGCTTCTGCATTGGACCATGCGGCAAAAAAGACTGAGGATATGACGTCGGTCATGCGCATTAGTACCCTGACGTCCTGACGTCAGTCTAATGCGCCTTGGCCGACGTCAGCCATATACTTTGGTATTCGGGCCGACTGGACAGCGGACTACCCAATGGTTAGGACTGCAGCAATGTGGAATGAAGAACATCAGAGACCTCCAAAGCAGAAATGCAAGCAACCTCCACCCCCCAACACAACCCAAATGACACATAACCCGCAGACTCAGTGTGCCACTCAACCACAGCCAATAAGGCAAAACAAAGTACCCAACACACTAGTCATAGGTGACTCTATAGTCAGGCACACTGATGTCCCACTCACCAGGCTAAACAAGGAGAAGGTGACTGTCAGCTGCCTGTCGGGTGCCAAGATCCGCCACATAACCCACGCACTCAGGGCACTCCACAACAAGTACAAATATGACTTTGTCATTGTCCATGTTGGTGTGAACGACCTAAGACATACCTCCCTGGACTACATGAAAAGAGACATGGAAGAGCTCTCCGATCTTGTAGCCCAGGCAGGTATGACCCTAGCCCTGAGTAGCATTCTGCCATCACCCAGAATGATGCCGCAGTACAAGGACAAAATGATTGACTTCAACAATTGGCTAAGCTTCTGTTGCCATTCTAAAGGGATCCAGTATCTGTCTGCCTGGGATGACATGGTCAACAGACCACGATGCTTTGCCAGAGATGGCCTGCACCTGTCACCCCTGGGACTCTGGATACTGGCTAAGGTTCTTGCCGCCCCTATAGTACCTATTTCAGGCAAGGTTCAAATGACAAATTCGCCACTGTAACAGGAACAAGCAAGCAAAAACTGAGAGTGATACTACTCAATGCTAGAACTCTAAATCTCAAAATGCACTCACTCGAGGCACTCCTTGAAATGGAGAACATCGATATCTGTGCAGTGACTGAGACCTGGGTCAAGGCTCCAGAGAGCACCCCTGCACTACCAGGCTATAACTCATACCACACTTTTCGGCCATGTAACCTGGACCGGAACACCAAAGGCGGAGGTGTGTCCATATTCATTAAGGATATCCACACCTCCAGGCTAGTTGCTCAGCATAATGCAGCCGAGGTTATCCAAGTGCAACTAACTCTGGGCAAAACTGCAATCCAAATTGTAGCTTGCTACAGATCACATACCATGCCCCAGGATTCCCACTCCTCTTTTCTTGATGTACTGGTAAATATTAGGGTTCAACCAAACACCTTAATAATGGGCGATTTCAACTACCCCACCATTAACTGGGAAAACTACTCATGTACCAACTCCTTCGCTCAGCTCTTTCTGGAATTCATAAACTCCAATGTCCTGGATCAACTTATCCACACCTCCACCAGGGGCAACAATATCCTAGGTCTAGTCATTACCAACATTAGTGACCGGTATTCCACACCTGAAGTCAACACCTCATTGGTCCGATCTGACCATAAGCTAATTACCCTAGATATCCACATCCTGCCCCCACCCCCCATTAAGGAAACCATGGTAAAAAATTTCTCCAAAGCCAACTTCATGCTTCTTAAGACAGAAGTGGTGAACTTCATGACACCTATGCAGATGGACAATACAGTTACGACTACTGAATCCTACACAATTGCACTTTATAAGCACTTACAAGAGTGCATGGATTGTGCTATCCCAAACAGAACCAAGACGTTATCCTCCAAAAAAAGGAAGCCAATCTGGTGGTCCCCTGCCATAAACAAACTGTTCAACAGAAGAAAGAAACTGTTGCAAAAGAGAGTAAAATCCCACGAGTGGAGAAGCTTCCTGGTCAGCCTCAGTAAGAAGCTGCGATCCCTGAAAAAATCCTCCAAAGCTAGTTACAAAAACAAAATTGCCACTGATTCTACAGACAACCACAAAGCATTCTATAGCTATGTCAAGAATCTCAATGGCAACACTCAGATCTGCTCTGAGTTACAGCACAATGGCACTAAATATACAGACCAAACTGATATTGCCAACATCCTGGCAGATAGGTTCAGTGCTAACTTTACCCCCCCCTCTCACCCCCTAAACAACCCATCTCTATACCGGAAGAATGCAAAGTTCCTGTAATCACGGCTGCACAGGTAAAAACCACACTCTCCAAAGCCAAGAACACAGCATCCATGGGACCAGACAACATCCCAGGCTGCGTTCTACACAAACTACAGAATGAACTGGCACCCCACCTAAGTACCATGTTCAATCATAGCCTCACCTCAGGCTTTGTGCCTGCTGAATGGCGCACAGCAACAGTTATCCCACTCCACAAGGGGGGAGCCACCACGGACCCCGGGAACTACCGCCCCATTAGCCTGATGAGTCTGGCCTGCAAGGCCATGAAACGTATCATCATGGAACTTATAAACAAAGACATTGGTAATCTCCAAACTCTGGACCCCACCCAGTCTGGGTTTGCAAAAGGCAGATCATGTCTCCTAAACTTGAAAGACTTCTTTGAAGGAGTCACCAAAGCCGGAGACAAGGGTAAGGTGGTTCACACAGCCTATCTAGATCTTGCCAAGGCTTTCGACACCATCCTCCACTCTGGAATTATAGATAAACTCACTAAACTAGGTATAAATCCCTATGTCACAAGATGGGGTGCCAACTGGCTCACTGACAGAACCCACACTGTGAAAGTAGCAGACTCCAAATCTGACTTCAGACCAGTGACAAGTGGAGTACCACAGGGTTCAGTCCTGGGTCCTCTCCTGTTTGGTATCTACTTCTCTGAAGTACAGGCTAACACAGAAGGTCGCTACTTGAAGTTTGCAGATGACTGCAAACTAGGAGCCATAATCGAAACTCCTAACGATGTGGACACCCTACAAAAGGGCCTCACTGAGACAGATGCCTGGTGTCACTGCCATGGCCTCAAGCTCAATGCCAAAAAGTGCATTGTCATCCCCTTTGGTAAAAACTCTGTACCCATGAACTACAACAGAGGCGGTAGTATCCTTAACACAGACAGTGTGATAAGAGACCTTGGGACAAAGATGGACAGTAGTCTCTCCTTTGATAATCACATCGCCACAGTAGTCAGGAAATCCTTCTACGTGGCACACCTCATCACAAAAGGTTTCTCATCCAGAAAAAAAAGAGCTCATTGTTTCCCTCTACTCATCACTCATTAGACCCATTATAGAGTACAACACCCCTTTTGGTATGTACCTCACAAGACATCTACAACAACTGGAAAGGCCGCAGAAATACCTCACAAAGAGGATTACCGGCCTCAAACAGATGCCCTACGCAGACCGTCTCAAAAAACTCCAGCTTTATGCTGTCGCATAACGTCTACTCAGAGGTGATCTCTGCCTATCATACAAAGCTATGTCAAACCCAGAGCTGTTGGACATGCTCCACTTAAAGAAATCCCAATCCCTCTGAGCTACATGGTCTAGGGACCTAAACCTTGTCACAACAATAAACAGAACATGCCGGAGGGATAGATTCCTGTCCCAGAGACTTGCCATACTCTGGAATAAACTACCTATCTATATCAAACAAAGCTCCTCATTAGCACTCTAAGAAAAATCTTGATGATTGGATGGGAAATAGGAAATTCACCCCGGGGATCACTTCTGTGACTCTGCTCGACAGTGGCACAGGAAAATAATTTTCTTGGGTGGCAAACGCCAAGGTACTTTTTTGGCTGGGCTTGTATAGGACCCAGGGCCGATAGCCTAGTACCTACCTATGAAAGGATTGGGATCAGTTGTTGCTTTATCCTTAGAATTCTGTGCTCTGGAATAGATGCTCTGCAATTCTTTGTATTCAAGATGACCCCTATGAATTCTGTGGAGTGAGATGGGGTGAGACTGGATTTTTGCCAGTTTATGGTTATGCCTAGCCTTTCCACAGAGAGGAGAGAGTATGCCAGGGCTTCTTCCAATAGATGTCTGGTGGGGGCAGAGATGAGCCAGTCGTCTAGGTATGGAAACACCTGGAATCCTTGTAGTCGCAAGTTAGCTGTGACCACTGCCATGCACATTATGAACACTCTGGGGGCTGTAGAGAGTCCGAAGGACAGTACTCTGAACTGGTAGTGACTGGCTCCCCCATGGAAGCGAGGAAGCTTCTTGATGGTCTGTCCACTTTTATGTGGTAGTACGCATCTTGAAGATCTATCAAGCACATCCAATCGTCTTTTTCCAAAAGCGGAAGGATAGACTGTATTGTGACCATCTGTAATTTTTGTACTTTTACAAACTTGTTCAATACACTGAAATCCAAAATTGGTCTCCAGTCCCGGGTTTTCATTGGCACCAAAAAAAGTCTGGAGTAGAAAATGGATCCTATCTGGTCTAGAGGGACTATTTGGATGACTCTTTTTCTTAGCAGTTTTGAAATCTCTAAAGCTGCTTCTTCCCTTTGACTGGGTGGAACGTCGGGTAAGTTTGTTAGGGGAGCAGGACAAAGGTCGAAGGGAATATGATGACCTCTGGTTATTATCCTTTCTACCCAAGAATCGGTGGTGATGGTTAGCCAGGCAGAAGGGTACAAAGAGAAACAACCCCCAACCACTTCCAGAGGAAAGCAGTTGGGCTGCTCTTCAGGAGTGTTGGTAGGACTGGCCAGGGAAAGAGTCCCTGGAACCCTGGTTACGCGGACCCCACTTGCCCTGAAAAGGGCATCTTCCCTGTGAGTTTCACCCTCTGCCTCTGGGGAGAACTCGGCCTGCGTGTCACGGAAAGGACCCTGAGACTTTTTGTACCATATCTTCCCACTCTTCTGGTTTCTGGAGAAAGCCCGTTGAGGGGGAGAATAACGGACACCCACAGCAGAAAGGGTCTTACCATCCTGTTCACATCTGGCCAGTGTGCTTTTAACCTTGGGTCCAAACAATGAAGAGGCTTCAATGGGAACACTGAGAAAGGAAGCCTTGAAGGTTTCCACGAAATTACACAGGCGCATCCTGGCGTGTTGTCTCAGAACAATGCCTGAACTCGCCACTCTAGCTGCTCCTTCTGATGCATGAGATATCAGGCGCGTAGAGGAGTTAGATATCGATTCAGTGGTGGCTAGCTAAGAGGCCACTTTGTCACGGACCTCATCAGACACAGCTCCAGCCAAAGTTTCAGAGAGCTCAGAAAATAAATCTCTTTGAAGCCTGGTAAAGTGTGCCATATAGTTCAGGGACCTGATTGCAAAGGTCGCTGATGCAAAAGTACGCTTCCCTATCCTGTCCAGAGCCGGGGACGCTTTGTTGGGTGGATGGACAGTCTGGCTTTCTTCTTCCGCCAGGTCCTTTTTAGTTGTGGCCAACACCACCAAAGCATCTACAGGAAGACCTTTGGACCAATGGGGATCAGTAGCAGGAGGGGACAAAATTTTATCTGGCCTCTGGGGAATGGCCTCAATGGTGTCAGGAGCCTTCCACGCACACTGCACGATGAGCCAGTTCGTCGGCAGGTGGGAGTAACCCAGGAGGTAGGGGGCCGGGTGCGAAAGGCCTGCAGGAACACAGACTCTTCAGAGGTCAGGTTCGAGGGCTGCCAGTCACCTCTCTGTTTAAGAATTTCAAGAATATCACCAAAGGATACCTCAGAGGGTGAGCGAGGGGACCCTTCCCCATCATCAAAGTCTGTGTCTTCAGTAAGGGACTCCTCTATAGAGTCCATGTGCTTCCTCTTGCATGAGCTCTTTTGATGAACTTCCTCAGAGGGAGAAGATGGGGAAGACTGTGCAAAAGGGGTCTCCTGTAGGAGTATATCCTGAGGCCCTTGCGCCCAGTGTCCGCTAGGAGCGACTTGTGTACACTGCGGTACAGAGGAGGGTGGGGAGAGTGATAGCACAGGATGTCCAACGCCAAAGCCTTCTCCATTAGCTGGAAGGGCAGTCCACCTGAAGAGGGGTGAGCACCCAGGACAGGGGTCACCCCTCCTCTAAGTGGCACAGCCTGCTGACTCAGAGTCCCTGGATGGCTGTGAGACACCAAATTATGTACGCCACAGCTCACATCCTGGGTCTTAGCAAAACTCTTCTGCCACAAAAGCAACTGCGGCTCCTTAGTGAGGTCCATAAAGGGAACCGTAAAGGGGAAGACCGTGCTATATCAAGGGGCTTCAAAGGCAATGAAGGAGGAGAATAAGTAGGGGTCTTTGGTAAAGGGTGATCACCTCCCGAGGAAGGATAGATCCTGGGGGGCAGGATACTTCTGGCCAAAAGCACTTGATCCACGAGACGCAACACGTCGTGTTCAGAGAGGCTTCTAGTGGATTTCACGGACATGGCTGAGTCAGGTCTATCCAAATATGGAGCAAGCTCGGTGCCCACCTTGGAGGTCTGCACTGAAAACAACATGGCTGTAAAGGACTGAACTACAGGTGTCTGCACTGAAGAAATCATTGGTGCTGAAGTCATGGTTTGCACCGACAATAAGGTCGGTACCAAAGTGGTTGTCGGTGCTAAGGCTAGAACCGAAAAAATCAGTGCCAATAACCGAATGGTCGGTGCTGAGAGGGTAGTCGGTGCCGGGTAAGTTGTCGGAGCTGAAAAAGCAATGGGCGGCGAAAAATCCATCGACATTGTAACAGTTTGCATCGACTGGACAGTCGGTGCCGGTAAAGAAGTCTGAACCGAGGACCCCCTCGGTACTGATACGGTAAAGCGCACGCTAGTCGGTGCCGAAGTCGCAGATGGCGCTAATGGCCTTGGTGCAGAAAGTTTAGGTACCAAAAGCGCTGGAGCCGAAGAAGTCAAATCCGAACTGGAAAGCTTAGCTTTCTTGGGTCTCAGTTCCTGGGAGCAGGGGACGAAGGAAGAGACTTGGCCTTTACATGTTCATCACTCTTTTTCTTATGAGATCTTGGAGGGGTTGAAGCCTCCGACCCAGAAATAGCCTCTGAAAAAGGCGATTTAAGTAGCCCCTTCAATATTAATTTATTTTTCCTCTCAATCAACGTCCTGTTAGAGAAATTCTTACAAATCCCGCAGGGCGAGTCAACTGTTAAATGAGGCACACTCAAGCAATAGACACACAGGGAATGTGCATCTGAAGTAGGTAATTTACAGCCACAATCTAAACATCTTTTAAATCCTGGACTACCTTTTTTATCTGCCATGTTAGAAAGAAAGACGGAAACCCAGAAAAAATACCAGCAATGGTACAAGAATTACCAGAAGGAAAGGGGGTTTACCAACGATGGTAAAAAAGAAATTACCTCATGGTAAAGAGGAGGGAAGGAATTGAAAAGATTCAAGAAAGGATAGTTGCTAAATGCGATAAGGTAAGAGAAAACTATCTAATAACTTTTCTGTGAGAAAAGGCTGTTTTAGAATTTAGTGTGAACAAAAATATTGTACTTAGAAAAAGAGAAGTGACCTCTGCTAAAGAAAGTACAGTTGTGTACATACCATAAATGTAGATGTTCAAGTGTATTCACTGTTGCAGTCAATACTCTTGGGTTATCCGCCAGCAGGCTACCCTCAGTCGGCCAGAATTCCAAAGTCTGGGTCCAGCGTCAGCTGCCGTCACCTCTTCCCTGACGTCAGTTCGCCAGGGGTATAAAAGATGCAGCCAGCGCCACTTTCTTCAGTTTTTCTTGCCCAGATGTCAGGTGCCCCCAAATTGTAGGCTGAAAAATATGCCAACAAAAAATGCATGCACAAAAATAACATTTCCTTCATCTACAAGCAAATACACCAAATAGGTTGCATAGGATAGAGAAGTGTAGAAAAGTCCCAGCAAAGACAAGGGGGATGGTGGGTGGGTAACCTGGACTGCAACAGTGAATACACTCGAACATCTACATTTATGGTAGGTACACAACTATACTATGTTCATCGTGTTTCACTGTTGCAGTCATTACTCTTGGGTAGAATCCAAAAGCTGAGATAGGGTGGCTGGGCTAAATTGGATTAGGAGAGGCTATGAGGTCCTGCAGAACTGCAGTGGCAAAGCCTGCTCTGGACTTACAGTAAAGAGGTAAGTGGTAGTGCTTTGTGAAGGTGTGCACTGAGCTCCAAGTTGCAGCCTCTAAGATATCTCTAAGATATCTCTGGTTGGTACTCCTCTGAGGAAGGCTGCTGCTCTGGTGGAATGAGGCCTAATGCCCTTAGGCACTGAATTGCCATGTTGAAAATAGCAGAAACAGATGCAATGGCCTATCCATTTTGAAAAAGTCTGTTTTGAGATAGCCTTTCCCTGTGAACCTGCAGCATAAGATAATCAAACGTTGCTCAGTCTTTCTGAAAGCTTTAGTTCTGTCCAAGTAGAAGCGTAGCTGCCTGTGTATGTCAAAAGAATGGAGAATTTTCTCACCCTTGTTCTGTGGGTTTGGATAAAAGGTAGGCAGGTGAATGGTTTGGTGGAGGGCCACACTGGATACCACCTTAGGCGTAAATGTAGGGTTTGTCCTCAGAGAAACCCTGTCTGGGTGAAAGATGATAAAAGGTTCCACAGCCATGAGTGCCTGTAATTCCGAGACTCGCCTTGCAGAGGTTATAGGTAGGAGCAGAGCTGTTTTCCAGGATAAGAATTTTATATCTGCTGTTCATGCTGGCTCGAAAGGAGGCAGTGTGAGTTTTTCCAAAACATAATTGAGGTCCCAGGCTGGAATTGGTGCTCTCCTTGGAGGCCTAATGTTTTTGGCCCCTCTGAGGTACTGCCTTATTAAAGGATGCAAAAAAATAGGTGGTTCCGTGTTGTAATGGGCTGAAATGGCAGAGGCGTGAATCTTAATTGATGAGAAAGAAAGGCCTTTGTCCAGCATCTCAGTTAGGTATTGTAAAATCTGAGGGATATTTGGTACACATGTGTCAATGCCTTGTTCCTGGTTCCAAGCACAGAATCTCTTCCATTTTTCTTCATAAGATTTTCTGGTACTGGGCCTCCTGGCCTCCAAGATGGCATCCATAACAGCTTTTGAAAGAGGAGTGTTCAGAATGGCTACATTACCCGCCAGATTTAAGGTCCTGAGTTGGCTGTGCAGGATCTGATTGTTTTGTTGGGTCAGCAAGTGAGAAGTTTGAGGTAAAATCCATGCTGGACCTTGAGACAAGCTCTTTAGGATTGGGTACCATTGCTGGTGTGGCCAGTCTGGTGCAATCAGAATCATTTTTGGCTTCTCTTGTCTGACCTTTAGGAGTACTCTGGGAAGGAGAGGCAGAGGGGGAAAAGCATATACAGTTAGTTTTTTCCAGCTGAGTGATAGGGCGTTCACTTTCCATGCTTGCTTGTGATAAATCCTTGTGCAGAATCTCTGCAATTGGCAGTTGTGAGGAGAGGCAAATAGATCTATGTCTAGGCATCCCCATTTCCTTATTATCAAGCTGAAGACTTGTGGATCCAGTTTCCATTTGTGGGGATCCATGAGGTTTCTGCTTAGTTCGTCTGCCAGCATATTTGTTTTTCCTGGCAGGAATTGTGCTTGCAGGTGAACTTGAAGAGCCAATGCTGTGTCCCATAAGGTCATTGCTTGTCTGCAGAGGGGGTAGCAATGTGTACCTCCCTGCTTGTTTATGTACCACATGACCGTAGTGTTGTCTGTCTTTATCAGTAACTGTCCTGGACGAAGCAGGTCCTTGAAAGCTGTCAGGGCATTTTGAACAGCTAGCATCTCTTTTTGATTGATATGAAGATGCATCTGGTTTGCAGGCCATGTGCCCTGAATACATTTGTCTGCCATATAGGCCCCCCCAGGCATAATCTGATGCATCCGTTGTCAGTGTCTGTCTGGCTGTGGGTAAACTGAATGGCAGATCCTTGTTGTGGTGACAGGCTTCTGCCCACCATCGAAACTCCTGTTGTAGGCAGGGAATGAGTGCAATTATTGCCTCCAGGCTGTGGCAATGCTGAGTCCAAACATTTTTTAGATACCATTGTAGTTTCCTCATATGCAGTCTGGCATATTGAATTAGTAGAATGCAGGATGCCATGAAACCCAAGGTCTGCAGGAATTTCCTTGCAGATAAGTGGGTTTTTGTTGCCATTTTCTTGAAATAAGTAATCAGTTGCTTTTGCTTGTCTGGCGTGAGATAAGCCATCTGGGCAGTTGTATTTAAGCTTGCACCCAGGAATATTATCTCTTGAGAGGGCATTAGTTTTGATTTCTTTTCGTTTACTGTGTACCCTAGGTCAATTAATAATGTTTTTACAAACACCAGATGCTTTAGAAGAGTGTCTATGTTCTCTGCTTGAATTAGGCAGTCGTCCAAGTAGGGATATATTTGAATTCCTTTTTGTCTGCAAAATGCAATTACTGGTGCCAGGCATTTTGTGAAGACCCTGGGCGCAGTAGATAAGCCAAAGGGCAGTGCAGAGAATTGGTAATGCATTGAGCCAGCTATGAATCTGAGGTATCTTTTGCAAGATTGCCTGATTGGGACATGCAGGTATGCCTCTTTTAGGTCCAAAGTTATGAGCCAAGCCTTTCTGCCCAGCATGGGCAGTAGCTGCTGCAGAGTCAACATCTTGAATTTTGGAACTTCAGAAACATATTTATTTAGTATAGACAGGTCCAGTATTGGTCTCCAGGTTTTGTCCTTTCTGGGTACTAGGAATAGTCTGGAGTAAAATCCTTGCCCCTGCTCTTGTTGTGGTACTTGCTGAATGGCCCTCATGTCCATGAGGGCTGTCATTTGTTTTGTGCCTCTGGTAGAGTGTGAAAATGGAACTTGTAGCCTTGGGACATTATGTTCAGGACCCATTTGTCTTGGGTAACCATTTGCCAATTTTATTAAAAAAGTGCTAGTTTTCCCCCTAAGGGGGCTGCCAAAAGAAAAGTGCTTGGATCTGGTAGAGGAAAGTTATTGGGACTGTTTCCTGTAAGGTTGTAATTTGTCTTCTCCGCTTTTGGAGGTAGGAGTACCCCATTGTTTAGGCCTGTATGAGCCTTGGGGTTGAGATCTGCCTCTGGGATGCCTGTATTTGCCTCTTTGAGGTCTGTCTGACACTGGAAAGGACCAATTTTTAGAAGGCCAGTTTCTGCTAAACCTGGGTGGCTGTACCTGTAAGAAATCCTTGACTGTCTGCATGGATTTAGCTTTATTCTCCATTTTTTTCAACACCTCTTCTGCTTTAGTACCAAACAAAGTATCATGTTGTAAAGGTGCATCTAATAATTTTGCTTTAACATGATCAGGTAGATTCTGTTCACAGAACCTGTAACAGCGGCCCTGCAAGTGGCCTCCAGTGAATCATAACCACATTGCAAAGTATGCTTTCCCACTTGTTCCGCTGCATGCAATAAATCCTGCAATTCTTTGTTCTCTGAACATTCAGTATTTGTCAACAATTTCTGTTTAAGCAGAGACATTAAATATTGCTGATATTTAAGCATATGAAACTGACAATTTAAAGCCCTCACAGCCAGGGTAGCAGAAGTGTAGACTTTTTTCCCCCATCTGTCTAGAGCCCTAGAATCCCTATCAGAGGGGACAGGGTTTTTTGCAGTGGAAGCTTTGACCCCTTTGGGACCCTGAGATATAGTTTCTGGGTCAGCGGCGGTGTTTTTGTATAGGAATTTATGAGAATCCGGGACCCTGTAGTATCTGTCTGGCTTAGCAGGTGCAGGGGGTAAAGAGTCAGGGGACAGTCCGGACTCTGAAAAAACATCATCTACAATGTCTAGAACAGGTGGAATCAGAGGAAATAGAAACCTGATCAGAAGAATCATACTCTGTCTCTTGCCCAGGCCTCTTATCAGGAGGGGGATGGGAGCCCCTGATCAAAGTAATTAGGTCTTCGGCCATTTTGAGCATCTGTTTTTTAGGCATGAAGGTCTGAGTAGGAGAATGCTGTACTTGTTTCTTTGTCTTTAGAGCTGCTTTAGCCTTTGTCTTTGAAGCTGAGGATGGCTTAATATATAGTTGTGTAGGTCTGAAGACACCCTCAGAAGCCGATGCCTGCTCAGCGGCTCCGGACCCATCTGAGGGAATGATTTCCAAGTGTCCAATACCTTGAGTATCCAGAGGCCCAGTCGGCTCCGCGTGGGAGTCGGTAGTGGCCTGTGGCTCTGAGGTAGCGGGCACCAGGGGCTGCGAAAGCGCCTCACTGAGAACTGGCGAGCCGGCGACTGGCCTAGAAGAGGCCTCGTCGTCGGTTTTGGACCTCGGATGCCTATCCTTTTCCTTGTCCTTGCGTTTTTTTGTAAACTCCAGTTGTCGGCTGGTCCAACGGCATAGCCAAAGTAATGAAAAGCAAAATCAAACCGACGCTTGATAGTGTGTTGGTTAAATCTAGCACAAAACCAGCAGCTAGCTACGTTGTGATCAGGGCCTAGGCAAGGAATACAGTAAGAGTGAAAATCCTTATGAGGTATTTGCTTCCCACAAGAAATACAATTGTTAACTTTTTCTGACATCGGTCTGGAGCAAGAAAAAAGTTTCCCCAACGGGGTACTTAGCTTCAATGAAGACTTCGGTTCTGAAATTCGGATTCGAAAATCTCAGGAGTCGGCCGACCGGCACTTGCGAACTGCTTTTGCTTCGGGCACCATGTGGTAAGAAAGACTGAAGAAAATGGCGCCGGCTGCATCTTTTATACCCCTGGCGCGCTGACATCAGGGAAGAAGTGACAGCAGCCAATGCCGGACCCAGACTTTGGAATTCTGGCCGACTGAGGGTAGCCTGCCAGTGGATAACCCAAGAGTTATGACTGCAACAGTGAAACACGAAGAACATCGCTCAGCAAACAATAGCAATTGTAAAAACAGAAGAGCGTTATACCACAAGTAATGAAATCAAACTGAAACTTCAAACTGTAGCTTCAGCAGTGCAGAATACACACTGTGAAGAACATAACATCGCAAATGCAGAAAACCAAGGTGAAACTTCAAAATAAAACTTCACAATGCTTGAATAAGTAAGGAACATAAAAAGAACCCTTCTAGGGGGAATTCTGGGTAAGAGTTTTTAGCTCGAGAGTTTGTAGCTGACGCGAGCTTGGGAGATGGCCGGCTCAGTTCCGAGGTCGGAACTGATACCCACACGTAAGGAATGAACGAGGATTAACAATATCAGATCCAAACTTTCTGGGCACTAGGAACATTCTGGTCTTGTAGGACTTCCTGAATGGTCCCTTGTCTCCGCAGTTCTAGTAGTATCTCTAGAAAGGAGGGTAGTTATTCCTTAGGTGGTTGAAGGGTACCCTGAGGGAAGACAGGGAATTCCATACCATAAAGTATTCTTTTTAAATGACAGAAGCCAGGAGTCTTGAGTTATGCTTTCTCAAATTAGCAGAGACAGAGACAGAAGTTAGGAAAGTGGAATGTGGGTGAGGTGGCTTAGACAGTCAGAGGGAACCAGGCTTGTCAGGGAAAGACAGCTTCTGAGGTGGACTTGAAGTAACAGCCCTGGGCTGCTGAGGCCTCCTACCATCCTTTTTTGTTTTAGGTGGAGGAGGGCAGGAGTATCTACATATAAAGTCAGTTTATGCGGGGTAATTTTGTTGAAATTTAAGCACTGGGGAGACAAAGATGTTTTTCAATTCCTGCGATTCCTTTCCCTTTTCCTGCAGAGATTTAAATAAATTAACAGCTGCAGGGCCAAACAATGCAGAGTTGTCCAAAGGGGCATCCATAAGTTTAGATTTAATAAACTCTAACTCTGTACTCTATACTTTTATGTAACTCTGGTAATAGTTGGAGTCTTAACCAGGAGAATCTCCATAGGCGAGACCCAGAGGCAGCTGCCCTGGCAGGAGCCTCTGCAGCATCATAGCTGCATTTGATGGAGTGGCAGGCTACTTGAGAGGAGTCTCCAAGCAAGGATGCAGCTAAGGTTTTATTCTCTGAGTCAGGCAAATCAGAAATGACCTGAAAGAGTTGAGTCAGAAGCTCTAGGGCAAATTTGGTCATGTGTGTTTAAACGGCTCTAAATGCCAAGGTGGCTGAAGTGTACACTTTCTTGGGCAGCCTTTCTAGGATCCTGCTGTCAATATCTGAAGGAAGGAGACAGGTTGAAGGCAGTAACCTGGATGGTTTGACTGAAGCCACTGAAATAACTGATTGGTCTCCTGAAGGACATTTAAACAGGAACTTGCAGTCCTCAGGGACCTTATTAAAATGGGTCAGGCTTCTTAGGGGCAGGAGGATGGGAATCAGGGTCCTGGGAGGCAGAGGTAAAGTCATCTAGAAAAGCAGATAATACACAGGGAATAGCTGAAGGGTTGGGTGATTCCACCTGCAGTAGGTTATTGTATCTCTTTTGTACTTCAGATACCCGAGTGCTAGCCTATTTGAAAAGATCTCTCATTTTGACTATCATCTCTCCAAAAGAGAGTTCTTCCATGGGTGAGTCAGTTCCACTGGAGTCCTCCTCCACAGAGGCATAGTCTAGAGGGGAGGTGATCTGTGAGGAATACACCAGAGGTTCCCTCTTCTGAGGATGCCTCTTCATCTGAAGAAACCTCTACCTTTCCCTTTTATGTGAAAAAGCTGTGGAGGGTGGGGCACGGACTAAAACATGCAAAGGGGGCTTAGGGGTCATAAGGGCCTTGAAAAGGCTTTAGGTGAATTGTTTCCAGTCGCTGGGAGGGTCCTTTGGAGGGGACAAGTGTTTGGTTATCTGCTTCTTTTCATAAGATCTGCCTAGGTAACGTAGGATTCCAAGATCTGAGGTATTCCCTTAGGGCCTTCGGTTATCACGATCCTTGGTTCCCCCTGTATGTGGGCTCAGCTTCTGAGGATGTGCCTATGGTTGGATCCAAGGTAGCCTCAACATCGGGCTTGGCCTGTGAAATGTAGCCAGGAACCATACGCATCTCCAGGCTTTCATCTGCCTCAGGAAAGACGTCCATTGTAAGAGACACAGCAGAAGGTTTAGGCCTCAGCTTGTTGGCCTTCTGCTTCATGACCGACTTGACCTCAGGCTTTGAGGATCCCTCCATCGTGCTTTTAGATAGTAACTTTAAGCACTGGTTTTGAAAAGTACATGGCTAAGGAGGAAAGTCTACTTCTTAAGGTTTTGGACACAAAGGCCTTGTCAATGGGATAGGATTTGTGGTTGTGGGTAGGAACTAAGCAGAACAAACACTGGAGATGGCTATCTTTATGTGGAATGTGTTGTCTTCCACATTGGCATTTGTCTTTTTTTGGATGATATGAATGCTACCGCACAACAGTAGCAAAAGAAACAAGATTTCCACAATGGGACACTTATCTGAGAAAATTGCTGGAACACAGCTAATGGCTCTGCAAGCAGACCGAAGTTCAAAGGTGGTGTTTGGACTGGTGGCACAGAAGTTCTGAGGTAGGCACATGTGTATGTCACCTTTATGACCGACATGCTAAGTACCATGCACCCTACAGTAGTGAAAGACTTTTGTATACTGGCCAAAGTTGGGTCACCTAAGGCGGAGAGCTCCCTCATGTAAAGAATACTGCAACAGATGAATAGAAGGACATCTTATTACTCTGCTTGAGGATATAACATGGTTGCAGACAAAAGAGTCAACACTGATGAAGAGATGGAGAGGAAGTGGGACCTATCTATACAGCAGTTCAAAACTGCACAAGAAGGGGATAGCCAGCATATACATGGACATACAGGGCAGCTTAAATCATCACAGCAGGTTCCACAGGCAAACAGGGAAAGTATGCCCAAGTCTTGGAATTAAATGTTTTCAGTGTAACCAAAGAAGGGCATGTATAGTACCAGTGCCAACTGAGATATGGTGGGGAGCTAATATCATTAAAGGCAAGAAGAAGTGATGCAGTATTATACTACTGGGTTGCCTGGAGACAGCCATGGCACCAAACTGCCACAAGGGTTTGTAACCTAACCTGGTTGAGGAGAAACAGACAACTGCCAAAAGGGATACAGCATCAGATAAAGCCATTGCCACTCTGGCAGTAGTTAAAAGGGAGCAATATTTGCTTGACAGTCCACTCCAGTTAGGGCCTTGGGAGGACTAGAGTTTATTTGGATTGGGAAGGAAGGCAAGGGGTACTAGCAGATGGCAGTGTTTTACAATATCTCAAGAGATGTTTGAAAAGGAAATGATTTTGATAATACCGTACCTTGTGTACATGTGGTTACATGAAGCCAGGCATGGAGGTAAATACATGGGGAAGGCAGCTGGAAGGAGACCCAACCACTACCCACACCATCAAATGAGGTTGGTGATGTGGCTGTTTCAGTAGGGGTATTTAGTAGCCTCAAACTGGTAGGAAGGAGAACAAAAGAACTGTTTATTCACAGACTAAGTGCTTTCACCCTATGTCCATAGGGCATCATCAGAGTGAATTAACACAAAAAACCTCTACATTTATACACTTATACAACTCTAAAATACAACACGCCCACTATTAATTATAAAATGCTGTGCCAATTAATTCTTAAAGAAATATAGTTAAAAACAAACACATTAATAAATGTACTATGATATTAAATAACTGGATGACTAAATACAAAAATATATAACCATGCACAAATGAATATAAATATACATAAAATGTGCAAATCCTGCTATAAATAAATAAGTTAAGTTTAAAAAACTTGACTAACAGAAGTGTACCAAAGAAATATATATGTATTTTAAGCCTGCATATATGACATAACAAAAAAAGGGGGGAGTGTTGTTATAAAAGAGACATTATTTCTAGTGGTCACCTTTAACCTGCAATGCTCTTAACTTTAATACAGAACTTAATGATATATATCATTAATACCTGGAGATATAGTGGCGTTTGTCCTTAAATGCCATTCTAACTCCAAATTCTCTAGGTATAGGTTAACATCACCCTCTCTAAAATGGTCAACAATTCTGTCAATAATAAAAAGCAAGAATTTATTGAAACCCTCACATTTCACTGAATGATTATGAAGTGCACTTTCCTTCTTACTTTTTTTAATGTCTCTTACATGCACTAATATTCTTTCTTTCAATTTTCTAGTGGTTTTACCCACATAGAACGCTGAACAGGTCAAACATGTAGCTATATAGACCACCATCCTAGTATTACAATTACAATTGCCTGGACTAGGTATTGAACGTTTCTATTAATGAGATGAGGAGAGCATATAGAAAAACTGACTGGGTCTTACATGATTTTTTAACCCAGAATGTGCTTGATTATACAGAGTACAAATATATGACTGTGGATTTCCCAATACCACCCAAGATATTTGGAATTCCAAAAATCCACAAAGATTTACACAACCCCCCATTTTGGCCCGTTGTCTCTGCGACTGGCTCAAAAACTGAGCCTATAGCAGCATACATAGACTTCTGGTGTACAAATTGTGTACAGTATTTCATTAGCGGACCGGAGTTCCGCTGTGGCAACCCCTAACCGGGAAAATTCGAAAGAAGAAGAAGAAGATTATAAAAACATTTTAAAGGATTCGTGGCACTGTTTAGAAATCTTAAGGGATACTTCCATTAATGATGACTTTTTATTTGTTACAGTTGATGTCACAAATTTAGTCACCTCTATACCCCACGATCAAGGCTTGGTGCTTTTTGGAGATGCTCTGCTTGGCAAAGAGGGAATGCACAATGTGAAAAGACAGCTTTTAGTTTATTTGATGGAACTAGTGTTATTGAATAATTTCCTACTATTTGAAGGTGAAATTTTCCATCAAACAATGGGTGCAGCTATGGAGGCTAAATGTGCGCCCATATATGCTAACCTGGTATTAGCCAAGTGGGAGGAAAACTGTGTTTTTGAACACAACTTGTATGGTAAAGTGATTACATGGTTAAGATTCCTTGATGACATACTGATCTTATGGTGAGGTTCAGTAGGTGAACTTGAAGAATTTTAGTCATTTAAATTCTACAATGTCATTTTTGAACTTTACACAAAGTTGGTAATGAGAGCATTGATTTTCTTGACAAATACGGACTATGGTCAACAATTCGTGGAATGAGATTTTAAGTCCTGACATTAAAAATATGATATTGCCAACATCCTGGCAGATTGGTTCAGTGCTAACGTAACCCCCCTCTCACCCTCTAAAGAGCCCATATCTATACAGGAAGAATGCAACGTCCCTGTAATCACAACTACATAGGTAAAAGCTGCACTCTCTAAAGCCAGAAACACAGCATCCATGGGACCGGACAACATCCCAGGCCGCGTTTTACATGAACTTCAGAACAAACTGGCTCCACAGTTAAGCACAATGTTCAATAATAGCCTCGCATCAGGCTTTGTCCCACTGAATGGCACACAGCAACAGTTATCCCACTCCACAAAGGGGGAGCCACCACTGATCCTGGGAACTATCGACCTATTAGCCTGACGAGCCTGGTCTGCAAGACCATGGAATGTATCATCATGGAACTCAAACAAAGACATTGGTAACCTCCAAACTCTGGATCCCACCCAGTTCGGTTTGTGAAAGGCAGATCATGCCTCCTGAACCTGATCGACTTCTTTGAGGCAGTCACCAAAGCCGTGGATGAGGGTAAGTTGGTTCACACAGCCTATCTTGACCTCGCCAAGGCTTTCGACACCATCCCCCATTCTGGAATTATAGCTAAACTCACTAAACTAGGTATAAATCCCTATGTCACAAGATGGGTTGCCAACTGGCTCAATGACAGAACCAACACTGTAAAAGTTGTAGACTCCAAATCTGACCTCAAAGCAGTGACAAGTGGAGTACCACAGCATTCCGTCCTGGGACCTCTCCTGTTTGGTATCTACTTCTCTGAAGTACAGGCTAACACAGAAGGCCTCTAGCTAATGAAGTTCGCAGATGACTGGAAACTAGGAGCCATAGTCAAGTCCCCAAATGATGTGGACATCCTACAGAAAGGCCTCACTGAGACAGATGCCTGGTGTCAGAGCCATGGCCTCAAGCTCAATGCCAAAAAGTGCAGTGTCATCCCCTTTGGTAAAAACTCTGTACCCATGAACTACCACATAGGCAGCAATCTACTTAACACCGAATGCGTGATAAGAGACCTTGGGACCCAGGTGGACAGTAGTCTCTCCTTTGATAGTCACATCGGCACAGTAGTCAGGAAGTCCTTCTACGTGGCACACCTCATCATAAAAAGGGTTCTCATCCAGAAAAAAAGAGGTCGTTGTTTCCCTCTACTCATCACTCATAAGACCCAATTATAGAGTACAATGCCCCTTTTGGAATGTACCTCACAAGACATCTGCAGCAGCTGGAAAGGCCACAGAAGTACCTCACAAAGAGGATTACTGACCTCAAACAAATGCCCTACACTGACCGCCTCAAAAAAACTCCAGCTTTACTCTGTAGCATATCGCCTAATCCGAGGTGATTTCTGCCTAACATATAAAGCTATGTCAAACCCAGAGCTGTTGGACATGCTACACCTAAAGAAATCCCAATTCCTCCAAGCTACACGATCTAGGGTCCTAAACATGTCACCACAATAAACAGTACACGCTGGAGGGATAGATTCCTGTCCCAGAGACTTAGTATTCTCTGGAACAAGCTACCCATCTATATCAAGCAAAGTTCTTCATTAGCACTCTTCAAGAAAAATCTTGATGAGTGGATGGGAAATAGGAAATACACCACGGGGATCACTTCTGTCTCTCTGCTGGACAGTAGCACAGGAAAATAACTTTATTGGGTGGCGTAAGCTATGGAACCTTGCTGGCTAGGCTTATGTAGGCCCTTGGGCCGATAGCATGGTACCTACCTATGAACCTATGTTAGGATTGGCCCCTAAAGTGACTTTTTCTAGAGGTGCCAACCTTAAGAATCTATGAAAAGACATGTAACAAGAAAAGGATGGTATATAGGATGGCCAAGTGTAACATGTGTAAGGCATGTAAGTTTATTAACACAGGGCCATATGTCATGGAAGAGGGGTACCAACGTTCGATACCTAGTCCAGGCAATTGTAATTGTAATACTAGGATGGTGGTCTATATAGCTACATGTTTGACCTGTTCAGCGTTCTATGTGGGTAAAACCACTAGAAAATTGAAAGAAAGAATATTAGAGC
The DNA here is from genome assembly GCF_019279795.1 of Protopterus annectens. Lineage (NCBI taxonomy): Eukaryota > Metazoa > Chordata > Ceratodontiformes > Protopteridae > Protopterus > Protopterus annectens. The sequence continues at coordinate 1,080,467,943 of NC_056744.1, read as the reverse complement.
ATGTAAGGGACATTAAAAAAGTAAGAAGGAAAGTGCACTTTATAATCATTCAGTGAAATGTGAGGGTTTCAATAAATTCTTGTTTTTATTATTGACAGAATTGTTGACCATTTTAGAGAGGGTGATGTTAACCTATACCTAGAGAATTTGGAGTTAGAATGGCAACTGAGGACAAACGCCACTATATCTCCAGGTTGTTGTGTCTTTCGGCTTTTCCCGGTTAGGAGTCTCCCCAGCGGAACTCGGGTCCGCTAATGATTGGCAGTTGATTTTTATGTGCTGAGTTGCCAGCCCTAACGCACAACCTTCAATGAAGGTACGCCCATTCACGCATGTCACCACGCAGAAAAGGCTCTGAGAGTCGAACCGGTCAGCGACAACACTACCGCAGCACCACCACCGCGGATACCACTATATCTCCAGGTATTAATGATAATATAACATTAAGTTCTGTATTGAAGTTAAGAGCATTGCAGGTTTAAGGTGACCATTAGAAATAATGTCTTTTTTATAACACCCCCCCCCTTTTTGTAATGTCATATATGCAGGTTTAAAATACATATATGTTTCTTTGGTACACTTCTGTTAGTCAAGTTTTTTAACTTAACTTATTTATTTATAGCAGGATTTGCACATATTTATGTATATTTATATTCATTTGTGCATGGTTATATATATTTTTATTTAGTCATCCAGTTATTTAATATTATAGTACATTTATTAATGTGTTTGATTGTTTTTAACTGTATTTATTTAAGAATGAATCGGCACAGCATTTTATAATTAGTAGTGGGCGTGTTGTATTTTAGAGTTGTATAAGTGTATAAATGTAGAGTTTTGTGTTAATTCACTCTGATACCCTACGGACATAGGGTGAAAGCGCTTAGTCTGTGAATAAACAGTTCTTTTGTTCTCCTTCCTACCAGTTTGTGGATTACTCAGCGTTTTGCACTTTTTTTTTGTATGTGTACATGCGCCTTTGACTAAGTTTGCTGTATTTAGTAGCCTGCATTGCAACCACATAGGTTGTAAAGTATTTAGCTTACTGTGGAAGGTGATGTTTTAAGGGGAGAGTTGGGGGGGGGGGGGTAGCAGCAAGTTTGAATTTGAGGCAAGACTTTTTGAATTTGAGGCAAGACTGGCGGAAGATAATAGATTTCTTTTGGAAGAGGACCTGGTGGAGGCCACAAGTAAAGAAATGAAAAAAGATCTCACTTTACAGAACTTGAGGGAGGTAGCCCTAGTCCGCTAAGGTAGGAGAAATCCATATACTGAGAGAAAGGGTTAATGTAGAGAAAAAAATGAATGATCTCCTGAAGAAGGGTCAGAGGGAAGAAGTGAAACAGCAGTTGATAGTGTCAAGGGCATTAAGATGATAATGTCTGTCCACCGCCCACTACATTCCCTTTTCAGTCCTTATGGCATTTGTTTACCAGGATAGCTCACCATGGCAATCAAAACTGATCTTTTTCACAGAAGGCCTGAGAAGGAAAGCTCCATGACAATGTAGAAATATGTCATTTACACAAACATTTTAATTACTCAGAATACATAAGTATTAGCACTAACAGAAAAACTACAAGAATGCAATGAATATACATGACATCAGAAAGATAAAACAGTAATGGTGATTCCAACGAATGCACTAGGATAGTAGATAAGCCATAGTAATCTTCCGACAGTGCAAGGATTTAGTACATTTGTAGGTGAAAAATAGAATTGGAGAGATGTATGGTGGAACTGTCCGAGAAGTAAGACAGAGGTTTTAATAGTGTTGAAAAAAAAAAGAAATATAATAGTTGGGGGAGGAACACAGATGTAGATATAATTTTCAGACTTCTTATTAAATAAAGTTTAACTGAACAAGATAACAGAGTAAGACTGTTTAGTGTAAATTAAGTCAGAGTGAAATTGGTCTGGGAAGAGATTTAACTTTACACTACAGACAATGTTGACAGCATTCACAGATCCCACCTTCACTCTGCATACAAAGCTGTATCCAGAAATCCACAGAATTTTCACTCTTTGAAGCTGTGTATGACCACAGGATGAAAGGGGTGTTCTGCATTTAATCTGTGAGGAGTTGGAGGATTACTGCAATTTCCATAAGAAATCTGCAATGAAATGGATCCCAAATCATGACCAGGTTTAGGGAGCTCATGGGGATCACACAAGAGCACCTGGTACAAGCATAAAAGCAGCAAAAGGTGTAACATGACCAAATAGCCAGGGCCAATGAAGTTGAGCAGAAAGTTACGATGCTTATTCCTGTTAGACAACACTAAATGCAGGCAGTATGGGGGAAAGGTCTTTTCATTACTGTGAGAAAGGTAAGTGATGTTATCAACAGTGTACAGCTGACAGGCAGGAAGGAGAAGTGAAAACTATGACGTGTTAACATGAAGCCTTACTATGCCAGACAGTCACCAGTAACCAGAATTTACAGAAGGAACCGGAAGGGGATCTTGTGGAAGCCCTACTCAGTGAGGCTCAGTTTGATGCTGTAGTGAATGAGATAGCCGTTTTTCCGTCAGCTATTTTCTACCCAGGTTCAGGGCCTATACAAGCCTAGCCATAACAATTCCCTGGATATTTTTCCCACAATATTTACTTCTCTGGACCCCTGTCTAGTAGGGCGACTGACATGATCCCCGGGGTGAATTTCCTATCTCCCATCCAATCATCAAGGTTCCTTTTGAAGAGGGCCAATGAGGCGCTATGCTTGACATGTATGGGCAGTCTATTCCAGAGTATGGGGAGTGTCTGGGTCAGGAACCTATCCCTCCAGCATGTTTTGTTCATTGTGATGACAAGGTTTAGATCCCTGGAGCGTGCAGCTCTGAGGGATTGGGATTTCTTTACGTGGAGCATGTCCACCAGCTCAGGGTTTGACATGGCCTTGTATGTTAAGCAGAGATCACCTCAAGATGTCTGAGCAGTAATACAAGAATTTGGGAACATACTTACTTGTCAAGCCAGGGTGTACCCACCCAGTGGAGCACAATGTGGGCAAAGGCCCCCTAAACAGCCAATCAAACAGGTCCATTATAGGATGCCCAAGTGGGTTATGCAAACCACAAGAAGAGGGTTACACAAGATGTTGGATATGGGGATGATCCAGAAGTCTAACATTCCCGAGCCTCACTGATGCTGGTGATGTTAAAGAAAATGGCAATACCAAGTTCTGCGGGAAAATAAACTGTGATACAGAGTCAAATGCATTCCATATTCCATTGACAGATGAAGCCTTAGAGCAGTTGGGTGAGGCTAAGTATTTAACTGTTACTGACCTGATCAAGGGTCACTGTCAGGTTCCTTTGATATCTGCTTTTGTGAGCTCTTTTGGAATACAGGAGTTCAACAAGATGGCCTTAGCGATGAGAAATACACCTGCAACCTTCCAGAGTTTGGTAAATCATATCCTACCAGGACAGGGGCAATACATTATTGCTTACCTGGATGGTACTCCAATGTACAACTGGTACTGGAAAGAAATTAGGGTGGTACTGTGCAAACTAAAAAAGGCATGGCTAATTATTTAGGCCAATAAATGTCAAGTAGGAATGGCAGCAGTGTTTTATCTGGGTCACAGCGTTGGTGGTGACACTCAGAGCCTAGCAAGGTCAAGATTACTCAGGCAAGGACTAACCCTGATACCAAGCATGCAAACTATGATAGCCTTTTAAGACACAAAACTGGGTAGTGCGCCAAACTGTACCCTCATCTCAAACTTCATTTTTCCCTTTTTTTGAGATGATCTCATAAAAATTTGCTTGAGGTCTAGAAGACTGAGAGGTATGAGGATTATATACAACTATACCACCATTTTCTAAACCAGAATGTAACAAAATCTGCAATATAGGTGTTTCCATGGCATGAAAATTTGTGTAAGCTGTGACGCCTGTGCACTGGTCCAGTAATCAAGGAGCCTCAATCCTCACTAGCACCAGTGAGGAGCATGCACATTGGGGGGATAACAAGTACACACAGAGTAAAGTACAATTTCCCTTAAGAGCACACAGAGATCACAGTTTGTCTGGGGATGGTTTCTCCCTTTCTCTCGGGATCCCCAATGAGACTCCCCACTGGCACAGCTATAGGGTCCAGGACTCAGCCTAGTGGTCAAGCTAAAACCTCCAGCACCCTCTCTGTCCAACCAGTGCTTCATGTCCCTGCCCAAGTAGTTCACACACACTCACACAAGACACTCCTGGGAAAGGCTGGCACAGGTTCTCCAGCTATGCCCCCTTTCTGCCCAGATTATACGGTAGTACTGACTGCCACCAACCACTAATATCAGCTACTATAAGGCCCTTCCCAAAGGGTGACCAATTTCACTGTGTAATATTACTGTTATCCAAGTAGTAAGTGTGCCGAACAGCAAGACTATTGGAGTGGCTTGGACAGTATCACCAAATACATGCAAGTACTCTCTAAGAGCTTAAATTATCTCTACACAAAACAGCCACAGTTGAAAGGTTTAAAAATATTTAATAATAAATAATAAATGCACAAGATAAATCTCATCATTTCAACACAGTGCTAATCAAAAGTTCAGAAATCACAGGAACTTTAAAACAATATTGCAGGATAGTCTGACAAATATAGAAAACAGCTAGACTAATCTGGCTAAATTCCTATCTAACTTTAAGAGAAACAACAGTGCAATGAAAAAGTATTTGCCCCCTTCCGGATTTCTTATTTTTTTGCATGTGTGTCACACTTAAATGTTTCACATCATCAAACAAATGTAAATATTAGACAAAGATAACCCAAGTAAACACAAAATGCAGTTTTTAAGTGATTTATTTATTAAGGAAAAAAAAATAACCAAACCTACATGGCCCTATGTGAAAAAGTAATTGCCCCCCTAAATCTAATAACTGGTTGTGCCACCCTTAGCAGTAACAACTGCAAACAAGAGTTTGCAATAACTGGCAATGAGTCTTTCACATCACTGTTGAGGAATTTTGGCCCACTCATCTTTGCAGAATTTTAATTCAGCCATATTGGAGGGTTTCTGAGCATGAAAAGGTCATGCCACAGCATCTCAACTGGATTCAAGTTCGGACTTTGACTAGGCCATTCCAAAACCTTAATTTTGTTTTTTTTATAAGCCATTCAGAGGTGAACTCGCTGGTGTGTTTTGGATCATTGTCCTGCTGCAGAACCCAAGTGCGTTTCAGCTTGAGGTCAAGAACTGATGGCCGGACATTCTCCTTCAGAACTTTTTGGTAGACAGCAGAATTCATGGTTCCATCAATCACAGCATGTCATCCAGGTCCAGAAGCAGCAAAGCAGCCACAGACCATCACACTACCATCACCATGTTTGACTGTTGGCATGATGTTCTTTTTCTGAAATGCTGTGTTACTTTTACGCCAGATTTTATGGGACTCACACCTGCCAAAAATTTCAACTTTTGTTTCATCAGTTCACAGAATATTTTCCCAAAAGTCTTGGGGATCATCAAGATGTTTTTTGGCAAAAGTGAGACGAGCCTTTACGTTCTTTTTGGTCAGCAGTGGTTTTCGCCTTGGAACTCTGCCATGCATGCCATTTTTGCTCAGTCTCTTTCTTATGGTTGAGTTATGAACACTGACCTTAACTGAAGCAAGTGAGGCTGGGAGTTCTTTAGATGTTGTTCTGGGTTCTTTTGTGACCTCTTGGAGGAGTCATCGCTGCACTCTAGGGGTAATTTTTGTAGGCCGTCCACTCCTGGAAAGGTTCACTACTGTTCCATGTTTTCTCCATTTGTGGATGATGGCTCTCACCACAGTTCGCTGGAGTCCCAATGCTTTAGAAATGGCTTTGTAACCTTTTCCAGACTGATAGATGTCAATTACTTTGTTTCTTATCTATTCCGGAATTTCTTTACTTGCGGCATAATGTCTTCTTTTTTGGGATCTTTTGGCCTACTTCACTTTGTCTGACAGGTTCTATTTAAGTGATCTCTTGATTCAACAAGTCTGGCAGTAATCAGGCCTGGGTGTGACTAGTGAAATTGAACTCCGCTTTCTCAAAAATGTGATTAACCACAGTTACTTCATGATTTAACAAGGGGGGGCAAATACTTTTTCACACAGGGCCATGCAGGTTTGAATAGTTTTTTTTCCTTAATAAAATCATCACTTAAAACTGCATTTTGTGTTTACACAGGTTATCTTTGTCTAATACTTGTCTAATATTTCAATTTGTTTGATGATCTGAAACATTTAAGTGTGACAAACATGCAAAAAAGTAAGAAATCAGGAAGGGGGTAAACACTTTTTCATTGCACTGTATCTCCTAAATAACTTTACTTACAAGGCGAAGTGCTGGTGAGTTGTTGTCAGCTTCAGACAAAATCCAAAATGCTCCAATCTTTCTCTTTGAAATAACCATAAATTGATATACACATTACTGCTGAGTCATTTCACATTACATCATTTCTATCCCTTCTCCTTTAGTTCCATCGTTAACAGACACACAACATTTACATTTCTGTGTAAGCTGCACCTGGCCAGGAAGCCACAGCAATAAAGGACACTTTACATATAAAATCTAGTAATTAACTCTTGTCATATGAAAATAGAATTTCTTAGTCCAGACATCCTGTATCCGAGCTTGAGATCAAACAGTCACAAAATGCTTCACTTATCAGCTTTCCTCCAGCAGGGTGCACTGTGGTTACACATTGGAAGATCAGTACAACATGTAGTTTAATCATAACACACAGTTCTCTTTACATTTGTAGAACAAGCCTGTGGATTGTATTAATATTTACAATGACATAGAATTATCTAAAAAATTCTATCTAGCTAGGCTGACAGCCTTCACATATCCCCACCCCCCCACCACCGAGAACTCAAGCTAGTTTTTCAAGTGACCCTTGAGAAATGTTGTTTGAGAGGGTTAGGTCTATCCAAGTATAACTTACCCCATTCCCTGTCTTGAGAGCCCATCTGCACTGGAGTTGCTAACCCCACTGCGGTGCTGCACTGCAATATCATATGCTTGCAACCCTAGGCTCCATCTTAGCAACTTGGCATTTTGTTAGCTGGCTCGGTGTAACCATGTTAAGGGATTGTGATCTGTAACTACAGTGGATATTGTTCCATACAGATAAGGCTGAAGTTTCTGCAGTACCCACACAATGGCTAGACATTCCTTTTCTACAGCTGCATAGCATTCCTCCCTAGGTTGGAGCCTACAACTGACATAAACCACTGGGTCCTATTCTCCCTCTGAAGAAATCTGGCTAAGTACAGCCCCCACCCCATGGTTCGAAGCATCTACCTGCACAACAAATTATTTGCTGTAATCTGGACTGGTTAACACAGGGGGTCCTCCCAAAGCTTCTTTAAGCTTCTGGGATGCCTGCTCACATGCTGGGGACCACATTACCTTATCTGGCCTGTTTTTCCTTGTCAGGTCTGTGAGGGGAGCAGCTATGGTACTTTAACTGGGAACAAACTTTCTATAGTACCTTGCTGTCCCTAAGAATGCTCTCACCTGCTTTTTGGTAACAAGTGTAGACCATGCCTGAGTGGCTTCCACTTTGGCAGGTTCTGGCCTGATCTTACCACTCCCCACTCTATGTCCCAGGTAGGAGACCTCTGCCATACCAACCTGACATTTGCTGGGCTTAATGGTCAATCCTGCCCTCTGTAGTCTGCCCAGCACCTCCCTGATATGCTGAAGGTGCTCTTGCCAGGAATGGCTGTAGATGGCAGTATCATCTAGGTAAGCAAGGGCAAACCCTCCTGCTAGGATATGATCTACCAGCCTCTGGAAAGTCGCTGGGGCATTTTTCATCCCAAATGGCATTTTTGTGAACTCATACAAGCCAAAAGGAGTCACAAAGGCAGACCTCTCTCTAGCACTGGGAGTCAAGGGGACCTGCCAGTAACCCTTGGTAAGATCAATGGTGGTAAGATACTTAGCCCCACCCATATGCTCTAGGACTTCATCTGTACTAGGCATGGGGTAAGTATCTGACTCTGCATGACTAATTAATTTCCTGCAGTCCACATAGAACCTGGTGCTGCCATCCTTCTTTGGCACAAACACCACTGGGGAGGCCCAGGGACTGTTGGGACTTTTGAATTACCCCTAGTTCCATCATTTCCTGTATCTCCTCCCTCAGAGTCTGTTTGACTCTCTCAGGCACCCTATAAGAGGCCTGCCTAATAGGCCTTTGGGGTCTATCTACCTGGTGCTGCACCAGGTGGGTGTACCCTGGTTTCCCGGTGAACATGTCCCCAACCTCCAGTAACATTGTTCAGATTTCTCAAACCTGGGTAGGAGACAGCTGCTGAGGCATTGCTACCCCTTCCACTGAGGTGTCACTCTGAACCTCACAAAGGAGATCAGTCACCAGATCTCCCTCAGACTCCTCTTGCAATCCACTGCAAATATTCAGCACAAGGGCCTCCCTATCATGGTAAGGTTTCATCACGTCAACATGGTACAATTTGTGCCTCTGCCTCCTGCCTAGATCCACCATGTAGTTAACATCAATGACCTTCCTTACCACCTTGTAGGTTCCCTCCCAAGCTGCTTGCAGCTTGTTGTGTTTGACAGGAATGAGAACCATCACCTACTGCCCTACAGCATGCTCTCTAGAATGAGCATTCCTGTCATACCAGACCTTTTCCTGTTGCTGGGCTTCTGCCAGGTTCTCCTGGCCCAAGCCCATGAGTTCCCTGAGCCTTATCCTGAGGTTTAGAACATATGCCACAACAGACTCCTTGTGAGATTTACACTCACCTTCCCACTCATCACAAATTAAATCTAGAGGACCCCTCAACCTATGCCCATACAACTCAAAGGGTGAAAAACCTGTGGATTCCTGGGGAACCTCGCTGTAAGTAAACAACAGATGGGGCAAATATTTGTCCCACTCCCTCTTAAACTGGCCTGCAAATGCCAGTAGCATGGACTTGATAGTAGTTTAACCTCGCAACAAGACCATTAGTCTGGGGGTGGTCTTCAGGCGGTTCACCCCACAGTACTTCCGTAGACAAGCCAGGAGGTCTGACATGAAATTGGCACCACTGTCAGTCAGTATTTCGTTTGGGAAACCTACTCTGCTGAAAATCTCTAACAAAGCATTTGCCACCTTTTCTGCCTCAATGGAAGACAAAACCACTGCCTCAGGGTATCTTGTAGCATAATCTACTACCACTAGGATATACTTTTCCCCTGTGGAACTTGGGGTACTCGGGTCTCACAATATCCATAGCTACCCTCTGAAATGGCTCCTCAATCACAGGCAAAGGCATCAAAGGAGCTTTCACCTTGTCTTCTGCCTTTCCTTACCTTTTGGCACTGCTCACAATTCCTGCAGTACCCTGTTACATCTCTGGGAATTACAGGTCAATAGAAGTTCTGCATAATATGTCTCTTTGTACGTTTTATGCCCACATGACCTGTAAAGGGAATATCATGGGCTATGGCTAGAAGCACCAGACAGTAGGCTCTAGGCACTAGCAACTGTTGTATTCTCTCACCTTCTAGCCCTCTCTCAGGTGTCCACTCTCTATACAGTAACCCTTTGTCCCAGTATACAGAATCCCCCTTCCCTTGAGAATCAGGCACCTCACTAGCTACCTCTCTCAGGCCTTGTAATGTAGGGTCTGACAGCTGAGCCTATCTCAGCTCTCACTTTGTAATGCTTCCCAGCTCCTCTTCCACAGGAAGTCTGGCATCATCCGACAGTGGTGCCTCATTGTCAGCCTGGGTACTACTACTCACCTCTGCCCTTGCAGTCACTCCGTCCAAGGGACCATCAGTACCCACAAGCAGGTATGGCTCACCTTCAGTCTCACTGCTACAGTGTATCTCACTCCCTGAAGTAACCACCTCAACAGTCCTGGCTGCAAGTGTCTCTGGCTGGGTCTCCCCCAAGCTACCAGACCCACATGCTTGTCTCCATCCTGACTGCGTGTAACTGCATGAGCACATGGTACTGCATTATCAAAATTATTCCCCATCAGGACATCTGCAGGGATATCCTCAAACACAACTACTTGCTGGCTTCCTTTTCTACCCTCCCAGTCAAAGTGAACCCTAGCCAAAGGTATATGGAATGGGGTCCCTCCTAAAGCTCTGACTGGATTAGACTGCCCAGGCAAGTAGTGCTCCTCTCTAACCATAGCAGGCGTCACAATGGTTATGTCAGAGGCTGTCTCTCTCTTAGCAATGGCCTCTCTGCCATTCACTACAATAGGATATAACCTTTGGTGGTAGTTTGGTATCCTTGTCTCAAAGACAACCTACTTTTGGCATTTTGTCCTTCCCACTTACTGGCTCCCTCGCCTTTTGTTCCCCACCTTGCCTCCGTGGACATCTATATGCCACATGGCCCCACAGGTTGCATTCAAAACATTTAACCCTAGGTCCTGGAAGTGTACCTGGACTAGTGGCTTCCCCTGCTACTGGCAGATTCTGTTCGGGCAGTCTGAGATGCCCACCATGGGTTCCCTTAGACCTATGAGCAGCACTGGGTATCCCTTCCTGTGCAATGATGCCCTGCTTGCTAGGTACAGGTCTTTGTTCTTTCCCAACTCATCTGGAGTAGCAATTGTCTATCAGCTAACCAGATCCTCATGTCCTCAGGCAAAGTGCTAAGGGCTTGATGTTCACCAAAAGGTCTGCCAACCTTTCAAAAGTGGTGACCTAACATCCACTCACCCACCTATGAAAATAAGTGCTTAGTTCAGCAACATATTCACACACACTTTCATCTGCCTTGTGTCTATGCTCACAAAACTTTTTACTATAAGCTTCAGGTATTAGCTTAAAAAATTCTAGCAAACAATTCTTAACAGCAGTATAATCAAAAAAATCACAATCAAATAACTTAGCACAGTTACAGCTTTACCATGGAGTAAGGGGGTCAGGAACCGTACCCAGAGCCTTTGGTCAACATCATACTGTCTACATACCCTCTAAAACATATGAATGAAACTATCAAAATGAATCCCCTCTGTAAACTGCGTAAGATATTTACTGATCTTTTGTGCTTTTGGGGTCTGGTTACTCCCGTCCTCATTACCTCCACGACCCTGGTGAAGAGTCAGCATCTCCTTTTCATGCTGCCTCTGCATCTCCTCAGCTTCCAGGCATAGCAGTTTCTCATTCTCCTCAGCCTGTAGACATGTCAGTCTCTCTGCTGCTTCCAAATGCCCGGCCTCCAACTTAAGTCTCTTTAGCTCCAGATGGATTTTTAAGTCCTCTGCAGAAAGGTTGAACTGTCCATTCTCTGAGTGTTGTACATTTCCACGGCCAGTCTGATCATCCTCCTGGTTGCTATTCTCTGATGCAGCTGTGACCAAAGCTGCAATCATGTCTGCTTTAGTCAGGTTTCCATGCACCAGTCCTTTAGCCTGGCACATCTCAGCCAACTGGCTCTTTGTCAGCTTACCGTACTCCTCTGCTGACATGATTGCCTGCTCTCCCTGACTAACTAAGCTAACAAAAGAAATAAAACAACTGTGATCTGAACTCTGAATATTCACTGCATGGCTGATTTAGAGTCCAAAAACACCTTCAGTGATCATTGTACACAAGCTACAGGAATTTACTATTCACAACACTACAAGCCAATTAGTATGTGATTTGGCTATCTCACCCCTATCAAACAATTAATATCTGATGTGGATATCCCACCACTGCCAAACAATTAATATGTGACGCCCGTGCACTGGCCCAGTAATCAAGGAGCCTCAATCCTCCCCACTAGCATCAGTGAGGGTACGCACATTGGGGGGATAACAAGTACACACACAGTAGAGTACAATTTCTCTTAAGAGCACACAGAGATCACAGCTAGTCTGGGGCTGGTTTCTTCCTTTCTCTCCAAATCCCCAATAAGACTCCCCACTGGCACAGCTATAGGGTCCAGATCTCAGCCTAGTGGTCGAGCTAAAACCTCCAGCACCCTCTCTGTCCAACCAGTGTTTTGTGTCCCTGCCCAAGTAGCTGACACACACACAGACACACACACACAAAGATTTGATTTAGATGCAAACACACTGACACTTAGGCTGGCACAGGTTCTCCAGCTATGCCCCCTTTCTGCCCAACCACTAACATCAGCTACTAAAAGGTCCTTCCCAAAGGGTGACCAATTTCACTGTGTAACAATACTGTTATGCAAGTAGTAAGTGTGCCAAACAGCTGGACTATTGGAGTGGCTTGGACAGTATCACCAAATACATGCAAGTACTCTCTAAAAGCTTAAATTATCTCTACACAAAACAGCCACAGTTGAAATGTTTAAAATATTTAATAATAAAAGCACAAGACAAATCTCATCAGTTCAACACAGTGCTACTCAAAAGTTCAGAAATCACAGGAACTTTAAAATAATATTGTAGGACAGTTTGACATAAATATGGAAAACAGCTGCACTAATCTGGCTAAATTCCTATCTAACTCTCAGAGAAACTATGTCCTAAATAACTTTACTTACAAGGCAAAGTGCTGGTGAGTTGTCAGCTTCAGACAAAATCCAAAATGCTCCAATCCTTCTCTCTGAGATAGTCTTTAATTGATATACACATTACTGCTAAATCATTTCACATTACATCATTTCGATCCCTTCTCCTTTAGTTCCCTGGCTAACAGACACACAAAATTTACATTTCTGTGTAAGCTGCACCTGGCCAGGAAGCCACAGCAATAAAGGACACTTTACGTATAAAAACTAGTAATTATCTCTTGTCCTAAGACAACAGAAATAATTTCTTAGTCCAGACATCCTGTCTCCAAGCTTGAGATCAAACAGTCACAAAATGCTTCACTTAGCTTTCCTCCAGCAGGGTGCACTTTATTTACATTTTTGAAGCTCACTACAACATATAGTTTAATCATAACACATAGTTAGTTGCCTTTACAGTCACATTCCTGTCTGCCTCCTTCTGGATATAAACATGTAATTACAAGCTATGTTGCTTTTCCAAAGACGGCATAAACATGAGATTAGCAGATTCTTCAGAGATAGCTGACAACAAAAGTAAAACTCCCTCATTAGTATGCAGTTGTGAAATCCTGCTTAATTGCTTCTGTATGACAAAAATATATACACGACCTGAGAAAAAGCAACTAACAGTTTAAAGGAGTAAAAGACTTCATTTGTCTGTGATTTGTTTCTGTATTTTGTCTCTCTGCCCAATCTAATCTGTCTATTCAGCCACTGTAGCCAAGACAGTATATCTTTCAGTAAGAGACTAAAGAAGTATAACTGCAGATCCCCGTTCAAAACATTTTTTTCTGTTTTTGTGTACTGTTCATTATTTCTGTATATTTAACTGCTACATGCATTGCTTAACTCATTCTTTTCTCAGTAAATTATTTTAATAATTTATAAAAATATTGTGGCATTTTGTCTTTTACTTGTTAAATGCCAAGGGGGTATTTATTACTAAAAGGTGGCAAACTATAGGCAGAGACCTCAAATTGTCTGCACTGCCCAGCTGCATACTATCATTTGCATTTATAATTATTTGGCTTATTAACAAGAAAAAACAGTAACTTGGAGGTCCCCAGCTTAGTAACCCCTGGTGGCGGTAGTTTAGTACTGTGAACTAGGTCATAAGGCTGTAGTAATGGACAATATTATAATCTTTCACTGGAAAATAAATAAAATGGTTATGTGAATGTACTGTGGGGAAGTGAGCACTGGATTGCACTGAAACTCAGCGAGACCAGCGAGAAAGGAGACGAGCTAGGATAATGATTCTGCTTGGTGGTGTTCAGTATGAGAGCTATTCTTGGATGTTGAGTGAAAGCCCATACCCCGGGCAGCAGTGCACATTCCCCTGCATGTCACCAGCCAGGATGCACCTAGTGACTTATTCTATGATTCATATTTGCGTCTTACATATACTTGAATATAACTTGAATTTGTTGTGCACCAGAGGTGTGACTCGAGAAAACACACTCATAGTTGACACTTACATTGGTTGATAGAGAAGGGATTCAAGCCCCATCCATTTGTGGAATGTTACATTTTCTTTATAATGTAAACCAGAAAGAGATAATAACAGAATCCAAACACAAATTTGAACACTGACTTTACAGTAAGAGTTAGTTGCTCAGCTGATAGCAAACATGCTTTTGATACTAAAAGACCAGATGAAAGTACTTGGATTCATTTTTAAATGCTGCCACCACATTATACAATACCGAAGGTATTGTTCTCCTCAGGCATATTATTCTGCATGCAATATTAAACAGAGGTTCCATCTTCCCAATTTGGTACAGCCTGAGTTAGAAGAAGACTCCAAGGCACCTACTGAAAAGAATAAAGCAACTTTCTCTGACACTCTGGCCAAACTTCCACTACTCAGCATGCATTACGACTTTAGGTTGACCCTTAAAAGTAGGCATCCCACATGACACTAACCTGATGAACAAAAATAAGTAGATAGAAAGTTGACCACAGTGTCTGGGACAGACTTGACTGCTTCTTGCAGAGCCGGTCAAGTCTCTTTTCTGAGGAGCTCACAGAAAATAACAATCTTGTTTCTACAGTAGTAGAGGGCATGCCTTGTGTTAATAAAGATCAAATGGAGAGTGCATCTTATTCACAAATCAACACTTACACTGCACCATTAATTTGCAAACAGGGCAAATCTCACTCTCACAAATGGAATTTTCATTCCTAAAGAGGTATCCAGAATTTATTGTCCAAGTTGCTGAGGATTTTGGAGAAGTTATGCCACAAAAACCTTCTGAAACAGGTAGCAATGTCTACTTGTTCAACACTTGCATTACTAAAGATTTATCTTGATACAATGAAATGAACACTAGAGGCAGTTTGTAGAAACAGTGTCTTAGAGAATGGAAGTGATCCATGTGTGAAAAGGATTTAAGAATGCAAATCCAGGAAGGCAAACCCATACTGGCTTCTCAGAAAGGAACTTAGACTTTGCAGGATATTAAATATAAGATGTGCAACAATGACCATGTGCAAAACTACTGTACCATTTTGCTGTAATTATACTCTTATGTGAGTGTAAAATATGCAGTGTTGCTTTATTTGACTGGCTCTATTCTTACTCAGCACCAGGATATACTATATCCCTAAATGTGAACATATACCTATTCATACCTTACAACTCCTTATTCTCCCTTCTTTACTCATTTCCTTATATCAATTTCTCTCCCCCCTGCTTTTTCTCTAAATATACGATAAGCCTGCTTTTCTCTCACGTCGTATTGCAATTCTTGTCTACATTATACCCAATTTACCTTTAATTTCTCTATAAACTGGCTAAAATTTCTCTAAATATTAAATCATTGTCATACAACTCATATCTATTCTTACCCAATGTTTTCCCAGCATGTCTAATTTGGTGTAATTATTTAAACTGTAGGTGTTTTTTCATTATTTTTGAAGATTATAAAATTATCGTTCTTAAAATGTTTTGTAATACTTTAGCGCTTTTCTCCCCATGCCTCTGCTGAAAATGAGCTCTCACCCAGTCAGGCTTTCCTAGGAATCAAATGCCAATAAATAAATAAATACTACATAAATAAATATATTTACATCAATTAAATGACATTACGTATAATAAATGTATAATTGTACTTACTGTATTCTGAACATATTTGTCCAGTTACTTCCTAAGTGCTATCTGAAGACACAGTTGTGGGTGTAGCTCTCAACCTCAGCACAAAAACTCTGGACAAAACCAAAAATAATGTGGGGGCAATGCCCCAAAAATAGGGAGAAAGTTTAAACTTTGCACTTAGAAAGTTTCTAGAATAAAAGAACCATGTATTTAAGAAGGATATGAAGTCTGAAACTCAAATGCCTGTCATATTTAGTGAATTCAGTTCTCACTAATTTGTCATAAAAAAAAAAAACACCCACAAATTTTATGAGTAACAGACCAAAAATATGAGGGAAAAATCTGGACAGTTGAGAGGTATGGTTGTGGGGAGAAATGGTGTGAAGTGGATAGATGTCTTTTTTGCAGTCTGCAATTGATTTCAATTCATCACTCAAGGAAATAAATTGATAAATGACTAAATATAATTAGACTACAGCAAAAGGTAATTCCAAAGCAAAATGGATAAGGGTAAGATTCCTAGTAAAGCATATACTGCTTAGCATACAGTATAATACACAGACACAACAAAATACTAAACAGCTGTCTACTATAGGATGATCACTTTTAAGAAGAAAACTAGGGGCGTGTGAATCACCACAATGGCAGCCCTACTCTAAGATGATTTTATGTCCTAGACTTTTGACTAGAGTAGTGCTGGAATGACACCTTTGAAATAGTCTGCATGCCTACAAAGTTGAAGATGCGATTAAGATGACTATGATGATGATGATGATGAAGAACATTCAATGAAGATGACAATGAAAATGAAGATTAAGGTACTCACAACAATAAAGTTCTGATGAATATAAATATGTGCTTTACTGGAAAGGCTCACCCAGATTCTACTACAGTTTGCTGTGAGGGAAAAGTTAGTTTGCTTTTTATTTCTTGTATTTTGTATTACTTTGTTGTCTTTTTCTATTTTGTAAATTGTGATCTGTTTTCTTTACATTGTGTTTTACTTGTATTCTGCTTTTAACTGCATATTAAAACTTGGAAAGAAACCACAGCTCTGTCTCTTGTGAGTCAAACAGAAATTTTTCCCACCCACCCAGCTTATTACTGTTGTGTTCTTAGACACCACTGTCTTTCTAGTTGACTGCCCCTTATGTTAATTTGACCATATATCTCGTTTCCTCTCTGGTTTTACTGGCTGGTTTGTGTAAGCACAAAATTATCATTTTGTAAAATCACTCCCCTCCAACTATATAAAATTTATTGGCCATCCTACTGTATTCCATAGTACCAGAATACAAAAGTGCCCATCCCTTTCAGTCTATCTTGCTCTTTTAAAAATAGTGGTTCTCCGCTAAAACTTAACTTTTTAAGAGAGGTAAAAAGTACAGTTTTGTACCTACCATAAATGTAGATGTTCGAGGATTCCATTGCTGCAGTCCTGACTATTGGGTATAGTCCGCGTCCAGTCGGCCCGAATACCAGAGTATAAGGCTGACGTCGGTCATGGCGCCTTAGACTGACGTCAGTACGTCAGGGTACTAATGCGCATGACCGACGTCATATCCTCAGTCTTTTCTTGCCCCAGATGTCAGAAGACCCTAAAAAGACAAGTCCCAAAAAACCTGCACCAAAAACATGTACAATATATACAACAATATATACAAAAATATAAGCATGTAAACTCACCTACACAACCACCCCTAAGTACAGAGGGAAGGAGGGAGGGTAAATTGGACTGCAGCAATGGAATCCTCGAACATCTACATTTATGGTAGGTACAAAACTGTACTATGTTCTTCGCCTTCCATTGCTGCAGTCCTGACTATTGGGTAGAATCCCAAAGCAGAGGTAAGGGAGGCTGGCAAATTATAAAGAAGTAGGAGCTGACAACATGCCTTGCAAAACAGCTGTGGCAAAACCAGCCCTAGACTTAGAGTAGATAGGAAGGTGATAATGCTTAGAGAAAGTATGCACTGAACTCCAAGTAGCTGCTTCCAAAATATCCTTAGTTGCCACCCCCCTTAGAAATGCTGTTGAAGTGGCAGTAGCCCTAGTGGAATGAGGCCTAATCCCAGCTGGAATCTCCTTGCCATGATGGGAATAACAAAATGCAATGCAAAAGCCAATCCACCTAGAAATAGTTTGTTTTGACACAGGCTTGCCCTGTGAACTCAAAGCAAAAGAAACAAACAACTGCTGAGACTGTCTAAAATCCTTAGTCCTGCTTAAATAATATCGCAATTGCCTGTGTACATCTAAAGTGTGCAAAATCTTTTCCCCTTTATTTTGGGGGTCTGCATAAAAAGTAGGCAAATGAATAGTTTGGTTTAAAGCCACACTAGAAACCACCTTAGGCATAAAGGAAGGATTAGTACGTAATGATACCCTATCCTTATGGAAAATCAAAAAGGGCTCTACTGCGATAAGGGCCTGCAACTCAGACACCCTTCTTGCAGAAGTAATAGCCAACAGAAAAGCAGTCTTCCATGACAAGTATTTCAATTCAGCAGTAGCCGAGGCACAAAAGGTTGTAGAGAAAGTTTTTCCAACACAAAATTGAGATCCCAAGCAGGAGTAGGAGCTCTACGAGGGGGTCTTATATTCTTTGCCCCTCTAAGAAACTGCTTGAACAAAGGATGCGAAAACAATGGTGGGTCACAATCATAGTGAGCTGAAATTGCTGCAGCATGAATCTTAATGGAAGAGAAGGACAAACCTTTGTCCAATAACTCAGTAAGATATTGAAGAGCCACACTCAAATTAGGCTCAGAAATCTCCAAATTCTTTGCTGTACTCCAAAATAAAAATCTCTTCCATTTTTCTGCACACCTTCCTTGTACTAGGTCTTCTAGCTTCCATAATCACATTTAAAACTTGTTGAGGAAGTTGAGACCTGCTGTGTTTCAACAGAGAATATGCCAGGCTGTTAGATGAAGAGAGTGAAGCTTGACATTGAGCAGATGACCGTCCTTCTGAGATAACAGATGAGGAATCAGAGGTAAAGGCCATGGAGGCTTCTTTACCAGACTGCGTAGTAGTGGGTACCAGTGTTGCCGAGGCCAATCTGGAGCTATCAAAATTATCCTTGGCCTGTCTTGTCTGACCTTTAATAGTACCTTTGGAAGAAGAGGTAGAGGTGGAAAGGCATACACATGAAGGTTTTTCCAACTGAAAGACAGAGCATCCACTTTCCAAGCTGTGTGATGAAACCCCTTTGTGCAATACTTTGGCAGCTGGTGGTTTAGTGGAGAAGCGAACAGATCTATGTCTGGAGTTCCCCATGACACTGTCAATTTCTGAAATACATGAAGATCCAGTTTCCACTCGTGGGGATCCATGATTTGTCTGCTTAACACATCTGCTAAGGAGTTCTGTGCTCCTGGCAGAAACCTTGCCTGAAGAGTTAATTGCAAGCTTAACGCAGTCTCCCATAAAATCATTGCTTGCCTGCATAGAGGATAAGAATGTGTTCCCCCTTGCTTGTTGATGTACCACATGACAGTTGTGTTGTCTGTTAGAATCAACACCTGCCCTGGAAGAAGTAACTCCTTGAAAGCCATTAATGCAAACTGGACTGCTAACATCTCCTTCAAGTTGATATGCAGATGCTGTAGTCTGGCAGGCCACTTGTCTTGTATCCACTTTCCATTTAGATGAGCTCCCAAGCAATGTCCGAGGCATCTGTCGTTAAAATCTGACTCGCCTCTGGCCGGGTCACAGAGAGTCCCTTGTTTAGGTGACATTCCTGAGCCCACCACAAGAATTCTTTTTGAAGGCAAGGTATTATTTGAATGACAGTGTCCAAATCCTGGCAGTGCTGTGTCCATACATTTTTGAGATACCATTGCAGCTTCCTCATATGCAGTTTGGCAATGGGAAGCACCAGAATACAAGATGCCATGAACCCTAATGCTTGAAGGACTGTCCTTGCAGTCAGCACGGACTGATGAGATAGTTGATGGAAGTAAAGTGACAGACTCTTTTGTTTGTCCGGGGTAAAAAGGCCATCTGGGCTGCTGTATTCAGTCTCACACCCAGAAAGCACATGTCTTGAGAGGGTACTAGACTGGACTTTATTTCGTTCACAGAATACCCTAGGCATCTTAGCACTGCTATAACATATTCCAGATGCTGTAGAAGGTCTTCCTTTTCTTGAGCCAGAATCAGGCAGTCGTCCAAGTAAGGATAGATTTGAATTCCTTGAAGCCTGAAATAAGCTATCACTGGAGCCAGAACCTTTGTGAATACTCTGGGCAGTAGATAAGCCAAAGGGCAATGCAGAGAACTGATAATGAGAATTTCCAGTTCGAAACCACAGATACTTCCTGCAACTTAGCCTTATAGGCACATGAAGGTAAGCTTCCTTGAGATCTAAATATACCATCCAGTGATCTTTGCCCAGCAGAGGTAAAAGTTGTTGTAACGTCAACATCTTGAACTTGGGAATGTCCAGATAAGTGTTGAGGAGGGATAAATCCAAAATTGGTCTCCACGTGTTCCCCTTCTTTGGTACTAGGAACAGGCGAGAATAAAATCCTAGGCCCCTTTCTGATACAGGGACTGGCTGAATGGCCCCCATCTGGAGTAACTGAGAAACTTGCTTGTGAGCCTCTTTTCTCTGTGGAGGAGGAACATCTGGCATGCCTTTGAAAGGGGGCATTGTGTGGAAATAAAATCTGTAACCGTGATGAATGATATCCAACACCCATCTGTCTTGAGTAATTAAATCCCAATTTTCTTTGAAAAGAGACAGTCTTCCTCCCAAAGGAGCTGCCAGACGAGAATCCACTGGCAGCTGAAAAGGCAGGTCATTGGGTCTGTTTACGAAAGGACTGACCCCTGCCCTCACCAGAAGTCTGAGCAGGTGAACTCCCTGATCTAGGCCTAAAAGAACCTTGAGCCCTGCCCCTACCACGTCTAGACCTACCCCTAGACTGGGAATCATAAGCAGGATATGTCCACCCCTTAGCAGGCCAATTTCAACTAAACTTAGGAGGCTGCACCTGCAAAAAATCTTTAACAGTTTGCATAGACTTAGCTTTGTCCTCCATTTTCTTTAAAACTGCTTCCACAGGCGATCCAAACAACACATCAGACTGTAAAGGAGCATCCAAAATCCTTGTCTTAACATGCTCAGCCAAATTCTGATCCTTCAACCAGGCATGCCTGCGAAGAACAGAACTAGTAGCAGCCACCCTCGAGGAGGCCTGTACAGCATCAAAACCACACTGCAAAGAATGCTTACCCACTTGTTCAGACACATGAACCAAATCCAGCAACTCTTTACACTCAATACCTTCCGCCAAAGCATCCACCTTAGATTTCAATTGTGAAAGGAGATAATTTTGATATTTTAGCATGTGAAACTGACAATTCAACGCCCTCATGGCTAGAGTGGAAGAAGTATACACTTTCTTTCCCCACCTATCCAAAGCCCTTGCCTCTTTATCAGAGGGTACAGGATTTTTAACCACAGAAGCTTTAACACCTTTAGGCCCCTGAGAAACAGTTTCTGGGTCCCCTAGGACTCTTAAACAAATACTTATGAGCTTCGGGCACCCTATAATACCTATCAGGCTTAACAGGAGCAGGAGGCAAGGAGTCAGGGTTCAGGGAAGCCTCTGCAAAACATCCTCCACCACATTCAACACAGGAGGAATAGCTAAGGGCCTATGCTGGGGTAAAACAAAAATTCCTAAGCCTTTTCCTGGAATCAGAGTAATCCTGGCCTTCCCATTTAAAGTGCTCCCTCATGGAATGCAGAGTCTCTGAAAATGAGAAATCCTCAGGAGGAGAAGCTGTAGGAGTGGAATCATCCACATCAGAATCAGAATAAGTAGGATACTCTTGTAAGTCTTCCGCAGAAGAGTCTGAAGCCTGTGAACACTGTTCAAAACTATCAAACTCCTGTTCCACCCTAGGCCTCTCCCCAACACTAACCTGGCACAATCTAGCCTCCTCTTAATAGTGCGTTTGTTAAATCTAGCACAAGAACGGCAACCAACAACGTCGTGCTCAGGCCCTAAACAAGGTATACACAATGTATGATAATCCCTATGCGGTACCTGCTTCCCACAAGAAATACAGTTATTCACTTTTTCTGACATCCGGTTAAATACTGAGGCAAGAAAAAACCAAAATGTTCCCCAACGGGGTACTTAGCCAACTCTGTTTCGGTCTGAAACTCCGGTTTCGGAAATATCTCAGAACGCCAACCTGCACTCGCAAAACTGCTTCTGCATCGGACCATGCGGCAAAAAAGACTGAGGATATGACGTCGGTCATGCGCATTAGTACCCTGACGTACTGACGTCAGTCTAAGGCGCCATGACCGACGTCAGCCTTATACTCTGGTATTCGGGCCGACTGGACGCGGACTATACCCAATAGTCAGGACTGCAGCAATGGAAGACGAAGAACATCTTAAGTTATCCACTTTTATCTAACTGCTTAGTGCACACTGCGGTGTTCAAGATAAACCATTTTTTCATCTTACCTTTAAGCATCTATTGCAGGACCACAAGTTATTGCAGAACTCACATTCTGCCTCTCAATAGTCATCTTGGGATTAGTGCTTCTATTTTCTCCTGGTAAGAGAAGGAGTACATTGACATTATTTTCTGGAGACTGATGATCACCAGAAAGCCTAATAACTGCTTTATACATGACAGCTTGGAATCTGTGCTTATATTCTGATCTTGGTGAGGGTAGAAGCAGAGTGCATCGATTCCTGACACTTTCTGGTTGGACAGTGAGCATCTGTGCTTAATGTACCCGATTGGTCTGGTTGCTATTCAACGCATCTACCAGGAAAAAGGCTACAAGCCTAAAGACCCCTTGCATCATCTGAGACAAGACTGTGAATAACCAAACAGGCTATGGCCTGCTTTTCTTCTTAGGATTGGTGCTAACATTTTGCTTCTGGTGAGAAAAGAAACAAAGGAGTATTGTATCCCGAGTGAAGCTGTGGTGAGACCAGCATTAGTAGTAGCCATTCAAGCGACTCCCCTCTTTTCATCATTCTTGACAAGCTAATTCTTTGTTTTCAGTAAATACTGCTTGATTTCTTTCTAGTAATGTAATGTCTTTCAGCTTTTCCCGGTTAGGGGTTGCCAAAGCGGAACTCCAGTCCGCTAATGACTGGCAGTGGAATTTTATGGTGCCGAGTTGCCAACACAACCTTCAAAGAAGGCACACCCATTCACCCATGCAAGGACAAGCAGACTGCACACAGAAGACGCTCCAAGAATCGAACAGGAGAAACTCTTGATGTGATGTGACAACACTAACCGCTGCACCATCGTGGCATACTGCTTGATTTCTTTCTAACTTCAGAATATCTGCCTAAATACTTCATCCTTAAATTTTCAGGGTCTACATATTAGTTTCTCCTCAAGTGTTTGGCAGTGATCTGCACAGACTCAGACACCTTGAGTGACATTTTTCCTGTAAAAGCACAACTAAAATTTCTCTAGTATCTAGTTGCACACAGGACATCTTGTTTGCAGTGACAAGCGCTGTCCACATAACTGTAAACCGGAAACTCCTGACAGTGATTGATATTCTCACTCCAACAGTCTAATCAATAAAAAAGGGTCTGTTGCCATGGATATGAACTTTCCTACTGTCTCCGTTACCAGCTTGGTGGATATGGGCATTCTGAGGCAATGTAGAAATTGCCTCATGTTTACTGACAATCAGTTCATTCTCAAACAAACTGATATGGTGTGTGAGTGAGAGATGTACACAACATCACTGGAGGCAAAGCTCTCACATAAAATTACCACTAATGTCAATAAGGTTGTCAGTAGTACACATGCTGCACCCATCACGTACAATTCAAAGCAGACAGATAGACCCACATATAGTGAGGCACTTACATGTAATCTTCTTAAACCACAAAGACCTCCTAGACAAAGTACACAAATACCCTCAGCAGCCCCAAACACACTCTTTCAAATAACACCCACATCAACACACCAACACACAGAGCTACATCTTATGAAACCTCTAAGCCCATAAGGCAAGTCACCACACAATCCAACATTCTAGTCATTGGAGACTCCATTGTGAGACACATTGATACCCTCGCACCAGGCTAAGGAGAAAGTTACGGTTAGTTGCTTATCAGGGGCTAGGATAATACAGTTGTGTACACTTACCATAAATGTAGATGTTCGAGTGTATTCACTGTTGCAGTCATTACATTTGGGTTATCTGCATGCAGGTAGCCCTCAGTTGGCCTGATTAACAATGTCTTGGGTCCTGCATCTGTTGCTGTCCCTTCTTCCATGACTTCAGGTCATCAGGGGTATAAAACATGCAGCCGACGCCATTACATCAGTTTTTCTTGCCCCAGATGTCAGCTGCCCCCCTAATGGGAAGCAATTAAATATAAAAGCACAAAGATATACCTCCAACAAAAAAGCAATTACACTAAAAAGGCTTTTAAGCATAGTAAAGGAAAGTAGAGGTATAGCCAAAAGAAGTTAGGGGGCTGGAGGGAGGGTAACCAGGACTGCAACAGTGAATACACTCGAACATATACATTTATGGAAGTGTACACAACTGTACTATGTTCTTCATGTTTCACTGTTGCGGTCATTACATTTGGGGAGATTCCCAAAGCTATGGCTGGGAGGAGGAATTTAGATAGCATTAGGGCCAGCTATAAGGCCCTGCAAGACTGCAGTGGCAAAGCCAGCTCTGGATTTAGAAAAAAATGGCAAATTATAATGCTTGGTGAACAGAACTCCAGGTAGCAGCTTCTAGGATGTCCCTGGTAGGTACGCCTCGGAGAAAGGCTGTAGAGGTAGAGGTAGATGCAGCCCTGGTGGAGTGAGGTCTGATCCCCTGGGGGATAGGTTTTCCATGGTGCTTACAGCAGAAATTAATGCAATGGCTTATCCATTTAGAAATGGTTTGCTTTGAAATAGCCTTCCCCTCTGCCCCTGCAGCAAATGCCGCCAGCAGTTGTTCAGATTTCCTTTGAGGTTTAGTCCTGTCCAAGTAGAATCTAAGTTGTCTGTGCACATCTAAGGAATGCAGTATCCATTCCCCTTTATTCTATGGATTGGGAAAGAAGGTTGGCAAATTAATGGACTGATTAAGAGCCACACTAGATACCACCTTGGGGATGACGGATGGAATGGTTCTGAGGGACACCCTGTCTGCATGAAAGATGATGAAAGGCTCCACTGCCATAAGGGCCTGTAATTCAGATACCCTTCTAGCTGAAGTGATTGCTAAAAGGAAAGCTGTTTTCCAAGAAAGAAATTTTAAGTCTGCAGTAGCAGCTGGCTCGAAAGGAGGTAGAGTGAGTTTCTCCAAGATAAAGTTAAGGTCCCAGGCTGGGGTTGGAGCTCTCCTGGGTGATCTCAAATTTTTGGCCCCACTGAGGAACTGCTTGAGCACTGGATGAGAAAAGAGGGGCGGTTCTGTGTTATAATGAGCTGAAATGGCTGAGGCATGGATTTTAATGGAGGAAAAAGACAGGCCCCTGTGAAGCATCTCAGTTAAGTATTGTAAAATCTGAGGTAAACTGGGCACTGCTGTGCTCATCCCTTGAGAATGGTTCCAGGCACAGAATCTTTTCCATTTTTCAGCATAAGATTTTCTAGTACTAGCCCTCCTTGCCTCTAAAATGATATCCATCACAGGTTTGCTGAGGGATGGTAAAGGAGAGATTAAGTAATTAGCCAGGCTGCAAGCTTCAGTGTTAGAAGCTGAGGGTGCAGAATCTGGTTCTCCTGTTGAGACAGCAGGGAAGGAGACTGAGGCAGGTGCCATGGAGATAACCATGACACACTGCACAGGAGGGGGTACCAGTGCTGGCACGGCCAGTCTGGAGCAATCAAAATCATCCTTGGTTTGTCCTGTTTGATTTTTAGTAGTACTTTGGAGAGCAGAGGGGGGAAGGCATAGACAGCTGAAGGACAGACCATCCACTTTCCAAGCTTGTTTGTGGTGAGTCCTTGTGCAACATTTATCCAACTGGTAGTTCTGGGGAGAGGCAAACAGGTCTGTTGAAAATCCTTGGTTCTATTTTCCACTTGTGTGGGTCCGTGAGGTTTCTGCTTAGTCCGTCTGCCAGTGTATTTAATTTTCCTGGCAGGAACTGAGCTTGTAGGTGCACTTAGTAGCTCAAGGCTGTGTTCCACAATGCCATGGCTAGTCTGCAGAGAGGTAAAAATGTGTACTCCCCTGCTTGTTTATGTACCACATAACAGTGGTGTTGTCCATCTTTACCATTAGTTGTCCTGGAAGAATGTGGTCCTTGAAGGCCGTCAGAGCATTCTGTACAGCTAACATTTCTTTTTGATTGATATGCAGGTGCATTTGACTTGGGTTCCATTTGCCCTGAATGCACTTCCCTGCCAGGTGAGCCCCCCATGCATAGTCTGATGCGTCTGTTGTTAGGGTTTGGGTGGCAGGGGGTGGTGTGAAAGGTAGTCCCTTGTTTTGGTGGCAAGCCTCCGCCCACCAAAGGAACTCTAGGTGTGGGCAAGGTATGATAGGAATCATTGTTTCCTGATCTTGAGAATGTTGACACCAAAGGCTTTTTAGATACCACTGTAGTTTCCTCATATTAAGTTTTGCATATGGAATTAGAAGAATGCAGGAGGCCATGAACCCCAAGGCTTGCAGTATTTGTCTTCCAGATAGCAGGGTTTTTGTGGCCACTTGTTTGAAGTAGTTTGTCAAATGAATTTGTTTCTCTGGCGTGAGGTAAGCCATCTGGGAAGTTGTATTCAAGCTTGCTCTAAGGAATATAATTTGTTGACAGGGTACCAGGTGTGATTTATTTTCATTTATGGTGTACCCCAGACAAGTTAGAACCCTTTGTACAAAGGCCAGATGATTCAAAAGTATGTCCTGGCTTTCTGCCTGAATTAGACAATCGTCCAGGTATGGGTATATTTGAATATTTCTTTGCCTGCAAAATGCAATAACTGGAGCTAGGCACTTTGTGAATATCCTGGGCGCAGTAGATAAACCAAAGGGCAGTGCAGAGAACTGATAGTGCGTGTAGCCTGCTTTGAAGCGTAGATATCTTCTGCAAGATTCCCTAATTGGGATGTGCAGGTATGCTTCTTTTAAATCTAGTGTTGCCAAGCAGGAATCTTTGCCTAGCATAGGACGTAAATGTTGAAGAGTCAGCATCTTGAATTTTGGAATCTCCAAAAAGGTGTTTAGAGTAGACAGGTCCAGGATAGGACACCAAGAATTGTCTTTTCTGGGTACCAGGAAAAGTCTTGAGTAGAAACCTTGTCCCGTTTCCTCTTCTGGTACCATCTGAATAGCCCCCATGCTTAAGAGGGAAAGTACTTGTTTTTGGGCATCTGCCCACTGATTTGGGGGTAGGTCCGGCCACCCGCTTTGTGTTGGCAATGTGTGGAAGTGAAATCTGTATCCCTGGGACATTATATTTAAAACCCATTTGTCCTGGGTAATGAGTTCCCAATTCTTTGCATGAAGAGCAATCTTTCCCCCCAAGGGGGCAGTCAGTTGATAAGTGCTTGGAAATTCTAAAATGAAGTCATTGAGTCAGTTTGCCATAGGGGGGAGTCTTATTATTCCCAGATTTGGAAGTGGAGGCCCCCACTGCTTAGTTCTGTGTGTCCCCTGGGACTGAAACCTGGGGTTTTGCTGTGTCTGGGTTTGGCTTGAGAAGACCTGGAAGGGGCTGGAAAGGACCAACTCTTAGAGGACCAGTGCCTACTAAATCTAGGAGGCTGAACTTGTAAAACATCTTTAACAGTTTGCATAGATTTAGCTTTATCTTCCATTTTTTTAAGAACTTCCTCAGCCTTGTTGCCAAACAGGCGGTCCTGATTTAAAGGAGCATCCAACAATTTAGCTTTAACATGATCAGGTGATGATTAGTGATCAGCAGTTTTCATGTCAGGAAAGAGCACTACAGATGCAATGTTTTCTCTGAGAGTGTTGATGGAGAAGTACAGAGAAGGTCAGTAGTAGCTGCATTGTGTCTTTATGGATTTAGAGAAAGCATATGACAGGGTGCCTAGAGAGGAGTTGTGGTATTGTATAAGGAAGTCGGGAGTGTCAGAGAAGTATGTAAGAGTGGTACAGGATATGTACGAGGGTAGTGTGACAGCGGTAGGTCTGCGGTGGAAGTGACGGATGCGTTTAAGGTGGAGGTGGGATTACATCAAAGATCAGCTCTGAGCCCTTTTTTGTTTGCAATGGTGATGGACAGGTTGACAGACGAGATCAGACAGGAGTCACTGTGGACTATGATGTTTGCAGATGACATTGTGATCTGTAGTGAGAGTAGGGAACAGGTGGAGGAGACCCTGAAGAGGTGGAGATATGCTCTAGAGAGAAGAGGAATGAAGGTCAGTAGGACTAAGACTGAATATATGTGTGTGAATGAGAGGGAGGATAGAGGAATGGTGAGGAGGCAGGGAGTAGAGGTGGCGAAGGTGGATGAGTTTAAATACTTGGGATCAACAGTTCAGAGTAATGGTGAGTGTGGAAGAGAGGTGAAGAAGAGTGTACAGGCAGGATGGAGTGAGTGGAGAAGTGTGTCAGGAGTGATTTGTGACAGACGAGTACCAGTAAGAGTGAAAGCGAAGGTCTACAAGAGGGTAGTGAGACCAGCTATGTTATATTGGTTGGAGACAGTGGCATTGACAAAAAGGCAGGAGTCAGAGCTTGACGTGGTAGAGTTGAAGATGTTAAGGTTTGCACTGGGTGTGACGAGGATGCACAGGATTAGGAATAAGTATATTAGAGGGTCAGCTCAGGTTGGAAGGTTTGGAGACAAAGCCAGAGAGGCAAGATTACGTTAGTTTGTACATATGCTGAGGAGGGATACAGACTATATTGGGAAAAGGATGCTAAGGATGAAGCTGCCAGGTAACAGGAAAAGAGGAAGGCCTAAGATAAGGTTTATGGATGTGGTGAGAGAGGACATGCAGGTGGATGGTGTGACAGAGCAAGATGCAGAAGACAAGAAGAAATGGAAACAGCTGATCCACTGTGGCGACCCCTAATGGCAGCAGCCGAAAGAAGAAGAAGATGATGATCAAGCAAAGATTGCTCCTTGAGCCAAGCATGCCTTCTGAGCACAGACCCAGTAACAGCAGCCCTGCAAGAGGTCTCTAATGAATCAAAACCGCATTGCAAAGTATGTTTTCCAACTTGTTCAGCAGAATGCATTAAATCCTGTAATTCGTTATTTTCCACACAGTCAGGAATGAACATCATTTTCTGTTTAAGCAGTCCAATAACATGTTGCTGATACTTTAACATATGAAACTGGCAGTTTAAAGCCCTAATGGCCAAGGATGCAGAAGTGTAAACCTTCTTACCCCATCTATCCAGCGCCCTGGAGTCTCTATCAGAAGGGGTAGGATTTTTAGCAGTAAAAGCCTTAATGCCCTTGGGCCCCTGTGAAATAGACTCTGGATCTGCAATAAGATTTTTAAAAAGAGATTTGTGGGACTCGGGGACCCTGTAGTATCTGTCAGGTTTTCTGGGAGCAGGAGGCAGAGAATCAAGGGCCAAACTTGATTCCGAAAAAGCATCATCAACAATGTCTAGTACAGGAAGAATAGCTAATGGCCTATGCTGAGGTAGGAGAAGGAAATCCCTAAGCCTCTTTTTTGAATCAGAAAAATCCTGGCTTTCCCAGTGGAAATGCTCCCTTAGAGTATGTAAGGTTTCCCCAAAAGAAAAATCCTCAAAAGGGGAGGCAGAGGAAATGGAGTCCTCTGCATCAGAATCTTCATAAGTAGATAAGGGCAAATCCAGATCATCAGAAGAATCAGAAAAAAACAGAATCCTGATCAGAAAATCATAATCAACTTCAGTCCTAGGCCTCTTAGAAGGGGGGGGGGGTTGGATACCCCTGATTACAGTTATTAGATCTTCAGCCATTCTTATCATTTGGTTTTTAGGCATAGAGGCCTGAGCATGTGGCCTGGGCGTCGTTTTTTTTAGGCATGGATCGAGGTTTAGGCCTACGTAAAGAAGGAGGCGTCAGTTTAATATGCAAGTCCGCAGGCCTGAATACACCCTCAGAAGCCAGTGCCTGCACAGCGGCTCTGGACCCATCCAAGGTACAGACATCCGCAGGATCCATAGTTGAAGCATCTCGTGGCATACCGACTCCGAATGGGTCTCAGAAGAGGCCTGCGAATCAGAAGTAACGGATATTAGGGGCTGCGAAAGCACCTCACTGAGTACTGGCGAACTGGCGACTGGCTTAGGAGAAGCATCGCCAGCAGTTTTGGACCTCGGCGGCCTGTCTCTGTCTTTATCTTTACGTTTTTTCAGAATCCCGGTAGTCAGATGGCTAACCGACGACATTTCTGGATAATTAAATTGAGAACCGAAATATTCAGAGGTGAAAATATCCCAACGATGGATAGTGCGCTGATTAAATAAGGCACAAAACCGACAGCAAGATACGTCATGGTCAGGGCCTAGGCAAGGAATACAGTACGAATTCAAATCTTTATGAGGTATTTGCTTTCCACAAGTAATGCAATTATTAACTTTTACTGACATCGGTAAGGAGCAAGAAAAAGTTTCCCCACCGGGGTACTTAGCTTTAGTTGAAGACTTTGGTTCTGAAACTCAAAAATGAAAATTTCAGGAGTCAGGCGACTGGCACTTGCGAACTGCTTCTGCTTTGGGCACCGCACAGAAAGAAAGACTGGTGTAATGGTGTCGGCTGCATGTCTTATACACCCGACGATTTGACGTAATGGAAGAAGGGACAGCAACCGACGCAGGACCCAAGACTTTGTTAATCAGGCCGACTGAGGGCTACCTGCAAGCAGATAACCCAAATGTAATGACTGCAACAGTGAAACACGAAGAACATCTGACGCATTATGCATGCACTCAGGTTACTGGATCACAATTACCAATATGACTCAGTCATAGTCCATGTGGGAGTAAATGACCTGAGACATACCTCCCTAGACTATATGAAGAGAGACAACATAGAACTCTCAGAATATGTGTCTCAGGCTGGTATTAGCCTACAATTGAGCAGCATTTTACCTTCTCCAAGGATGATGCCACAATATGAACAAAAGATGATTGACTTTAATAATTGGCTTAGTTTCTGGTGTCATTTTAAGGGGTGCAATATTTGTCAGCATGGAAGGAGATGGTCAACAGACCATGTTGCTTTGCCAGGGATGATCACCTCCCCCCTCTCTAGGCTTTCAAATATTAGCTAAAACATTGTCTTCCCCCATAGTATCTTTTTTAGGCAATGCCAAACTGAAAGCACTTCCGACATAGCAAATCAAAACCAAGAAAATCTAAAGGTATTACTGCTCAGTGCTTGGTGCCTAAACAAAAAACTCTGCTCCCTGGAAGCTCTCTTTACCCCAGAGAATGCTGATGGCTGCACAATCTCTGAGACATGGTTTAAAGCCACGGACAGCACACCAACAGTGCAGGGTTATAATGCCTTCCACACATTTAGACCACCTACTTCATAGGCAGGGACTAAAGGTGGAGGTGTCTCTACTTACATCAAAAATAAATATACTTCAAGGCTGGTCAAACAGGACAATGCACTTGAGCTACTCCATGTTCAAATCACCAAAGGTAAAATCTAATACCACTTCCTTGCAAGCTATAGGTCCCCCTCTATGAACCAGGAAACCCATGCCATGTATTTAAACTTATTAGAAACACTAACCATCCAACCCAATACCATATTCATGGGTGTCTTTAATCACTTTAATCAATATCAAATGTGCATGCACAGAGATTCCTGGATTTTGTAAACACAAGCTCCCTGGACCAGATAGTAAATATGCCAACCAGGGCTGGAACCATACTGGATCTGGTCCTCACTAATATGAGAGTGTGTTGCACACTCCATACTGTAATGCTTTCCCTGGTAAGGTCAGACAACAAAATGGTCTCCTTTGAAATAAAAATAAAACCTGGACCCCCAGCTAAACCAGGAATATTCAGCAACTATTCTAAGGCTAACCTCCTGCTATTAAGTGAGAGCCTGGCAAAAGTTCAAGCCCCTATAAACCCTGAGAACACTTCTGCCTATGCAGAACTGTTCACAGAAACCCTGTACAAGCATGTTAATAGCTGCACAGTGGCAGCTGTATCCACCAGGAAGAAGTACAGAACTAACTCAAAAAACAAGCCAACCTGGTGGAATCACAAAATCAACCAGATGTATAACAAAGGGAAGAAAATCATGGCAAAAATTAGGAGGTGCAGCACCCAGCAGGATAAAAGCACTCTTGTTAAACTAAACAAACAACCCAGAGGACAAATAACGTCTACCAAAGCCAAATTTGAGGAAAGTTTGGGCTCCCAGGCCAAAGACCACCACAAAGCATTCTTTAGCTATGTCCACAACCTCAAAGGCAATACACAATTGTCTGCACAGCTCATTGTAAATGGAGCCATCTATACTGAGCCAGAAGATATAGCAAACCTCCTGGCTGATAAATTCAGCTCCAGCTTTACTCATCTCTCCCCCTTAACTTTCCCTCAGGAAATATCAGATATAACTACCCCTACTATTACTAGGGAGCAGGTCCTAAATGCTCTCTCTGAGACCAAGAACACTGCATCAACGGGCCCAAACAATATCCCAGGATGCCTTCTAAATAACATGAAACATGGCCTACCAGGGCCTTTGGAATTACTATTTAACTGTAGCCTCCAAACAGGCTTCGTGCTTCATGAATGCAGAAAGGCAACAGTCATCCCCTTTGCACAAAGGCGGGCCATCTACAGATCCAGGAAACTACAGACCCATACGTCTCACTAGTCTTACATGTAAAGCAATGGAAAGAATTATGATGGAGATGATCAACACAGATATAATAAACCTCCAGACACTGGACCAAACCCAGTTTGTTTTTGTCAAGGGCAAATCATACCTACTCAACCTGCTGGACTTCTCTGAGTAGGTCACCAAAGCAATGGATGAGGGTAAAATCATTCACACTGCCTATCTTGACCTGGCCAAGGCATTTGACACAATACACCACTCAGGCATTGTTGACAAACTCAAGAGGTTAGCTACAAACCTGTATGTCACCTGGTGGATAGCCAACAGGCTCACAGACAGGACCCAGGAAGTTAGAATTTGGGAGTCCACCTCTACAAAGAGGCCAGTCACAAGTGGAGTCCCTCAGGGATCATTCCTTTTTGGCATTTACTTCTCAGAAGTCAAGGACAATATCAGTGGTCTCTGGCTGACTAAATTTGCAGATGATTGCAAATTAGGAGTGGTCATTGAATCTCACACTGATACAAATGTTCTCCAGGAGGGGCTGAAACAGACAAACAACTGGCGTCAGAGCCATGGACTAAAATTAAATGCCAAGAAATGCATAACAGTATCCTTTGGGAAGTCATCCATCCATGGTAACTATCTTATTGACAACACACTCCTTACAACAGAAATACAACAAGTCCAAAGCAGTATCCAACGAACCACCAAAGATCAGGTGGCCAGTGATAAAATTACGTGTTTTATTACAAATCAATAAAACAATAAAATATTCTCCTAGTGACTTGGCTCAACTAAGCCTTTACAGAGTAACATTCACACTGACTGCACACTTACATACATATCTCAGCAATAAAGCAATTAAATAGTTAAGCAATAAATTAATTAAGTAGTCTTTCCCACTAAAGGAAACACTTCCAATTACACTCTCTACTGAGACCTGTGGGGAAAAGAGTATTACATTTCAGAATTAAAATATATTCCTTTTGATGTAGCTTATTTTTTTATTTCTTGAAAAGACAGGTAATCTTTTTGCACTTGATCTAAAATAGTTGCCTGTAGACCCGTAGGGTCACTATCATGAAACTGCTGAAAATGTATGGCAACTGGGTTTACTTCACCACCCTTTCTAATATCCCTACCATGTTCTTTAAGCCTTACTGCAAAACTTCTCATTGTTTCCCCTATGTAAAATGTTTTACATGGCATTTAAGCCCATAGATGACCCCTTCTGCTACACAACTATAGAGACCTCGTTCCTGAAATCTAATACCATTAATATATTTGAAACTTCTCACCACAAACTGACACCCTGTAGCTGCAAGGGATGGTGCCCCTTCCCCCACCATACTATTTCTAGTTAACATGGGCATATGAAAAGTACAGTTTTGTACCTACCATAAATGTAGATGTTCGAAGATCCACATTGCTGCAGTCCTTACACTTGGGTAGTCCGCTGTCTTCGGTCGGCCCGAATATCAAAGTATAAGGCTGACGTCGGTCAAGGCGCATTAGACTGACATCAGGACGTCAGGGTACAAATGCGCATGACCGACGTCATATCCTCAGTCTTTTCTTGCCCCAGATGTCAGAAGACCCCAAAAGAAAGGTCAAAACCAAAAGACAGCAAACAACCAACCAACCACCCTTGCACTAATAATATGTACAATATATACAATAAACACAATATTTACAACCCAACCCACACAACCGCCTCTAACTACAGAGGGAAGGAGGGAGGTAAATTGGACTGCAGCAATGTGGATCTTGAACATCTACATTTATGGTAGGTACAAAACTGTACTATGTTCTTCATCTCACATTGCTGCAGTCCTTACACTTGGGTAGAATCCCAAAGCAGAGGTAAGGGAGGATGGCAAAACTATAGCAGCAGGAGCTGCCAAAATGCCCTGTAAAATAGCAGTGGCAAAACCAGCCCTAGATTTAGAGTAAAGTGGAAGGTGATAATGCTTAGAGAAAGTATGCACTGAACTCCAAGTAGCTGCCTCCAAAATATCCTTAGTTGCCACCCCTTAAAAAGCTGTCAAGTGGCAGTAGCCCTAGTGGAATGAGGCCTAATCCCAGCTGGAATCTCCTTACCATGATGGGAATAACAGAAAGCAATGCAAAACCCAATCTACTTAGAAATAGTTTGTTTTGACACAGGCTTGCCCTGAGAACTCAAAGCAAAAGAAACAAATAACTGCTGAGACTGCCTGAACCCTTTAGTTCTGCTCAAATAATATCGCAACTGCCTGTGTACATCTAAAGTGTGCAAAATCTTTTCCCTTTATTTTGAGGATTTGCATAAAAAGTAGGCAGATGAATAGTTTGGTTTAAAGCCACACTAGAAACCACTTTAGGCATAAAGGAAGGATTAGTACGAAAGATACCCTATCCTTATGGAAAATCAAGAAAGGCTCAACTGACATAAGGGCCTGTAATTCAGAAACCCTTCTTGCAGAGGTAATGGCCAACAAAAAGCAGTCTTCCATGATAAATATTTCAACTCGGCAGTAGCTGCAGGCTCAAAAGGTTGTAGAGTAAGTTTCTCCAACACAAAATTGAGATCCCAAGCAGGAGTAGGAGCTCTACGGGGGTCTTATATTCTTTGCCCCTCTAAGAAATTGCTTGAACAAAGGATGAGAAAACAATGGTGGGTCACAGTCATAGTGAGCGAAATTGCTGCAGCATGAACCTTAATAGAAGAGAAGGACAAACCTTTGTCCAGTAACTCAGTAAGATATTGAAGAGCCACACTTAAATTAGGCTCAGAATCATCAAATTCCTTTGTTGCACTCCAAAATAAAAATCTCTTCCATTTATCTGTACACTTTCCTTGTACTAGGCCTTCTGGCTTCCAAAATAACATTCAAAACTTGCTGTGGAAGTCGAGACCCTCCAGGGTTCAAAACAGAATATGCCAGGCTGTTAGGTGAAGAGAGTGAAGTTTGACATTGAGTAAATGACTGTTCTCCTGAGACAGCAGGTGTGGAATCAAGGCAAAGGCCATGGAGGCTCCTGCACCAGACTTCTCAGTAAAGGGTACCAATGCTGTCGAGGCCAATCTGGAGCTATTAAAATCATCCTTGGCTTGTCCTGTCTGACCTTTAGGAGTACCTTTGGGAGGAGAGGCAGAGGTGGAAAGGCATACACATGAAGATTGTTCCAATTGAAAGAAAGAGCATCCACTTTCCAGGCTGTGGGATGAAACCTTTTTGTGCAAAACTTTGGCAGCTGGTAGTTTACTGGAGAAGCGAACAGATCTATGTCTGGAGTTCCCCATGACACTGTCAATTTCTGAAATACATGAGGATCCAATTTCCACTCGTGGGGATCCATAATTGCCTGCTCAACGCATCTGCTAAGGAGTTCTGTGCTCCGCAGAAACCTTGCCTGAAGATGTAGCTGTAAACTGAGAGCAGTCTCCCACAAAATCATTGCTTGCCTGCATAGAGGATAAGAATGTGTTCCCCTTGCTTGTTGATGTACCACATGACAGTTGTGTTGTCTGTTAGAATCAACACCTGCCCTGGAAGAAGTAAATCCTTGAAAGCTATTAATGCAAATTGGACTGCTAACATCTCCTTCAAGTTGATATGTAGATGTTGTAGTCTGGCAGGCCACGTGTCTTGTATCCACTTTCCATTTAGATGAGCTCCCCAAGCTTTGTCTGAGGCATCTGTCGTTAGAATCTGACTCGCTGGCCGGGTCACAGAGAGTCCCTTGTTTAGGTGACATTCCTGAGCCCACCACAAAAATTCCTTTTGAATGCAAGGTATTATCTGAATGACAGTGTCCATATCCTGGCAGTGCTGTGTCCATACATTTTGAGATACCATTGTAGCTTCCTCATATGCAGTTTGGCATTGGGAAGCACCAGAATACAAGATGCCATGAACCCCAAGGCTTGAAGGACTGTCTTTGCAGTCAGCCTGGACTGATGAGACAATTGATGGAAGTAAAGGGAAAGATTCTTTTGTTTGTCCGGGGTCAAAAAGGCCATCTGGGATGCTGTATTCAGTCTTACACCCAGAAAGCACATGTCCTGAGAGGGTACTAGGCTGGACTTTATTTCGCTCACAGAATACCCCAGGCATCTTAGCACTGCTATCACATATTGCAGATGATGAAGAAGTTCGCCCCTTTCTTGAGCCAGAATCAGGCAATCGTCCAAATAAGGATAAATCTGTATTCCTTTTAGCCTGAAGAAAGCTATCACTGGAGCCAGAACTTTCGTGAACACTCTGGGCAGTAGATAAGCCAAAAGGCAATGCAGAGAACTGATAATGAGAAGTTCCAGCCCGAAAACGCAGATACTTCCTGCAACTTAGTCTGATAGGAACATGAAGGTAAGCCTCCTTGAGATCCAGAGTTACCATCCAGTGATCTTTGCCCAACAGAGGTAAAAGCTGTTGTAACGCCAACATTTTGAACTTGGGAATGTCCAGATAAGTGTTGAGGATAGATAAATCCAAAATTGGTCTCCACGTGTTCCCCTTCTTTGGTACTAGGAACAGGCGAGAATAAAATCCTAGGCCCACTTCTGGCAGAGGGACCGGCTGTATGGCCCCTATTTGAAGTAGCAGAGAAATTTGTTTGTGAGCCTCTATTCTTTGTTGAGGTGGACCGCCTGGCATGCCTTTGAAAGGAGGCAAGGTATGGAAATAAAACCTGTAACCTTTGTGTATGATATCCAATACCCATCTGTCTTGGGTAATTAAACTCCAATTTTCCTTGAAAAGTGCCAACCTTCCTCCCAAAGGTGCTGCCAGACGAGAAGGCTCTGGCAGCTGAAAAGGTAGGTCATTGGGCCTGTTTACGAAAGGACTGAGCCCTGCCCTCACCAAGACTGTGCAGGAGAACT
Source organism: Protopterus annectens (assembly GCF_019279795.1). NCBI lineage: Eukaryota > Metazoa > Chordata > Ceratodontiformes > Protopteridae > Protopterus > Protopterus annectens. The sequence goes on along the minus strand of NC_056744.1, from coordinate 1,080,430,748 downwards.
CCCTGTTCTAGGCCTGAAAGAGCCCTGAGCTCTGCCCCTACCACGCCTAGATCTACCCCTAGACTGGGAATCATAAGAAGGATACGCCCACCCCTTGGTAGGCCAATTCCTACTAAACTTGGAGGCTGAACCTGCAAAAATCTTTAACAGTCTGCATAGACTTAGCCTTGTCTTCCATTTTCTTTAAGACTGCCTCCACAGGTGAACCAAACAACACATCAGACTGTAAAGGAGCATCTAAAATCCTTGTCTTAACATGGTCAGATAAATTCTGATCCCTCAGCCAGGCGTGCCTGCGAAGAACTGACCCAGTGGCAGCCACCCTAGACGAGGCCTGTACAGCATCAAAACTACATTGCAAAGAATGCTTACCCACCTGTTCAGAAACATGTACCAAATCCTGTAATTCCTTACACTCAATACCTTCCGCCAGAGCATCTACCTTAGATTTCAGTTGAGAAAGTAGATAGTTTTGGTATTTCAACATGTGAAGCTGACAATTCAAAGCCCTCATAGCTAAGGTGGAAGAAGTATAGACTTTCTTTCCCCATCTATCCAAAGCCCTGGCCTCTTTATCTGGAGGAACCGGATTTTTTACAACAGAAGCCTTGACACCCTTAGGCCCCTGACTAACAGTTTCTGGGTCCGCCCTAGGACTCTTAAAAAGATATTTATGAGCTTCAGGCACCCTGTAATACCTATCCGGTTTAACAGGAGCAGGAGGCAAAGAATCAGGATTAAGAGCAGCCTCTGCAAACACATCTTCCACAACATCCAGAACAGGAGGTATAGCCAAAGGCCTATGCTGGGGTAAAACAAAATTCCCTAAGCCTTTTCCTGGAATCAGAGAAGTCCTGACCTTCCCACTTAAAATGTTCCCTCATGGAATGAAGAGTCTCTGAAAAGAAAAATCCTCTGGAGGAGAAGCAGAAGGAGTAGAATCATCCACATCAGAATCAGAATAAGGAGAATACTCCTGCAAGTCTTCAGCAAGACTCTGAAACATCCAAGCCTGCTCAAAACTCCCCAACTCTGGTTCCACCCTAGGCCTCTTATCAGGAGGGGGCAAAGAACCTCTAATTAAAGTAATTAAATATTCTGCCATTTTAAGCATGTGCTTCTTGGGCACAGATCCTGATGAACTAGGAGTGACACCAACAGAAGCTAAACCTGGCCTGCCTCTGGGAGAAGCCTTGGAAACAGAAGGAGAGGGCCTAACCACCCTAGGAGGGGAGGGGAGTACAGTAACCTGAGAAGCCCCTTCAGCCTGACCTGCCTCCTGAGAGGCCACATCCTGCAATAACAAAGTCACCCCCTGGGACTCCAGGAAACCTCCGGGAACCCCGTTCCACCGACACCTCCAAAGAACCGGCGTCCGCACGGACGACTCTTCTTGTCTGGGCTTAGCTGCTTTGTCTTTACGCTTCAGAAGCGGCCGGAGCATCCGACGGCATGTTATAATTGCACCGCTTCAAGACTAACCTGGCACAATCTAACCTTCGCTAATAGTGCTTATTAAACCTAGCACAAAAGCGACACCCAACAACGCCGTGCTCAGGCCCCAAACAAGGAATACACAAAGAATGATAATCTCTATGCGTATCTGTTTCCCACAAGAAATACAGTTATTCACTTTTTCTGACATCCGTAAACCACTGAGGCAAGAAAAACTAAAATATTCCCAACGGGTACTTAGCCAACTTTGACTCGGTCTGAAACTCCGAAAAATTTCAGAACGCCGAACAGCACTTGCAACGCTGCTTCTGCATCGGACCATGCGGCAAAAAAGACTGAGGATATGACGTCGGTCATGCGCATTTGTACCCTGACGTCCTGATGTCAGTCTAATGCGCCTTGACCGACGTCAGCCTTATACTTTGATATTCGGGCCGACCGAGGACAGCGGACTACCCAAGTGTAAGGACTGCAGCAATGTGAGATGAAGAACATCCTACCATGTACCAGAAAATCTTTGATGTTTCTGCCCCTCATATGAGAAATTCTCAATCTTTTGGAATAAAGGTGTTCTAAGCTATTATCTCTTCTCAAAATACCCAAACAATATTTAATCAAACTACCAAATTTTTTCTGAAAATAATGTGTATTTAGTAACAAAATAAATCAATACATTAGAAACATTCCTATTACTAACCTTCCTATTTTCTTCATTTAAATGTATACAGGTGCTATCACACCTGGCAGTAACTTTTCTAACACCTTCCCAAATAAATTCACTTTGATATCCTCTATTTTGAAACATTTTAACAGTTCTATCCCTTTCCCATCAACATTCCTCCTTATCACTGCATAATCTAGTTACTCTGCCTACTCTACGGTATAGATTCCACGGTATGTGGGGGTGACAACTCCTCTCATGCAATATGTGATCTTAATGTTGAAACTTTCTATGGATTCTTGTCTTAATTGTGCCATCTTTCATACCTTCCACTGTTTTATCTAAATAGTTTACTTTGCTGCCTTTCTGTAACCTTCAAAACAAATTCCAAACCCCTTTGTGATGTAATTCTTCAATAAATTCAGTCAACTTTTCTAAATCTCCCTTACAAATAAAAATTAAATAATCAATAAACCTAACATATTTAATAACATGTTTACTAAAAACAATAATTCCTATATATCTGCAAATTTTCAAACAAACCAATGAATAAATCTGCATACATAGGAGCAAAAGTTGCCCCATGGCTGTTCCCTTTAGTTGTTTGTACAATTCCCTATTAAACTCAAATAGAATGAAACTATTTCTAAGACATAATGAGTGCTGGGACTATCCCCTAAAAATATAACAATGCTTCCAATCCAAAGCTATACTATGTTAGTGTACAAACTAACCACATCAATCACAACAAAGTACATTTCATCTGTCCATGTTATTTCTTTCATTTTATTAATAAAGTCAAACACATCCCTGATGTAAGAAGGCAACCTGATGACTTCAGTTACTAAATATCTGTGTAAAAAATAGGAAATGTTGTGGGTAAAATAATTACAGGCCGATACTACAGGGCGACCTGGTGGACCACGAAGACTTTTGTGCATTTTCGGCACACAATAAAAATAGGCAATAGAACACTTCTTAACACCAAAAAAGAAGTTATGTCTTACCATAATGTTCCATCTGTGTTGTTCATCTTCATTCATTCATTACTAATGGGTGTCGGTTCCGTCCTCGGAACAGAGTCGGCCTTATACCACGCTCGCTCCAGCCAAAAACTCTCAAGCTAAGCTTTACCCACAGTGTCCTTCTCCCAGTTACCTCAGATTGAGTTTGACCATAGCAAGAAAAGCAGAGGCTATATCTGCTCAAGTTCCCTAGAATGACATTGGACCCAGACAATCCCCCAGGAGCCTCTAGGTAGGGGAAGGAGGGTAAGACATAATGAATGAATGAAGATGAGCAACACAGATGGAACGTTATGGTAAGACGTAACTTCTTTATCTGATGTTGTTAATCTTCACCCATTCCTTACTGATGGGATAGAGTCCCTAGCTACCTTATATGTCCTGGGTGGCCCCTATGGAAGAATATTCCTGAGCACCATCGAACCAAAGGAGGCTCTTCCCCTGGAGACCAGATCCACTTTGTAGTGAGAGATAAACTCAGACTCAAAGCCAGTCACAAGTGGTGTCCCACAGGGATCTGTCCTGGGACCCCTCTTGTTCGGCATTTATTTCTCAGATGTTAAAGCAAACATGGGAGGGCTGTGGCTGACAAAGTTCACAGATGACTGCAAACTAGGCGCCATAGTCGATATACCAGCAGATACACACATCCTACATAAAGGCCTCACTGAAACGGACAACTGGTGCCGTAGTCACGGCCTTAAACTAAATGCCAAAAAATGTATAGTCATCCCTTTTGGAAAAAACAAAGTACCCACAAATTATCACATAGACAGCAACCCACTGAGTACGGAAAAAGTAATCAGAGACCTAGGGACCCAAGTAGACAGCGACCTCTCATTTGACACCCACGCTGCCAAAGTGGTTAGAAAAACATTCTACCTTGCACACCTCATCATGAAGGGTTTCACATCCAGATCCAAGGATGTCATTGTACCCCTATATTCCTCCCTCATCAGACCCATGATTGAGTACAATGCCCCATTTGGTATGTACCTCACCCGCACTTGCAACAGCTGGAGAGACCACAAAAGTACCTCACCAAAAGGATCAAGGGTCTCCAACATATGTCTTATTCTGCCAGACTAAAGAAACTTCAACTCTATTCAGTAGCATACCACCTGCTCAGAGGTGATCTCTGCCTGACGTACAAGGCCATGTCCAATCAGGATCTGATGGACATGCTCCACCTCAAAAATCCAAATCCATCAGGACCACGAGCTAAAGACTTAAACCTCGGCACAAGTATGAATAGGACATGCTGGAGGGATAGATTCATAACCCAGAGGCTTCCCATGCTTTGGAACAGGATCCCAATTCGTATTAGGCAGAGCCCCTCACTGACTCTCTTCAAGAGAAATCTTGATGAGTGGATGGGAGATCGTAAGTTTACCCCAGGGGTCACATCTGTGTCACTGCTAGACAGGGGCATAGTAAACTAATTCTATTATATAAGGGGACCTTCACTGTGTCACTACTAGACATAGGCACAGTATTCTAGATTTATTCTGTACATTTTTGTACCATTTCATGGGGTGGCAAAAGCCACATCACTATGGCTAGGCTTACAAATGCCCCAGGGCAGATAGCCTAGTACTATACTATGAAACTATGAAACTATAAAGGTATGGGGAGTAGCGCATGTTGCAGCTGCACAGATACTGTCCATGGATGCCCTTGAATGAAAAGCTACTGAAGTTGCCACAGATCTGGTGGAATGTCCTTTGATTTTGCCTGGTATAGGGTTTTTTGAACATTAGTACGCCAGTAGTATACAATCTCTTAGCCATTTGGACATGGTTACTTTAGAGAAAGCCTTCCCCAGTTTCGGGCCTGAAAAGGATACAAACAATTGGTCTAATTTGCAGATTTCCTTAGTTCTGTCCAGATAAAATCTCAACTGTCTATGCACATCCAAAAGATGGAGGCAATATTCTCCTTTGTTTGAGATGTTAGGAAAGAACACTGGCAGGTCCACAGACTGGTTCACTATGAAATCTGAAACAACTTTGGGTTGGAAAGAAGGATTTATCCGAAGTGATACTCTGTCCTTATGAAAGATTATATAAGGCCGTTTAGTACACAGGGCCTGAAGCTCGGAAATACATCTAGCTAAGGTAAAGGCCACTAGGAATAAGGACTTCTAGGACAAGAATTTGATATCACAGGTAGCAGCAGGTTCAAAGGGAGGTTGCGTTAAAGCTTGAAGAACTAAATTGAGACTCCATTGTTTGGTGGGTTCCTTAATGGGTGGTCTAATATGAGTTATCCCTTTTAGGAAGGTTTTGCAAAGATGATGGGAGATTAAAGAAGAGCCCCTGAAACCATTATGGAAATTGGAAATGGCAGCTAAATGGACATGGATGGTTGAAGCAGCAGCTCCTGCTTTGAAGAAATCTGACAAATAATCTATAACTGTATTAACTGGAGCTGAATAAGGGTCAAGATTTCTTTGCGTGGGCCACAACAAAAATCTTTTCCACTTACTATGGTAAATTTTCCTGGTGGATAATCCACACACAAAAAATAGGAATGTTGCTCGAGTGAAATGACCCCAAAGGAAATAGCATACAACAACACACAAAACTTCAGGGATCATAAACAATGTTCAAGAAAAGTAACGTCAGTTCATAAAATCAGAGTTCTTTATTCAGTAAGCGCTTTCATGGGAATGATTACCACTTCTTCAGACCACTGAATGGAGTCATGTGTTGTTGTTTCCTGGTGGATAGTTTATGCGAAGCCAGTATAATGTCATGGACCGGGGAAGAAAAATTATTCAGCCTGGCAATTACTGGAAGTGGAGAAACCAAGCTGTCAGTTTGAGATTGGCTATGTTCGGATGAGTCAACCCTTGGAGGTGAGAAATGAGATCCAGAGTTGGATCTAGGATCCATGGTTTGTCTAGCAGGTGAGGCCGAAGAAAGGGGAACCACACTTGGCGGGGCCAATACGGTGCAATGAGGATAACATTGCTTTTCAACTGGAGGGCTTTCTTCAGAGAAGAGGCGGGTAAGTGTATAGAAGTCCCGTGGGCCAATCGTGACCCAGAGCATCCCTCAGGAACTCCCCTGTGGGGGGATCAGGGCAAAGTAGTTGCTACACTTGTGATTTGTTGGAGAGGTGAAAAAAATCGCAGCAAGGCTGGCCCCAATGGCTGAAGATTTTCACCATTATGCTTAAGTTGAAGGACCACTCGTGAGGCAGAAGGATACATCTGCTCAGTTTGTCCTCAATCACACTGGAATCCCCAGGAATGTGCATTGCGATCAGAAAGCGGTTGTAAGCTATCGCCCACTGCCACACTCTCATGGCCTCTCGACACAACAGGTAGGACATGGTTCCCCCTTGTTTGCTGATGTACCAGACAACAGCCATGTTGTCTGACTGGATGGCAATAGTTTCAGACAGAAGGACAGAGTGAAATACCTGCAATGCCAGAACCACTGCCCTCAGTTCTAGTACACTGATATGCAGGCTGGCCTCTATGGGCGACCATGTGCCTTGGATAGTCATACCCTGAAAATGCCCCCCCCCATCAGGGAAGTGTTTGTGGTCACAGTGGTCTTGGGTAGAGGAGGGGTAAAAGGACGACTCCAAAGATCTGCATCTGGCTTCATCCACCATCAAAGGTCTTTTTTGCACTGTTGTGTTATCCGTATTTGATAAGAAAAGGGTGATGATTCAGGTAATATAGGGACAAAAGAAACCATTGAAGGAGTCTCATGCGTAACCTTGTGAATGCGACAATGGTGATTGCTGCAGCCATTGACCCCAGAAGTTGGAGAAACTCTCGGGCCAAGGCCATGTCCTGACAGAGTATCACTCGGAGTTGAGCCCTTAGTCTTTGCAATCTGTGATCTGGAAGAGACACTTGGCAAGACTGGGTACTCAATACCACTCCTATGAAGTCTAAGTACTGAGTAGGGGTTAGGTTGCTCCTCTGCCAATTTATAGAGATTCCCAGGATTTTTGTCAATGTGAGGGTGTAGTCCTGGGCTTTTTCCAGAAGATGCTTGGTGGGGGTGGTGAGGAGCCAATCATCTAAGAATGGAAACACTCGGAATCCTTGGAGTCTCAAGTGAGTTGTAACCACTGCTATACATTTTGTGGACACTCTGGGGGCTGTAGAGAGTCCGAACGGCAGAACCTGGAATTGATAATGATTGGCTCCTAGCCAAAAGTGAAGGAACTTTCTGGATGCTTGTCCATTGTTATGTGGTAATACGCATCCTGAAGGTCCATAGAGCACATCCAATTGCCCTTTTCCAGAAATGGAAGAATGGACTGAACCATGACCATCCAGAATGTTGTTTGGGTAACAAACTTGTTCAGAACACTGAGATCTAAAACTGGCCTCCAGTCCCCTGTCTTTTTTGGTATTAAAAATAATCTTGAGTAGAATCTAGATCCTATTTGGTCTGGTGGGACTGTTTGGATGACTCTTTTTTGACACGGCTTTTTTATCTCTATGGCTGCCGATTCCCATTGACTGGGTGGAACATTGGGAATATGTTTTTGTGGGTTGGGAAATGGGTTCAGTGGGATTTTGTAGCCTCTGGTGATTATCCTCTGCACCCAAGAATCTGTGGTTATGCAATGCCAGAGTGCTTGGTGAGGGAAAGACGTCCCCGACTGCTTTCAGAGGAAAGCAATTGGGCCGCTCTTCAGGAGCGCTGATAGGACTGTCCAGAGAAAGAATCTCTGGACCACTGATTATGCACAGTCCTCCTCTGCCTCTGTAGGGGCATTTTCAACTAGAGTTACTCTCTGCCTCTGGGGGAGAACTCGCCACATGCGTCACGAAAAGGACCCTGAGACATTTTGTGCCACATTTTTCCACTCCGCTGGTTCCTTGAATAAGGACGCTGGGGTGGAGAAATGTACACCTATGGCAGGCAGAGTTTTTCCATCCTTCTCACACCTGGCTAACGTGTTCTTCACTTTACGGCCAAATATGGATGATGCTTCCACAGGAGCATTAAGGAAGGAAGACTTAAAGGGGTCCGTGAAATCACACAGGCGCATCCAGGCATGGCGTCTAATGACTATGCCTGAACCCGCAGCTCTAGCCGCCCCTTCATTTGCATGTGATATTAACCGCATGAATGAGTTAGATATAGATTCCAGGGTTGCTAGCTGTGAGGCAACCTTGTCGCGTACCTCGTCAGACACATGTCCTGCTAAGGTTCCAGAGAGTTCAGAGACTAGATCTCTTTGGAGCCTAGTGAAATGTGCCAGGTAGTTCAAGGGCCTAATAGCGAAGGTCGATGACGCAAACATTCGCTTCCCTAGTCGGTCCACTGCCCGGGGCTCCCTGTTAGGTGGGTAGACTGTCTGGCTTTCCACTGCGAGCTCCTTTTTCATGGCCAACGCTACCACCATAGCATCCACTGGAAGACCCTTAGACCAGTGTGGGTTCTCTTCCAGGGGTGATAAAATTTTATCTGGTCTCTTTGGGACAGATTCATCAGTGTCAGGATTCTTCCAAGCCCTCTGCACTATGAGCTGTATCAGTTTGTCTGCCGGTGGGATCACCCAAGAGGTAGAGGGTCCAGCACAAAATGCCTGCAGAAGACAGACTCCTCAGAGGAAGGGTTGGAAGACCTCCAATCACCACTCTGTTTTAGGATTTCAAGGATGTCTCCAAAGGAGACATCTTCAGGGGGTGACCATGGGGACCCTTCTTCTTCATCAAGTCCGTGTCCTCAGTGAGAGACTCCTCAGGGGAGTCAATGTGCTTCCTCTTGCATGACTTCTTCTTAGGTCCTTCTTCAGCGGGAGTTTCTGTAGAGGACCCAGAAGAAGGGGCACCCTGCAATAGGGTCTCCTGAGGCTCTTGTGCTCGATGTCCCATAATGGTGGCTTGTGTCAGTTGTGGTTGAGAGGGAAGAGTCAATGGGTAGTCCAACATCAGCAGCTTGCCAGCAGTGGCAAGTGCCTTCTCCATCACCTGGAACGCAGGCCCACCTGAAGAGGGAAGGGAGCCTAGAACCGAGAACGACAACCTTGGAACCGGGATCACACCCCACTCCAGCGGACCCATCCCCAGGGATGGAGTCTCAAGAGAAGCCAGTACTGCGAGGGTCCATGGAACTGAAGATGGTACCATAGAAAAAATCGGAGCCGCTCCCGGAACAAGAGAAGTCACAGTCCAACCACGATCATGAGAAAGCCATGGTTCTGACTGAACCGAAGGCCAAAGGGATGATTCCGAAATCACAGTGAGATCCACCAGTGGGACAGTAGTCATGGGTACCATAATGGAAGTTGGTTCCAGGGTCTTTGATGCCTGCTCCGAGGTTGAAGAAGGAGAGTAACCCGGAGTCCTTTGAGAAGTACCCCCAACTGCCAAAGGAAAGGGGGGGTTTTGGATGGAGCACTAATCCCTCTAGCCATAAGCAACTGATCAGCAAGACGCACACCACATCAAGTTCAGAGAGGCTCCTGGTTGATCTAACAGAAATTCCTGATGGTGACTTGGGCCATTCCAGGAAGGAGCTAAACTGATCCACCTTCGGAGAATATTGGGTCCGAGGTTCCAATGGCACTGAAGTCTTGGTGGAGGCGCGAGTAAGCATGGGCTGTTTTCTGGGCTAGGAAAGGCTGTAGACTGTGCTGTGGTTGGTGCCAATGTTAAATTGCTAGACGGCACCAAGGCAGCCAAAATTTTCAGATGCACAGACAGTGCCGTAGTACTCGGTGTAATTGGTGCCGATGGAATAACTTCAGCAGGTGGTACCGTAGCAGGTACCGTAACAGTCATTGTCGGTGCAGTAGTCACTTTCAAATGCTTAGTCTTTGGTTCCTCTAACTTTTCACCAGGTGAAGATGGAACTGAGTGCGATCACTTTTTATGGGATATGCTTGGAGGGGGTGAACCCTCCAGCACAGAGACAGCCTTTGAAAAAGATGTTTTAAGAGGGCCTTTCAGGATGAGTTTATTTCATCATTGAGGGTTCTAGAACTGAACCCATGACAAATATCACAGGGAGGATGGACAAATAAATGAGATACATTTAAGCAATATACACAAGATGTGTGCGTATCAGCATTCAGCATTTTGCGGACGCACTGGTCGCACTGTTTAAAACCAGATGCTCCCTTTTTGTCTGACATGTCTAGAGAAAAATAAGACGTCGAAAGACTTTTTTTTATTATATAGAAGAACTAGACGAAGGAAGGGAAATACCAACAATGGTAATAGAGAGAATTACCACAAGTTTAAGGGAGAGGAGATCCCAACAATGGTATAAGAAAGGGTACCCTAAAAAGGTAAGAAAAGCAGTAAAGGAAGTAAAAGAGACTTTCCAAGAAAGAGGGTAAACTAACGACTAACAAGAAAGTTGAAAGGGTTTTCAAAAGTTAGAAATTTTTTAATTTACCTAAGCTTAGTAGAGACCTGGCTTGATATGGCTTTTCGGTAATGCGGCAAATGAGATCTGAGGTAACTGGGAGAAGGGCACTATGGGTAAAGCTTAGCTCGAGAGTTTTTGGCTGGAGCGAGATTGGTATAAGGCCGACTTGGTTCTGAGGATGGAACCAACACCCATCAGTAATGAATGAAGATTAACAACATAAGATTTCATGTTTTACATCTTCATATGAAAAATACTTCAATCTTAAACCCTTATTTAAAAGTTCTTTATATTCTTTTATGGCTTTATTATACTCATTCAACCCCACCTTAGTATAAACTCTATCATTATCTAAATGTTCATAACACATTTTTAAACATTGGCTAAAGTGTAAAACCACTAATTTCTCCCTTGTCTGATGGCTTGAACACAAAGTCTTTCCTTTTACTTAAATTAACCAAATTCAGCCACTTACCTCTACTCAAATTATACATTATACTTTTTCTACCTTTGTTGAATAAATGATATTCTTTCTCCACAACAAAGTTCAACAAGGAGGAAAACAAGAAGTTATGTACTCACCATAACGTTTGATGTATGTAGTCCATCTCACCATGCATTCTTACCCGTGGAGTTCAGAGCCGAACCTCGGCTCCGACTCGGCCATACTCTAGCTCGAAGACTTCAACTGGCTCATGACTAAGAGGAATCCCATAGTGCAACAGGTCTATTCCCCAGATCTTGTTTGCTGCAAGCTCACACACATACACACTGAGAAGAACAACCCCAACAGAAAGGACTACTGATACCTAGAGACAATACCTCCAGGTCCTCCAGGAGGGGGAAGGAGGGAGGGTTAGTAAGAATGTAAGGCGAGATGGACTAAATACATTGAACATTATGGCGAGTACATAACTTCGTGATGTTATGTAGTCCAATCTTGCCTTCATTCTTACCAGTGGGACAGCATCCCTAGCACCTTGATCTTGGGTGGCTCAGTGAAAAATACTCTTGAGCAATGTGGAACCAAAGGAAGATCTGCCTCTAGAGACCAGAACTAATTTGTACTGACTAATAAAGGTAAGAGACGAAGCCCATGTTGCTGCAGCACAAATATCTTTAGACATCCTAGCCTGAAACGCAGTTGAGGTAGCCACAGAACGTGTAGAATGAGCCTTCACTTTAGAGTAATTCTTTGCCATTGGAAGCATAAATAAATGAGGTGCAATTGGAGATCCAGCGAGACAAGGTTACCTTAGAAACTGGAACCCCAAGTCTAGTGTCTGAAAACAAAACAAACATTCAATCTGATTTCCTGAAATCTTTTGTCCTATGTAAATAGAAATGCAATTGTCTGTGAACATCCAGCTGATGAAACTTAAATTCTGCCTAGTTGGAGAATTCAGAAAAAAACACAGGCAACTCAATGGATTGGTTGATATTGACAATAGAGGCAATCTTTGGAACAAAGGAAGGGTTGGTTCTTAAGGAGACCTTAGCTTTGTGAAACACCAAATAAGGTGGCCTAATCAATAATGCTTGGAGTTCAAAGACTTGCCTAGCTGAAGTTATGGCTACCAAGAATACTGTCTTCCATGACAAAAATTTAAAGGGAGTTGAGGTGAGCTTCTGTAGTACAAAATTGAGGTCCCATGACATCACTGGATCAAAGACTGGAGGTCACAGTAACAATGTCCCTCTCATAAAAGCCCTACAAAGCCTATGAGCCATAAGGTTGGGCTCATTAGCAACGTGAAAGGTAGAAATTGCTGCCAATTGCACTTTAATGGTTGTCGCAGCTGAACCCTGACTAAACAGTTGAGAAAGAAATTCCAATATAGCTGGAATAGGCGGTGTATAAGGATCAATATGTCTTTCACAGGCCCAAATAGAAAATCTCTTTCATTTACTAGAATGAATCTTCCTGTTAGAAGGCTTGTGGGAAGATGATAGAATATGGACCACTTCCGGGGAAAAATCATGAAGCCTAAGGATGGAACTGGAGCAGCCAAGCTGTCAACCTGAGGGTCTGGATGGAGGGATGGAACTGTCCTGACATATGAGTCAGCAGATCTGGAACTGGGTCCAGAATCCAGGGCTTGTCCATTAGATAGGGTTGAAGGAAGGGAAACCAAATCTAATGAGGCCAGTGTGGGGCAATGAGGATCATTTTGTTCCCCAAAGACTCTGCTTTCTGAATGACCTTTGATATCAGAGGTAACGGAGGAAAGGCGTAGAGATGACCGGAGGGCCAATTGTGAACCAGTGTGTCCCTGGATGTCTCCCCCCTCTGGAGGGATATGGGTGAAGTAGCTGCTGCATTTAGAATTGAGGGGGCTGGCAAATAGATCGCACCAAGGCTGACCCCATCTGTGGAATATCTCTTCCGCAACATAATTGTTCAGGGACCACTAGTGAGGCATTAGGATAGCTCTGCTTAGCTTTTCGGCAATCACGCTGGACTTTCTTGGTATATGCATTGCAACTAGAAAGCGTTGGGAAGACACCCCCCACTGCCAAACTCAAAGTGCCTCTCTGCAAAGGGGGTATGATTTGGTTCCTCCCTGTTTGTTCAGGTACCACACTACTGATATGTTGTCTGAGTGGATTGCAATTGTCCCTAGAGGGAGAAAGCTCTGAGGTGCTTGCAACGCTAATAGCACTGCTCTTATCTCCAAGACATTGATATGCAAATGGGTCTCGTGATCCTGCCACGTGCCTTGGACAGTCCTGCCAAGATAATGCCCCCCCACCCGATCTGGGAGGCATCCGTGGTCACCGTGACAACTGGAGAAGATGGGACAAAGGGCTTGCCCACGTTGAGATTGCTGGCCTGAAGCCACCAGCATAGATCCTGCTTGCATGTGTCCATAATCAGAATAAAATGGGAGAGTGGGAGATGCTGCAGTGACCATTGGGCGAAAAGCAGCCACTGAAGAACCCTCATGTGTAGTCTGGCAAGGGGAACTAGCATGATCATGGCAGCCATGGTCCCTAATAACTTGAGGACCACTTTTGCCCCGACTTTCCTTAACGGTAGTAAGGCATAGACCTGCTGTTGTACAGCCTGAATTCTCTCTTCTGGTAACAAGGCCCTCATGAGCACCAAATCTAGCTCAGCGCCGATAAAAGTGACACGCTGCAAGGGCAACAAGGCAGATTTTTTTTCAATTTAGAGTAATTCCTAACCGTTGGCACAGTGTAATGGTGTCGTCCCTGGTCTGTAACAGTAGATGCCTGGTGGTGGCAGAAAGGAGCCAGTCGTCCAGGTACGGAAACACTTGGAATCCCTGACGTCTCAAGTGAGCCATTACCACTGCCATGTATTTGGTGAACACCCTGGGGGTTGTGGTGAGACCAAAGGGCAGAACGTGAAACTGAAAATGACTGGCACCCAACTGGAAGCGTAAATGACTTCTTGATGCCCTGTCCATCTTGATATGGTAGTAAGCATCTTTGAGGTCGATGGAGCACATCCACAAATCTTTCCCTAACAGAGGGAGTATTGACTGTAAGGTGACCATGCGGAACTTGGACTTTTGTACATGAAGGTTCAATCGGTTGAGATCCAAGATGGGTCTCAGATCCCCTGTTCTTTTCGGCACCAAAAAGAATCTGGAGTAAGTCCCTAATCCTACTTGGTCTGAGGGGACAGGCTGGATGGCTCCCTTTGAAAGCAACTTTTTTTATTTCTAAAGTTGCAGAATCCCTGTGACTGGGTGGAACGTCTGGGATTCTCTTGGATGGCGGGGGAGTTGAAGAGAAGGGAATATGATAACCTCTGGAAACTATCTTTAACACCCACTCGTCTTGGGTGACTTCATGCCAGGCTACTGGGTATAAAGAAATGCGACCCCTGATCGGCTCCAGAGATGCACAGTCCAGCCTCCCTTCAGGAGCGCTGGTAGGGAGAACTACAAAAGGAATCACGGTCCCTCTGGTTACGCGGGCCTCCTCTGCCTCTAGGGCGGCGTCTACCTGAATTTCCACCCCCTCCCCTGCTTTCGGGAGGGGGAATCACTTTGTGCACCCAGAAAAAACCTCTGCGACTTCCTGAACCACATCTTCCCACCCTTCTGGCCCTTGGGGTAAGGTCTAGAAGAAGGCATGGAAAAATGGATTCCCACCGCAGACAGGGTTTTTCCTTCCTGCTTGCACCTAGCGAGAGTGTCCTTCACCTTGGTTCCGAACGACAATGAACCATCAAATGGGGCATTGGTGAACACAGACTTTAAGGCCACTGCGAAATTGCACAGGCGCATCCAGGAATGTCTCCTAAGTGAGACTCCGGAACCCGCAGCCCTACTCACTCTGTCGGCTGCATATGAGATCAGCCTCATGGAGGAGTTGGTAAGGGAATTTAAGGTAGACATCTGTGCATTGACCTTCTGTGCCACGGCATCAGAAATGTTACCCTGTAGAGAATCTCCTAGCTCTTTTAGGAGATCTCTCTGGAGCCTCGTAAAATGCATCAAGAAGTTCAGCGACCGCAGTGTAAAGACCGCTGAGGTAAACACACGCTTCCCATACCTGTTCATAGCCTGGGACTCCTTGTTAGGTGGATGGACGGTAGACGAAGTTTCAGCAAGTTCCTTCTTGGTGGCCACTGCCACCACCATGGCATCTACTGGAAAACCTTTAGATAGATACTCCTTGTCAGAGGGGGTGGACAGAAACTTATTGGGTCTCCTTGGGACCGGATCCACAGTGTCAGGAGTTTCCCCACACCTTTCGAGAGACAAGGTCTAATAGCTCATCAAAAGGGGGAGAAACCCAAGAGGCAGAGGGTTGAGACCCGAAAGCCTTCAGGAACACAGACTCCTCATCAGAAGGAGGTTTGGAGAGCCAGCCGCCTCTCTGCTTCAAGATCTCCAGGATATCTGAAAAAAGATATCTTCAGAAGATGACTTGGGGGGGCCCCCCTCTGACTCCTTGAGGTCGGTGTCCGACATCAGAGACTCATCTGGGGAGTCAAGGTGATTCCTCTTACACAACCTTTTTCTGGCAGGCTCCTCAGACAAAAACACTGGGGAGACGTCAAAGTTGGGGACCACTCATGGAGGTATCCTGAGGCTTAGGGTCTCTGCTGCCCAAGGATAGAGCGTGAACCAAAACTGACACTGGTGCTGGAAGGGAAAGAGTATCGGTGCCGTAGGATGCAGCTGACGATCTGGCCAGCACGCTCCTCATAACCTCAAAGGCTGATTCCCCCCGGCTCCGAAGGCTGACTACCTGTAGGGGGAAACGGTAGTAGCCCTCGGCACCGAGGAGATGAGGTCCAAAGTAGATGTCGGGTCCAAGCTCACTCGAGCCAAAGCACCAACAGGAAGGCTCGGAACCAATGAAGATCAATCTGATCCCTCCCCCCTCGGGTCCGACCGGAGAACCATGGATCCTCAACCCCGTGGATGGAGCCAACAGGGTCGGAATGGAAATTGGAACAGAGAGGCTATGCGAGGCTACTGGAACTGACCTAATGGCACCCGACAGAACCGGCAACTCTGGCTCCGAAGGCAGAGAAAAGCTCGGAGGAGGAACAACAAAGGATGAAGAGGCCATAGGCTCCTGAGCCGATTGGGTCGGAGCTGAAATCAATTTGGCCAACACCGATGACAAACAGTTTTTTCACCACCCTATTAACTTACTCATCGGAAAGGGTCCTGGAAGATAAAGTAGGAGATCTGGATCTCCCTACAGAAGGGGACTTGTGCGAAGGAGAACCCGATTGAAAAACTGGAGACCGGCTCCGAACCAAAATATCCATGACAGGCTCTGAAAGGCTGGGAGCCGATATGGACTTAGTCAAGAGACTACCTTCTTTTGGCACCGATTGCAATGGAACCGAAGAAGGAGATGCTGTTCTAGCAACTTTCTCTGGCAGCTCCGAAGAAACAGACATGACTGATGAAGTCTCTTGTAATATTTAACTAGGAGACGAAAGGGCTTACTTTCACAAATAAAGGAGTTGGGTTTTATCGCTTGGATACATGTTTCTTTGCCAGCCCTTTCCAGTTTGTTCTTGGGTTTTGGTTTGTTTATACTTCGTGGCTACTAGTTTTTGGGATACCCAAACCGCCAGACAAGGGCACAAAAACAGCCAGAGAAACAAATACAGGCGGTAAAACACCACTACCACACACACACAGAGCTATGAAAATAGCTTTTTTGAGCAACAAGTCAAAAGTTTATAAAAATTTTATAAACAATATACTTAGCCACGGCCAAAAGCGAGACCGCGTCTGAACTTAACGAGCGGCAAACGAGATCTGGGGAACAGACCTGTTGCACGATGGGATACCTCTTAGCCACGAGCCAATTGAAGACTTCGAGCTAGAGTATGGCCGAGTCGGAGCCGAGGTTCGGCTCCGAACCCCACGGGTAAGAATGAAGGCGAGAGTGGACTACATAACATCTGTTGTTTCATTTTTAAAGGGGGGAAATGAATTCACTTTTGTGATCAATACACTCCATGTTAAACTTACAATAGGCATTGGGCAACATGTCTGAATTACAAGAAAAGAAACTGTCTTCATCGGAAACTAATTCATCACAATCACAATAATTAAAGCTACAATCTTTATTATCTTTAAAATATTCCTGCAAATGCAGTTTCCGCACAAACTTAAAAATTTCTTTTAATTCATATAACCTTGGTAGAGCAGTGGGAATAAACTTTAAGCCCTTGTTTAAAACATTCATTTCTATCTATGTTAAATCATAACCTGACAAACTGATTACATATCCATCTATATCGTTTAAATACATAAGTTTTTTGTCCATTCACATCAGTTCCATTACCTTGTTTATGTGACAGAAGGTTAAAGCCGGCTCCTTTGTATTGGTCTTGTTCATTCCACGATCTCTTTTGCCCTACTTCATGAAATTAATTTCTACCACGAAAATTCCGCTGCATATACATGTTGTCACCTGCTAGTGGGAGCCGAGGATACTCTAACTCACTTTCTTACTCTGTGGAGGAAGCTCCACTTTCTGCTGTGTACAGGGTTTGATGGTGTCTTCCAGCTTCCTGTTCCCCTTCAAAACATGCCTGCTGATGTTTCACTCGCTGATTGGATGATGATACAGATGCTTGGTTACGTTTGTAATCCCTCAGATCTCTAGTTAATTTGGAAGTCTTTCTTTTAACACGTTCTCTTTCATAACAGGACAATTTCTCATTAATGCCTTTGAGAAATTGTTCCAACAAGTTACTCCCATCTTGTGCAGGATATCTCTACACACTACTTTTGTTTCCGGTTTGATTTTTTGCCATTTCAACACGTCTCTCTCCACTAATACGTGTATCCATTCCGTGCTGCACTTATAAACTGCCACAACCCACCGTGCATGGAACTGTTTTCCTCTAGAATGCTCTAATCAAAGGGAGTTGAGGGATTTTTCATGATCACAAACCCCGCTGTCTTGTATTCAATTCTAAATGCCTTTCCAGGCTCTGTAGGTTGAAAAACACTGAAGTTTCCCTGAAAATCAGTTTTTCTACTTATCAAGCAAAGTTTGGACCTCTGGTGCTACTGAGACATCAAAACTTTTTCCTACAGAAATAAAGGAGTTGTTGTAACTTTTCCTCCTCTCCTCCTCCCATTTACTAAAAATGCCTGGTGCAGCATCAAATCGATTAGGCTGACTGATGTCACGATTATCCAAAATACCTTTAGAGCTCCCAGTCTCTCCTGTTTGAACAAAAAAACTTTCAATGGTTCTTTGAGAAGTATCTGTCGCCATTTCTTTGAACAAACACAGTAAAAACGTGAAGGAATCACTGGCCATCTTGCAAGAACAGAAATACAAGTCCAAAACAGTATCCAACAAGAAGTTTTACAGTAAGGCAATTTTGGATTATTAGTTACGTTTTGGGCACTTTTACCACATTTTTGCAGTTTAAAAGTTTTGCAGTAAGGCTTAATGAACATGTTAGGGATATTAGAAAAGGTAATGAAGTAAACTGAGGTGCCATACATTTTCAACAGTTTCATGACAGTGACCCTTCGGGTCTACAGGCAACTATTTTACAGCAAGTGCAAAAAGATTACCTGTCTTCCCAAGAAATAAAAAATAAGCTACATAAAAAGGAATCTATTTTAATTCTGAAATGTAATACTCTTTTCCCCACAGGTCTCTATAGACAGTGTAATTGGAAGTGTTTCCTTTAGTGGGAAAGATTACTTAATAAATGTATTCCTTAATTATGTAACGTTTTATTGCTAAGATATTTATATAAGTGTGTAGTCAGTGGGAATGTTACTCTGCAAAGGCTTGGTTGAGCCGAGGTGCTAGGAGAATATTTTACTGTTTTATTGGTTTGTAATAAAATCATTGGCCTTCTTATTTTTGGTGGTTCATTGAATACACCCCTTAGAGTAGACCCAGTAGTCAGGGACTTAAGGACACACATAGATAGTAATTTAGCCTTTGATAATCGTGTCTACAGTGGTGAGGAAATCATTCTATGTTGCGCAACTTATAAACAAAGGTATGGCATCTAAGTCCAAGGAAGTCATTTTTCAACTGTATTTGGCATTCATCAAACCTATCATTGAGTACAATGCCCCCCTTTGGTATGTACCTAATCAGGCATATCCAACAACTGGAACGTCCACAGAGGTTCCTCACTAAAAGAATACAGGCCATAAGTAATATGTCCTATGCAGACTGCTTCAAGGCCCTATCCCCGTTTTCTGTCTCCCACTGGCTTTTAAGGAGAGATCTATGCTTGGCATACAGGGCATTGTCAGACCCCACTCTAATGGACCTCCTGTTTATCCACAAAACAAACAGTACCAGAATTACCCGTTCTAAAGACTTAAACCTTGCCTGTGATATAAATAGGACCTGCTGGAGAGATAGGCATGAACTATCCCCTGTCTGTGGAACAGGCTGCCCATCCACATGAAGCAGAGTTCCTCCATAATCCAATTCAAGTGCAGCTTGGACAATTGGATGGGAAACCGGAAATAAATCCCTGGTTTGACACTTATGTCTCTGATGCAAACAAATAACCTGTAAATGGTTCATCTCCCAGGCCCATGCTTACACTTATCAAGGGTATCAGAATTTGTCAGAGATTTGGAATGCATGGCTGGGCTTAAAAATGCCCTTGTGGTCATTAGCCTAGTAAACACTTATGGGGTTTATATTACAAGCTCGAAAGCTTAAAAGGGTGAATTCTCTTTTATCGACCTGTAAACATTGAAACCACTAAATAGCGAAGACACGGAACAGTGATTTTTTTTACCCAGGGAAAAAAAAATCGCTGCTCTGCTGCCAAAAAAAAAAAAAGGCAAACACAAAATAAAGTGGGGGGCTTCGCCCCCTACTTAAATATACCAACTCCGAGATCGCACCACAGTGGAGGAAATGGCAAAGTCCAGAAAATGGCCCATGGATTTTTTTTCCCCTGGGGAAAGAAATTGTTGTTCTGTCTTCACTATTTAGTGGTTTCACTGTTTACAGCTCAATAAAAGAGTGTTCGCTCTTTAAAGCTTCTGATACAGACCCCACCTATGAACATATGAAGATGGGATGACTATAAAGATGACGATTTATTACACTATATGCCGAGAACTATACAATGTTATAAACACTGTCTACTGAGGAATGATCACTTTTAGGAAGACAACTAAGATTAGATGAATAACATAGGTTATTCCGAACGTTCCAGCGCTAAGCTATTCAATGTATAAAGCCATGCATCTTCATCTCATCTTTTTCTTCATTGCATTTTCAGTGCAGGTTTATATTCAACACATCTTCAGTGCTATCTTCATCACCTCTTCATCTTCAATAATCATAGTCCACATTGTCAGCTTCACCAAATCTTCATTGTCATTTTCATTATCACTGTGATCATCACCACCTTCATCATCATTACATCTTCTCTGCGCTCAGACTGACCAAGGACACCAGAGCTCAAATAGCAGCTCAGGCACCTGCTGGAATTGGTGTGAGAGAAGGATGTAATGTCAAGGTGTAACTTGCTCGACTCTCTTTGGGTGGGGGGAGCATGCCTTGTGACATAGTGAGGTACGATTCCCAAAGATCACTGGAGAAACCTGCCAGAATGTTTTACTCCAGTAAGAAAGCAGGGATGACCTGATGTCTTATGTCAACCATGGGAGTGCGTGACCACACATTCCTAACACCCACTGCACCTCCTCTACTGGAGGAATACTGGACATGCAGTAAACAAGTGAGTGAGTGCAGCCTGGATCAACTCAACACAGGTGAGAGTTTCCATTGTTTCTGGACTATTCAGAGTATCCTTGTGAACAACTGAGTCCTTTTCATTGCAATGCCTTTCAGCAGCTGCATCTCAAAAATCAGCCTCAGAACAATTGCTGAAAAGTTTACTTATTCTTTTGTCATTAACAACTCTAGTACTACTCAAAGAATCGCTTCTAACAACTCTTCACGTTTGTTGTCTACATCCTTTGCACGGTAAGTATTTCAATTTCAGATCATACTTCTATAGGTTAAGAAACATCCTCATGGTTTCCTGTCATGTTTACAGCCATACGTACTGCAAACCTGAATTTTATCTATGTGATATTTATTATGAATTCCATATTAGATCCTATCTTTGATACAGGTATATTTGCTTTGTGGTTCTCTTTTATATCCAGTAGTGTTGCAACATATCCTTATTTTATTTCATTTCTCATTTTGTCTTACTATTTAATTCACACATTATTTTACACACCTCTTTTGCATCACTTTGTTTTTAATTATGTATTAGAAAATGTTATTTGCTCTACACATAGCCATGACAGGATTGTTTCTCTTAACAGTCTGTCCTTTGTTTCATCATTTACTATATTAAACATTATTCTATCTCTTATCAGGGAATCCCACAAACCTCCAAATATTTAGCCTTTGACTTTACTTATCAGAACACCACCACCACATACATCTACAGCTTCTGCAGGACTCTGTCACATGATAAATGACAAATTTCTTCTGAGTTGGCAAATATTACTGAATTTACCTGTAAATATGAATACTTTTCTCTTCCTTCCTTAAGGAAAGAAAAGCATATATGCCTTTACAGTTCCGTCAGTAACAAACAGGGTGGAACCTCTTTGCTGCAAATCATTCTATAATGGTTTTAAGTACGCAGCTAGAAGCCCTCATGAAAAACAGAATGATGGAAGTTTCTGTTAACTGATATTTTGCTACACAACATTCTGTAGGAGAAACCATTGATATCTAGTAGTAGTGGTAAGAAACTGTGGGATTTCTTTAGTGAAAGTTACTTTATCAGACCTCAATCAAATATATATACATAACACAGGCATCAATTACCCTTGTGATAACTTTTTCATTCAGTAAGTTTAATGGGGACAGATTTCCATTAACTGGCATATACAACTGTACCGTTCTTACAAACTGTTTCAAAGTGTAAGAACCCCTTCCTACCACCTTAGATCGGATAACAAAGGAATCCTTGCATTCATAAAATCCACCTTCTGTGACAACTACTGGTGGAGAAGCATTTAGCAAAAAAAAACTGTATCGGCCTGCTGGCTCTACCTATGGCATCATACCTCTCAACTGGGTATGTCCCTGATTTAGACTCCAAAATTTAGCTCTTTCCCTCATAATCCCTCCTAAAGCTGGTGACTCTTGGAGGAAAGGTGGTGCCTGATGTCAAAGCCATGGCCTCAAGCTAAATGCCAAAAAGTGCACTGTCATCCCCTTTGGTAAAAACTCTGTACCCATGAGCTACCACATAGGTGGTAGTCTACTTAGCACTGAAAGTGTGATAAGAGACCTTGGGACACAGGTGGACAGTAGTCTCTCCTTTGATAATCACATCGCCACAGTAGGTCAGGAAATCCTTCTACGTGGGCACACATCATCACAAAAGGTTTCTGATCCAGGAAAAAAGAGGTCATTGTTCCCCACGACTTGTCACTCATTAGACCCATTATAGAGTACAATGCCCCTTTTGGTATGTACCTCACAAGACATCTACAACAACTGGAATGGCCACAGAAATATCTCACAAAGAGGATTACTGGCCTCAAACAGATGCGATACATCCCAAGACCGTCTCAAAAAACAGAACATGCTGGAGGGATAGATTCCTGTCCCAGAGACTTCCCATACTCTGGAACAAACTACCTAGCCATATCAAACAAAGCTCTTCATTAACACTCTTCAAGAAAAAATCTTGATGATTGGATGGGAAGTAGGAAATTCACCCCGGGGATCACCTCTGTGGCTCTGCTCGACAGGGGCACCGGAAAATAATTTTCTTGGGTGGCGAAAGCCAGGGTACCTTTTTGGCTAGGCTTGTATAGACCCTAGGGCCGATAGCCTAGTACCTACCTATGAATTATACTCAATAAATAATGGCAGTAAGAGTTATGTTGGTGAAGGGAACAGAGGGGATGAGGAAGTGATGGGTAGGTATGGTGTTAAGCAAAGGAATGCAGAAGGTCAGACGGTAGTGGATTTTGCGAAAAGGATGGACATGGCTGTGTTGAATACATATTTAACAAGAGGGAGGAGCATAGGGTGACATACAAGAGTGGAGGAAGATGCACACAGGTGGATTATATCTTATGTAGAAGGGCCAGTCTGAAGGAGATTGGAGACTGTAAAGTGGTGGCAGGGGAAAGTGTAGTTAGGCAGCATAGGATGGTGGTTTGTAGGATGACACTGGTGATCAAGAAGAGGAGGATGAGTGTGAGGGCAGCACCAAGGATCAAATGGTGGAAATTGAAAAATGGTAATTGTGAGGTGATGTTCAGGGAAGAGTTAAGACAGGGAAGAGTTAAGACAGGCACTGGGTGGCAGTGAAGAGTTACCGAATAGCTGGGTAACTACAGCAGAGCTAGTAAGAGAGATGGCTAGAAAGATGCTTGGTGTGACACCTGGAAAGAGGAAGGAGGACAAGGAGACCTGGTGGTGGAATGAAGAAGTACAGGAGAGTATACAGAGAAAGAGGTTGGCGAAGAAGTGGGATTGTCAGAGAGATGAAGAAAGAAGACAAGAGTATAAGGAGATGAGGTGCATGGCAAAGAGAGAGGTGGCGAAGGCTAAGGATAGCGCGTATGACGAGTTGTATAAAAGGTTGGACACTAAGGAGGGAGAAAAGGACCTGTACCGATTGGCTAGACAGAGGGACTGAGCTAGTAAAGATGTGCAGCAGGTAAGGGTGATAAAGGATAATGAGGGAAACATACTCACAAGTGAGGAGAGTGTGTTGAGCAGATGGAAAGAGTACTTTGAGGGGCTGATGAATGAAGAGAATGAGAGGGAGAGAAGGTTGGATGATGTGTGGATAGTGAATCATGAAGTGCAGTGGATTAGCAAGGAGGAAGTAAGGATAGCTATGAAGAGGATGAAGAACGGAAAGGCTGTTGGGCCAAATGACATACCTGTGGAAGCATGGAGGTTTTTAGGTGAAATGTCAGTGGAGTTTTTAACTAGATTGTTTAATGAAATCTTGGAAAGTGAGAGGATGCCTGAGAAATGGAGAAAAAGTGTTTTGGTACTGATTTTTAAGAATAACAGTGATGTGCAGAGCTGTAGTAACTACAGAGGGATTAAATTGATCAGTCACAGCATGAAGTTATGGGAAAGAGTAGTGGAAGCTAGGTTAAGAAGGGAGGTGATGATTAGTGATCAGCAGTATGGTTGCATGCCAGGAAAGAGCACTACAGATGCGATGTTTGCTTTGAGAGTGTTGATGGAGAAGTACAGAGACTGTCAGAAGGAGTTGCATTGTGTCTTTGTGGATTTAGAGAAAGCATATGACAGGGTGCCTAGAGAGGAGTTGTGGTATTGTATGAGGAAGTTGGGAGTGTCAGAAAAGTATGTAAGAGTGGTACAGGATATGTACGAGGGTAGTGTGACAGCAGTGAGGTCTGTGGTGGGAGTGACGGATGCGTTTACGGTGGAGGTGGAATTACATCAAGGTTCAGCTCTGAGCCCCTTTTTATTTGTAATGGTGATGGACAGGTTGACAGACGAGATCGGACAGGAGTCCCCGTGGACTACGATGTTTGTAGATGACATTGTGATCTGTAGTGAAAGTAGGGAACAGGTGGAGGAGACCCTGGAGAGATGGAGATATGCTCTAGAGGGAAGAGGAATGAAGGTCAGCAGGACTAAGACAGAATATATGTGTGTGAATGAGAGGGAGGATAGAGGAATGGTGAGGATGCAGGGAGTAGAGGTGGCGAAGGTGGATGAGTTTAAATACTTGCGATCAACAGTACAGAGTAATGGTGAGTGTGGAAGAGAGGTGAAGAAGAGAGTACAGGCAGGATGGAGTGGGTGGAGAAGAGTGTCAGGAGTGATTTGTGACAGACGAGTACCAGTAAGAGTGAAAGGGAAGGTCTATAAGAGGGTAGTGAGACCAGCTATGTTATATGGGTTGGAGACAGTGGCATTGACAAAAAGGCAGGAGTCAGAGCTTGACATGGCAGAGTTGCAGATGTTAAGATTTGCACTGGGTATGACGAGGATGGACAGGATTAGGAATAAGTATATTAGAGGGTCAGCCCAGGTTGGAAGGTTTGGAGGCAAAGCCAGAGAGGCAAGATTACATTGGTTTGGACATGTGCTGAGGAGGGATGCAGAGTATATTGGGAAAAAGATGCTAAGGATGAAGCTGCCAGGTAACAGGAAAAGAGGAAGGCCTAAGATAAGGTTTATGGATGTGGTGAGAGAGGACATGCAGGTGGTTGGTGTGACACAGCAAGATGCAGAGGACAGGAAGAAATGGAAACAATTTATCTGCTGTGGTGTATAGTAATTAACATTCTTTTTTTCTGCTAATGTCTCAATAGTATTAATATTTTACAAATGTCCCTGACTGTCCCTATTTTTTCTGGGTTTGTCCCTGATTCTGTTGAAATATGTCCCTAATTATTTGAGAGCTATGTATGGCATTACAACTGTAAAGACTACTGCAACACTTCCAAACTAAACTCAAAGACTAGATTCCTGCAGATTAATAAGTGCCACTGGATTAGGGATAGTGAGTGAAAGATAACCTCCTGGTTTTCTTGTTCTTTTACTGTTAGTTGTAAGATAACAACTGATCATTTACTTCACAAGTAACTTAACACTATATGTACATTGAAGTGCCTAAAATGCAAAGGAAAGCAGACCACCACAAGATATGTTCTTTTGATATTTACTGGAGTCCTGGTTGGACTTTCATTATTTATGGTACACTGGAGTGTCATTATCTAATATAAATAACTGTAAATATTTATCTAAGCATTATCTTCAATGTACATTAAGCATTCACTGTTGCTATGTTTTTCTATTGCTTTCCCATGTACTTTTTACATTGCAATTTCTGATCCTGGGATGTAGCTGAAAAGGAACAACGAATGGAAAGCCCTGTGGCAGAACTGCTTCCTGTAGCCAAGGATATAGCGATTGATTCCATCCACCTCTACTTGCCTACTGTGCAACCCTAAGTGAGTAACTTAACTGTTCGGTGCTTCCAGGTTGCACATGAAAAGAGACTTGCGTCCACTGGGCTTACCACGTTAACAAACGTGCAATTAAATAAAGAGCATTATTTGCAGTGTTCATGCAGGTCAAATAAGTGATTTAGAGCTACTATTTTAGAAGAAATTTATATCAGTACTAGACAGAGTACAAGTATCAAAGATATAATTTTATATAAGGGAAGTGTTTCTGTGTTAAGTAATGTAGCTTAAAGCATGCAGGATAATTTTCGAACCAGACAAGAAACGAGTAGGGGGAGTAGAAAATGAGGCCAATCTGAAACGGCTTGGGAGGGACAGCAGCAGCAGCAGGGAGGAAAGAAGACACAATGGTACTGACTTTTTACACACTTTAAAAGTTGATATTAATGTTAAAAATTATGATCATGTACAAAATTTGTCGGTGATTGATTTAACAGATGTGGAAAATGCAGTACTAAATCATGGCTTGAAGTATATTCCAACTGTTATGCCTAGACTTCACATGTTAAAAATGTAAGTTTATTAGAAAGCTGGATTTGCTTTGTCATTTTCCAATAATGAAAATACGGATGCTTTAGTAAATTCTGAGGGGGGAGAAACTTCTTTAAATGACAGCATCTCTACTGAATTCTGTTCTTGTGAATCATCTTTTGAGATGGAACAAAATGAAAACGCATATTGCCTGTTAAGACACAGGAAAGATTAAAGGTAGAAGTGACTATATCCCTCCAGTTCTTAATGAAACCATTATACAATTCTCTGGTATGGTGAATTTTTTGGCAGAAAAAGCATTCTTAATACAGTACAAATGGTAATGTACAGTACACCTTAATTAAGAATGAGTGGTTGGCCCTTAAAAATATGAGTGAAAGGAAGGATGTGGTTTTTAAACCATCAGATAAGGGGAACAAAGTGGTAATAATGAATAGTGCACAATACTTGAAAATGTGTTTAGATAACCTTGCAAATATGGAGGTGTATAGGGAAGCAATATAGAGTAATTATGAAGCAGCTTTGATTGTATTTACTGAACTGATTCAGAGAGGCCATAGATTAGGGTACTTTACTAAAAGAGATGTAGAGACAAACTTTTGTATAGAAGGATGTACTATGGCAAAATTCTATAGCCTTCCAAAAATACATGAAAGTGTTGTAGACCCACCAGGCCGACTGTCTCTGCATGCAATTACTTCCTACATAATGTAGGTATTTTATTACATGAGCACTTGTTACCAACAGTGGAGAAATTGCCGTCATATGCAAAAGATACTTGTGATTTTCTTGACAAAGTGAAATCAGTGAAATGGAGTACAAATATGTATTGGATAGCAATAGATGTAAAGAATTTGTACACTAACATTGCACATGAATTTGGTATTGAAGCATTAAAGTTTTTCTTAGGGGAAACTCCATTGTCCTACTACCTGATTGATCTGGTCCATTATTGCTTCACAAATAATTTCTTTGACTTTAATGGTACTTTATATCAACAAATTAAAGGTACAGCAGTGGGGGCAGCCTTCGCCCCCATGTAGGTAAACCTTTTTTTATGGGCCTTTTTGAAGTAGAACATCTTTACAGAATGGATTTTTTTCAACAACATGTACTAAAGTACTACCGTTACATAGAGGAGGCAGATCTATGGTAACTTCATTTGTTCAGGGACTTGATAAAAACAGGTTTGGAATACGTTTTGCTGGTCTACAATGTGGGGAAAATGTTGTCTTCTTAGATGTTTACTTAGGTGAAGAAAGGGGGAATATTAAGACCAATGTCCATTGGAAATTTGATAACATCAATCATTTTCTGGATGGAACTAGTTGTCACCCACCCCACTTGATTAGTGCACTTCACTATAATGAATTGCTACATATTAGAAGGTTAATAAATGATAGTAAAAAAACTTTTGGATGAAGTGTCTAAAACGTAAAATATTTAAGAAAAGAGGCTATAGCACTCACTCTATACAGGTAGCTAGGAACCGGTTGTTGCAGGATTACTACTGTATCAGTTCTCGTAAATATAATGGTAAATCAGACAGACATGTAAATGATAACACTGTGGAAATTTTTTTTTTGTGACTACATATAATGTGTTTTCGGAAACATTATTCGAAATAATTATGTTTTACTGGAATTTCTTGTTGCAGGACAAGTTTTGGGGGGAATTTTTACCTCAAAAACCCATTGTCTCTTATAGACGTGGTAAAAGCATTAAAGATATGTTGGTTCATGCTCAGGTTGTACCCCCATTAGAAGTGCCTAGGAAATCTATATATGAATTTGGTTTGAAACCTTGTGGACATTGTTCAATATGTAATTTCACTACTTTTTTGACTATATCAATGGACAAAGGTATTATCCCTGTGATGTACATAGTTGTAGCACAGAAGGAGTTACTTATGTTCTAAAATGTGAATGTAACTTGTTTTATATAGGGGAAACAAAGCGGATTTTTCGTGTTAGATATTTAGAACATCTTAGGAATATTAAGAATCAAAGGTCAGAGAGCGCTTTGGGACTACATTTTAAGATGTGCCATGGTAGTGATGGCAAAAATTTAAAAGATACTCTTATAGAAAAAGTTAAGAACGTTCCAGGTATATGTTTAAAAAGTAAGTTGCTCTAAAAGGAAGCAATTTTTATTCTGAAGTTTGGTACCTTGTTCCCAAAATGGCTAAACAAGGAACTTAATTGGAAATGGGTGTTATAATTATGCAATTGTTTTATTGTTTGATTCGTTTTAGTTAATGTTTTTTGTATAAATACATCTATTATGGGATGTGATTTTATACTCTGTGAAAGGCATTTGTCCGAGGTGCTAGAGACAGATTTGTATTTTTTCTACATATAAAGAATTTTTGCTACAATAAATTTTGTTGGATTATCTGGTGTTGTCATTTGTATCTACAATTTAGTGGTTGCTTCAGCAGCACAAGATAAGTGCTTTTGATATTTACTGCAGTTCGTTTAGCTGGTTGAACATTCATTATTTATGGTACACTGGAGTGTCATTATCTAATATAAATAACTGAAACAGGTCCATAGGTTCATAGGTGTGTACTAGGCTAATAGCCCTGGGGCCTTTACAAGCCTAGCCATAGGATTACCCTGGCATAGTGCCACCCAACATTAGTTCCCAGTGCCTCTGTCGAGCAGAGCCACTGGCGTTATCCTTGGGTGTATTTTCTGTTTCCCATCCACTCATCAAGATTTCTCTTGAAGAGGGTCAGCGAGGTGCTCTGCTTGACATGGATGGGGAGTATGTTCCATAGCATGGGCAGTCTCTGGGTTATGAACCTGCCCCTCCAGCATGTTCTATTAATTGTGGTAATGAGGTTGAGGTCTCTGGAGCGTGTGGTGCGGAGGGATTGAGATTTCTTTAGATGTAGCATTTCTAACACAGCTGGATCAACATGGCTTTGTAAGTCAAGCAGAGATCACCTCTAAGTAGGTGATATGAGACAGAGAATAGTTGGGAGTTTTGGGAGTCTGTCCATATAGAACAAGTGTTTAAGGCCTAGGATCCTCTTTGTGAAGTACTTTTGCGACCTCTCCAGTTGTTGCAGGTGTCTAGTGAGGTACATGCCAAATGGGGCATTGTACTCAATGACTGGCCTAATGAGGGAAGAGTAGAGGGAGACAATGACCTCTTTCTTCCTGGATGCAAAACCCTTAGTAATGAGATGTGCCACATAGAAGGACTTTCTGACCACAGTGGCAATGTAGCGATCGAAGGAGAGGTTGCTGTCAACCTATGTTCCCAGATCTCTTGTAATGCCTTCTGTGTTCAGTGGACTACCATCAATGTGGTAATTCATGGGAATCGGGTTTTTCCCTAAGGGGATGACGACACATTTTTTGGCACTGAGCTTAAAGGCCATGGTTCTGACACCAGTCATTGGTCTCAGTGAGGCCATTCTGTAGGATGTCAACATCACTTGGGGAGTTGATAATAGCTCCCAACTTGCAATCATCTGCAAACTTTGTCAGCCAGAGTCCCTTTGTGTTGGCCTGGATTTTATATAAGGAAAGTGTTTCTGTGTTAAGTAAGGTAGCTTGAAGCCCTTTAAGCTTAATGCTGAATGCAAGTGAAAGTACCTGACTGACTGCTTGTGATGGGCATACCCAAATTGATTTTTTTAAATGCTGTATACTTTTAAAATGTGTAATTTACACACTTGGAAAGCTATACTAGCATGCCAAGGTAAATGTGTTTTAATAAAAATATTCTAGAGCTTAAAAATTAGTTTAATTTGAATTTATTTAATTCAGTAGAAGGTAATTCAGTAGTAGGTATAATGTTTTATTTCTATCTCTTTTAATAGCCTGTCCCTTGTTTCATCATTTGATATACTACCAATTCTTCAATCTCTCGTTGTGCCAGTGACTTCCTAGTACAACCTTTATCAAACTTTACTCTAGCTTATGCACTCTGACAATTTTCTCTCTGAAATGTCTGTTACATTTAACTTTCTAGGGTTACCGTACTCTGCTGGGCTGATGTTTCTGTATGCTATGTGGGTGCCTCACAACTGTGTTACCAATACAACTCCTGGTGTCTCTTTCGACTGGACT
Organism: Protopterus annectens; assembly: GCF_019279795.1. NCBI lineage: Eukaryota > Metazoa > Chordata > Ceratodontiformes > Protopteridae > Protopterus > Protopterus annectens. Next base: position 1,080,400,196 of record NC_056744.1, on the reverse strand, counting down.
GTTAGTCTATGTACGGTTTTCTGCCTGACAGGTTGGCTCAACAGCTAATAAAGAAAAGTTGCATAAAATCTTACCATAACCATACATGTCCTTCTCTTCCATGTTGCAGCATTCACAACCTTTGGGCCATCTTCTGTTTAGCTACCAGAATTTCCAGCCAGTATATAAAAGCTTTAGTCACTGCAGGGTACATGGGACGTCTGACGTTGGCCATATGGTGGGCCATAAAAGTGATGTCTGCTTGTACCTTTCCTCAGAAATGAATGCCCCAGTTGGACCTCAGTCCCAAGAAAGTTGCACAAGTCCTGTGTCATCCAAAAGGGCATCTTTTATATAGCTGCATCTGATCGGGTGTGTTGTCACTTCAGGGACAAGGAAATAAGGTTAGATAACTGAGCCTTAGAAGGAGAGTCTGGGAGATCGGCCAAAAGTTTGGAAACCTGCGTCAAAAGGGCCAGGGCATACTTAGACATGTACGTCTGGTAGTTAACCGCCCAAAAAGCCAAAGTAGCAGAGGTGTATACTTTATTGCCAATGTGTTCCATGGCCTTACTGTGCTTATCAGTGGGAAGGACAGAAGTGGAGGGAAGTAATCTGGGGGGGGGTTTGTCTGTATAGGCTGAAACAGTGCCAGGGTCTGCAACAGGGCATTTAATCAGAAATGTGGCCCCTTCTGGGACCTTATAAAACCTGTCACACCTTTTGCTGGCTGGTGGTTGGGATTCAAGGTTTTGAGAGGCTGCACTGAAGATGTCCAGAAAGGCTGGTAAGACTGGGGGGACGGCAGAAGGTAAAGGGGAGTCCATTTATAACAGCTCATAATACCTCTTTTGAATCTCGGACATTTCAGAGGAATCCCATTTAAAAAATGTTCTCATTATAGAGATGGTTTCACCAAAGGTGAGTCCTCTTCAGGGCAGTCTGCTTCAGCAGAGTCCTCCTCGGGGGGGAGGCATACCCAAGGGGAGATGGCATCTGAGAGGCATAGGAAAGAGTCCACTGATGAGGAATGTGAAGAGTCCTCAGCTTCAAGAGGAAGAGTATCTTCAGTCTGAGGCCTAGGACTGATAACTGGAGGAGTAGCCGGAGGAGAAGCAGGCATAGAAGGCCTAAGGGCTATGAAGGCATTAAATAAGCTTTGAGAGAAAGCTTGCCAATCAGGCAGGCTTTCTGAAGGAGGAGAGACATGTTTTTACTTTTGTTTCCTTTTTAAGGAAGTGGTAGGCCTGGAGGGTGTAGGGCCTAAGGAGGGCCTAGGTTCAGACTGTTCTGAAACAGTAGAAGGAACGGTCTGGACGTCCGTTGGGAGCCGAGGTTCCCACTCATTGGAACTCGATGTCTACAAAACCTCCATGGATGTGCTTTCAGCCTTAGGTACTGAAGCCTCCCGAACAATACCCACCATACCTAACTCTGCTAGTTCCGTACATTCCTCCCGGCAAATGCCAGACGTAGAGGCAACTTTGGGTGGAGGAGGTGTAATAGTAGGTTCAGGCCTGGAAACTTTGGCCTTCTTTTTTGGTGGTTCAATGGTCTGACTGGATGGCCCTTACATCGCAAACACAGCTGACGTTCGACAGGCGGCAAAGAAGTTCTGAGGAAAAGTGCGTGCAGATTTCATTTTTACAGCCCACGCACCCTACTGCCAATGTCAGGCATCCCACGTACCTTGCAGTGACTAAAGCTATTGTATACTGGCTGGACGTTCAGGTAGCTAAGCAGAGGATAACCCAAAGGTTGTGAACACTGTACTAGTTTGACTACCATAGTAATTATAGTCACTCTTGCCTATACTGAGAAGAGACATGACTGCAGGCTGAAGAACATAGCAGCCTAAAGATGAAACTATTTTTGCTTCAAAGGACTTGGATCTGTGTGCACACACGTGTGCGGTCTACTGTTCATTGCGCCAGAAGCTGTGTATGGCCTACTGCTTACATTATGAACTGTTTGTGTTTTTTTGTGTTCACAGCTTTCCAAAGTGATAACAGCAATACTGATGTGACTGTTCCAGGAACTCTGTTTCACAAATTCGTGGATCTTTCAATAATTCCTGGGTCACAACTGAGCTTATCAATCCAGACTTCGGCTGCTGAACTGTATTATTCATTGTAGCTTAGTGTTTTTGTCTGTTTCTGCACAGCAATACTTTGAAGAGGAGTAATGGTTTACGCCCGGAAACCTTATGGATGATCTTCCATTTGTCAACTCTAAAAGCTTACAAGGACCCAATGGTGTGAGGATTTACTTTTTTTGCATATACTGTATTTTTTATTTACTACAGTTACTTATTGACCTTTGTCTTTTTTTTTTAAACTTTGTTTTTTTTACTCAGACTACATCTGCTGAGTAAATACTTTAACTTCATAACTGTACTTGTTTACGTGCTTTCAAACCTAATTTTACAAAGAGTTGAAGTTATTTTGGAATCACACCGCTACACAAAGTTGCAGTATTTGCAGCTTGAGAATAGAGAATACACAGCTTGCCTTGGCCTCTGGACATGGACGCAGAGTACAGAAGGCTGGTATTTAGTGAATGTCTTAAGATACAAACAGCTCTACCACTGTGATTTTTCATCTCCTTATGATCTCTCAACATTTTTTGTTTAGCTTCCATTCATTTTGAGTTTCTGTTACTTCTTAGACTTTCTGCTAACATGTTCTGTTCACTAGGGATAATTCCTGCAGATGGGTATTTAGACTGATGGCCCACCCCCACAATTCCATGGCTATCTTGTAAAACAGGTTATACTTCAATGTCCCATTTTTTAGTAGTATATCACATACTTTCAGTGTTGCATGTTACTACTCTGAGCAACCTGAGTTGGAGAACTAAACGAGAAGTTTGAAGAGCATGAATTATTACCACAATGTCTTTTATGTACAGACTTCCTAGGGAAGTACTTTGGACATGTAAATTGAAACTTAAGCCAGTCCACATATGGTCCCCCATGCAATATCTCGACTGTCTGTGGTCAGTTCTTGAGCCAGATTTAGCAGTGTGAAGGACAGTTTCAGGTTTCTGCTTGGTTGTAAGGCCTAACAACTGATTGCTTTACAGATGAATAAGATCTTTTTTAATCCTCTATTGTAAGGGCTGGTACTGCTGATCCCATAGACTTTAGAATTACTACTGGATTTTTCTTTAGTGTAATACTGCATGTGGGAAGAGGAGTATATGAGATTACATGTACATCCAAAGGTTATCAAAAAGGCTTTGACTGTCATGTATGGCTTACCGGAGATGAGTATATACAACATGCTCATGGCAGAGATCTTGTCCTTTGGGACTACATCCATGTAAGATGATATATCCAGGATACATCCCAAGACCTTGGTATGACAGAGAGACCAGCTTGACTGAAACCTAGGTTTAGCAAACAGATGGAAGTCTGAAAAACTCTGCATCTCCTTTAAGGAAATCACACAGATTAGCCAGTCCCTAATGAAGATAAATATGTAAAGTATTAAATGGGCAAACATCTAATTCTATTCACTTTTGAAAAAACACTGAAGCAGTAGAGACAGCTCAAAAAGCATGCAGGAAAACTGAAAGTGGGGCTCTCCCACTATACAGCTGCAAAATTGTGTACATTGAAATAGAAATATGTATGTAGGCATCCTTCATACCCAAGGTGATGGACAGCTTAAGTCAAAAGTAGTGGGAGAAATGAAGACAGGGTATGTTTTGACATAACAAATGTGTTTAACATAGATAAATCTAATATATATCAATATGTGTATGTAAGTTTTCTTTTTGGGTTACCAAGAAGAGCATTGAGTGGAATCCTTTCCCTGTTCCAAGGAGGGGCTTACTGTATGGCCATGCAGTGCAACAGTTAAGAAGAATAAGCATAGCCAACTGGAACTGTTTTCCTTGGAAACAGAGAGAATGTCCAAAAAAGGAGGAAGCTGCCAGAATTCTGATGTAGCTTTTATTCACAATATCTGTCAACCATTTTTTCAGAGATAATGATGGCCTACCTCTTTCTGAAGCAGGATACCCCACTCAGTAAGTTTTTGAGGGGAAAGGTGGGGGGTATATAGTCATAATTGGTATGGGGATACAAACTAGCTGAAGGGATCTCCCTCTCTGTCTGTGGGCCACTTGTTTGTCCACAACCCCATCTTCCAATTCAAGCCTTTTTTTCTTAATGGAATGTTTTAGTCTTCTGTGTTGGTCGACCCTATTCTGTTTTCTATAGCAAGGTCACTACTTAGGTTCATAGGTTCATGGGTGTTTACTAGGCTAATAATCACAAGTGCCTTTTTAAGCATAGCCATGCATCCCAAATCTCTGACAAGTTTTGATACCCTTGATAAGTGTAAGCATAGGCCTGGGAAATGAACCATTTATAAGTTACCGGTGTCCATTACAGACATAGATGCTAAACCAGGGATGAATTTCCAGTTTCCCATCCAGCTGTTCAAGTTGCACTTGAATTGGGTTAGGGAGGAACTTTGCTTCACATGGATGGTGTATCCTGTTCTATAGACACCGTAGTCTTGGATACATACCTATCTCTCCAGCAGGTTTTTTTTTTATCATGGTCAAGGTTTAAGTTTTCAGAATGGGTAATTCTGGTGCTGTTTGTTTTGGGGATATGCAGGAGGTCCATCAGAGTGGGGTCTGATAATGCCCTGTATGCCAGGCATAGATCTCCCCTCAAAAGCCTGTAGGAGACAGAATACAGGGATAGGGCCTTGAGGAGGTCTGCATAGGACATTTTACTTACGCCCTGTATTCTTTTAGTGAAGAACCTCTGTGGGCATTCCAATTGTTGGCTATGCCTGGTTGTGTACATGCCAAAGGGAGCACTGTACTCAACGATAGGTCTGACGAATGCTGAATACAGTGGAACAATGACTTCCCTGGACTTAAGATGTCATACCTCTCTTTAAAAGTTGCACAACACAGAATGATTTCCTCACCAGTATAGACACATGATGGGCAAAGGCTAGATTACTATCTGTGTGTGTCCCTAAGTCCCTGACTACTGGGTCAACTCTAAGGGGTGTATTTATGATAGTTACCAGGGATGGATGACTCCCAAAGGATACGATTATGCATTCCTTGGCATTTAGTTTTAGTCCATGGCTCTAACACCAGTTGTTTGTCTGTGTCAGCCCCTCCTGGAGAAGATTTGTGTCAGTGTGAGATACTTGGTGGGATAATACCTAATGAATGTGGAGGGCAGGAGGAAGGGGGTAAACAAAATGATGAAATAAATGCTTAAACTGATTAGATTTCTGTTTTTTTTTCCTCCGGATTCTTAAATACCTCCAGAGAGGGTAAAGCAAAGATTCTTACCATCAAGGGAAGCATTCAAAAGCTGTTGTTTTAGATCCTATGGTAATGTTGGATTTTAAGACAGAAACATCTTCCAATAACTGCGCCCATAGCAGCTGCCCTGGCAATGGGACCTACAGCATGACAACCATATTTAACAGTGGGTATACTGCTGCAGGCTTAGCCATCGAGTAGTATGAAAGTACAGTTATGTATACTTACCATAAATGTAGATATCTGAGTGTATTCACCTGTTGCAGTCCTGACTAGTGGGATTCCCTGCCATGGAGGCCCTTGGCCGGCTCAACTACTAGAGAAAAATCTCCCTCCTCCTACAGCCAGCAGATGCACTGTCCAACATCAGTACACCTGGGTATAAGGGGAGTCAGCTGATGCCATGATCTCAGTTTTTTTCTTGCCTCTCAAAGGTAGAAAAGTACAGTTTTGTACCTACCATAATTGTAGATGTCCGAACTGGATAGCATCTGCAGTCATAACAACTGGGTTGTCCTGTCGTCAGGCAGCCCTTCAGTCGGCCGGATTCCAAAGTCCGGGTCCGGCTTCGGCTGATGTCGCACTTCACCCGACGTCATCTCTGTTGGTCTTCGGGTATAAAAGCATCAGCCGACGCCATTTTCCTCAGTGTTTCTTGCCCCAGATGCCAGTAGCCCTCTTGAAGGCTAAAATTTGGATAAATGCCAATGTTTCCAAAAGATAGAGGTAAACACAAAAATAAGCATGCATGTACATATATACAAACAAATACACCATAAAGACTCCCCACCAGCTAGCTATTAGAAGGGTAAACACCCTAGGAGTACCACAGAGGGAAGGAGGGAGGGTAATCCTGACTGCAGATGCTATCCAGTTCGACATCTACATTTATGGTAGGTACAAAACTGTACTATGTCCTTCATGGATGCATCTGCAGTCATAACAACTGGGTAGAATACCATAGCCAACTAGGGAGGAGGATAAAAGTAGATTATGGTGTGTTTAGGATCCCTTGCAGTACAGCAGTGGCAAACCCTGCTCGGGATCTGGAATATAGAGGCAAATTATAATGCTTGGCAAATGTATGCACGGAGGTCCAAGTAGCCGCCTCAATAATGTCTTTGGTTGCCACTCCTCGTAAGAAGGCTGTGGTAGTGGCTGTTGCCCTTGTAGAATGAGGTCTTATGTTCTGTGGAATTGGTTTTCCATGGAAGGAGTAACAGAATCGTGATGCAATTTCCTATCCATTTGGAGATTGTCTGTTTTGAAATAGCTTTTCCTTCCCTTCCTGTTGCATAGGCTACAAAAAGCTGGTCAGTCTTTCTGCTACTTTTGTTCTGTCCAAGTAGTAGCGTAGCTGTCTATGTACATCCAAGGTATGCAGTATTCTTTCCCTCTGTTTTGTGGGTTGGGAAAGAAGGTAGGTAGGTGGATTGCCTGGTTTAAAGACACTCTGGATACCACCTTAGGCATAAATGTAGGATTAGTCCTCATGGACACTCTATCTTGGTGGAAGATTAGGAAGGGTTGCACTGCCATTAAGGCCTGTAGTTCTGAAACCCTCCTAGCTGAAGTAATTGCCAGTAGGAAAGCAGTTTTCCATGACAGGTGTTGTAGGTCTGCTGTTGCTGCTGGTTCAAAGGGTGATAGTGTCAACTTTTCTAGCACAAAGTTTAAGTCCCAAGCTGGTAATGGTGGTTTCCTTGGAGGTTTTACATTCTTGATTCCTCTGAGGAACTGCCTGAGCAAAGGGTGAAAAAACAGGTGGATCAAAGCTGTATTCTGCTGAAATAGCTGATGCATGTATCTTGATGGAGGAGTAGGACAGGCCTGAATGAAGAAGTTCGCCAGATACTCCAGAATGTTAGGCATATCTATGTTTGACACATCTTTTCCTCTTTCAGTACTCCAAATGACAAACCTTTTCCATTTTCCAGCATAGTTCCTTCTTGTTGAAGGTCTGCGTGCTTCAAGAATAATGTCTTTAACTCTTTGGGAAAGTTCTGGATTAGCTGCTGCTATGTGATGTTCCATGCAGTCAGTTGCAACGTTTTAGGTTTGGATGTATGATGCTGTAGTTGTTCTGAGTTAACATCAAAGGCATCAGGGTATTGGCCACATATTGTTCGAGACATGCTCCTCAGCAGTGGGTACCAGTGTTGTCTTGGCCAGTTTGGAGCTATCAGGATTATCCTTGGACGTTCTTCCTTGATTTTTAGTAGTACTTTGTGTATCAAGGGAAGAGGTGGGAATGCATATGCTGTTAGGCCTTTCCAGCTGAAGGAGAGCGAATCCACTTTCCATGCTAGTGGGTGGAATGTCCTTGTGCAGAATTTTTGAGCTGGTGATTGAGAGGTGATGCGAATAGATCTATCTGAGGCATTCCCCATTTCTTTGAGATGGTCTTGAAGATGTCCGGTGCAGCTTCCATTCGTGGGCATCCGATGTGGTTCTGCTTAATATGTCTGCTAGAGTATTTTCTTTTCCCGGTACAAATATTGCCTGTAACTGGATGTTGTAGCTGAGTGCCAGGGTCCACAGCTCCAAAGTCATTCTGCATAGGGGGTATGAATGAGTGCCTCCCTGTTTGTTGATGTACCACATGACTGTGGTGTTGTCTGTCCTTATCATCAACTGGCCCTCTTTGAGAAATGGTCTGAACTTTTGGATTGCCAGTTTTACTGCCAGCATTTCTTTTAGGTTGATGTGCAGGTGAAGTTGATCCTGTGTCCACAATCCTTGCACGCATTTGTCCAGCATGTGGGCCCCCCATCCTAGGTCTGAAGCGTCTGTTGTGATGGTCTGGCTTGCTTGACATCTGCGAAAAGGTAGGCCTGGGTTTGACTGGCATGCCTGAGCCCACCATAGGAACTCCTGTTTTAAGCATGGAATTAGTGTGATTTCTGTTTCTAGGCTGTGTCTGTGTTGGGACCATAAGTTCTTTAGGTACCACTGTAGTTTTCTCATATGTAGTCTGGCAAATGGGACCAAGATTATGCATGATGCCATGAAGCCCAAGGCCTGCAGTACTTTTCTTGCTGTTAACTTGTTCAGTTTTGTTAGTGCCAAGAAGTAAAGAGGGAGTTATTTTTGTTTTTCTGTAGTTAGGAATGCCATTTGTTTTACTGTGTCCAATTCGCCCAAGAATGTCCTTGTTTGGGATGGTATCAGCCTTGACTTTTGTAAATTGACTGTGTATCCCAGTGCTTGTAGCAAGTAAATGACCCTTTGTAAATCTGTTGTCAGCTTGCTTTTGTTGTCCCTTGTAGCAGCCAGTCGTCCAGGTATGGGTAAATTTGAATTCCCTGTAGTCTGCAATGGGCGATTACTGATGCCAGGCATTTTGTGAATACTCTGGGCAGTAGATAAGCCAAAGGGCAATGCTGAGAATTGATAGTGCTCTGATCCTGCAAGAAATCTGAGGTATCTTCTGCAGATTGGTCGAATGGGGACGTGCAGGTATGCCTCCTTGAGATCTAGAGTTACCAGCCAACACTCCTTGCCCAGCATGGGAAGAAGTTGCTGTAGGGTCAGCATTTTGAATTTTGGGACAATGATGTATGTATTTAAGGTGGACAGGTCGAGAATTGGTCTCCAACTTTTTCCTTTCTTCGAACTAGGAATAGTCTGGAGTAGAACCCCTTTCCTTGCTCTGCTGTTGGCACTCTTTCCACAGCTCTCATGTTTGCTAACTCCTTTATCTGTTGTAGAGCCTCTGTTTTTTGATTTGGAGGTAGATTTGGCATTCCTCTTTTGACTGGTAAAGTGTGGAAGTGGAACCGGTAACCTTGATCTATGGTTTGTAAAATCCACTTGTCTTTTGTTATGTAGTGCCAGTTCTTTGAAAATAAGGTTAACTTTCCGCCTAGAGGAGCTGCTATTTGTTCCCTGGTAGGCGGATTTAGGGTTAAGTCACTGTGGTTGTGTTGATGTAGTGGCAGTGGTTGTGTCTGTGCCTCTGTTATTACCTTGCCACTGTCGTCCTCTGTAGGCACCTCCTCTGGATTGGTTTCTGCCTCTGGAACGCCTATTCCTGCCCCTTTGAGATCTTGTGGAGCCAGGAAAGGACCAATTTTGGCAGGCCAGTTCCTGCTAAACCTTGGGGTTGAACCTGCAAGAAATCTTTAACCGTTTGAACAGATTTTGCCTTTTCTTCCATTTTCTTCATAACCTGCTGGGCAGGTGTACCAAACAAACTTGTCTTATCCATAGGAGCATCTAGCAACTTAGCTTTAACATGATCCGGTAAAGCTTGTTCCTTTAGCCATGCATGCCTTCTTATCACTGTGCCAGTCATGGCTGATCTAAATGAAGCCTCCAGTGCATCATAGCCACATTTTAAGGAATGGTTACTAACCTGTTGTATGTTATTTACCATTTCTAATACATATTTCTTATCAAGAGATTCATCAGTGGTTAGATTTTTAGTTAACTGATCAAGCATAAACTCTTGGTATTGTATCATGTGAAACTGACAGTTTAAAGCTCTAGCTGAGAGAGTAGCTGAAGTGTAGACCTTTTACCCCATCTGTCTAATGACCTTGCTTCCCTTTCAGAAGGAATAGGGTTTTAGCTATGGTCGCTACTGCCTTGGGACCCTGGGATATAGTTTCGGGGTCTGCAAGTGGGGCCTTGTAAAGGTGGTGATGAGTATCTGGCACCCTGTAAAATCTGTCTGGTTTGGCAGGGGCTGGGGGTAAAGAATCTGGAGCGGAGCAGACATCATTGAAAGCATCATCCACCACAGAGAGAACATGAGGTATAGCTAAGGGCATGTGCTGTGGAAGGTGCAGAAAGGTCCTAAGTCTTTTTCTGGAGTCTGAAAAATCCTGTTGCTGCCATTGGAACTGCTCTCGCATGGCATGTAAGGTTTCCCCAAAGGAGAATTCTTCTGGTGGGGAAGCAGCTGGAATGGATTCTTCAGCATCAGAATCTTCAAAATTGGAGAAAGGAGCCTCTGGCTGGTCAGTTATGTCTGATTCATCAGCAGAATCATCAGAGGACACTGGCTCAGGGGGCTCTGCCCTAGGTCTCTTCTCTGGGGGCTGAGAGGCCCTGTCTGGGTGAGATTGAGATCCTCTAATTAATGAAATTAAATCTTCTGCCAAAGTAAGCATTTGAGAACTAGAAGAGGGCCTGGTTGTAGGGGTTTAACAGGCACTGTTTTAGTAGTCTTGGCTGCTTTAGCCCTGGCAAGGCCTTAATGGACATGGCTGCTGGAGGCCCAGCAGCACCACGTGCTGGGGTAGAGACATCCAAGGGAATGGTGTCTGATAAGTCAGTGGCCACCACCGTAGTGGATAAAAATTCTGAGGCCGATTCAAGAGTGGTAGCAGGGGCCTCAGTTGTAGAGATAGATTCAGCTGTACTTAGATCAGTTTTCTCGGTTTCGCCGAAACCGAGACACTCGCGTTTGCTTAACCGTGGTTTCGCCGAAACCGCGGACCGCGAGTGTCGGTCTTTATCTTTGCGTTTTGGCAGATTGGGTAGTCGGAGGATCCGACGGCATAATGTACGCAAAATCAGAACCGAAAAACTGTTCTGCAACTCCGACCGACGCCCTAAGCGTCGCCGGTTGAAAGAAGCACAGGCCGAACAGGCTACTACGCCGTGGGTTGGGCCTTAATAAGTCAGACAATAAGAGTGGAAATCTTTATGAGGTATTTGTTTCCCACAGGTTAAACAATTATTAACTTTTTCTGACATCGGCTGAGGCAAGAAAGAGTCCCCAACGGGTACTTAGCTTTAGAAGTCTTCAAGTAGTATTCGGTAGAAGTAATCTCTGGATCCGACCGCACTTGCGAACAGCTTGCTTCGGCCACGCTACGCAAGAAAGACTGAGGAAAATGGCGCCGGCTGATGCTTTTATACCAAGACCAACAGAGATGACGCCGGGTGAAGTGCGACATCAGCGAAGCCGGACCCGGACTTTGGAATCCGGCCGACTGAAGGGCTGCCTGACGACAGGACAACCCAGTTGTTATGACTGCAGATGCATCCATGAAGGACATCCCCCCTAGATAGAATGCAAAGTCAGGGGTCTTTGTTAGAGAACCCAAGAAAGGAAAGAGGCAAGAGGAGGGACACTTTGACTACAGAAGCAGTTTGTTCAAGTTTTCAGAATGGGTAATTCTGGTGCTGTTTGTTTTGGGGATATGCAGGCGGTCCATCAGAGTAGGGTCTGATAATGCCCTGTATGCCAGGCATAGATCTCCTCTCAAAAGCCTGTAGGAGACAGAATACAGGGATAGGGCCTTGAGGAGGTCTGCATAGGACAGCCACAGCCCTGTATTCTTTTAGTGAAGAACCTCTCTGGGCATTCCAATTGTTGGCTATGCCTGGTTGCGTACATGCCAAAGGGAGCACTGTACTCAACGATAGGTGTGACGAATGCTGAATACAGTGGAACAATGACTTCCCTGGACTTAGATGTCATACCTCTCTTTAAAAGTTGCACAACATAGAATGATTTCCTCACCAGTATAGACACATGATGGGCAAAGGCTAGATTACTATCTGTGTGTGTGTCCCCAAGTCCCTGACTACTGGGTCAACTCTAAGGGGTGTGTTTATGATAGTTACCAGGGATGGATGACTCCCAAAGGATACGATTATGCATTCCTTGGCATTTAGTTTTAGTCCATGGCTCTAACACCAGTTGTTTGTCTGTGTCAGCCCCTCCTGGAGAACATTTGTGTCAGTGTGAGATACTTGGTGGGATAATACCTAATGAATGTGGAGGGCAGGAGGAAGGGGGCAAACAAAATGATGAAATAAATGCTTAAACTGATTAGATTTCTGTTTTTTTTTCCTCCGGATTCTTAAATACCTCCAGAGGGTAAAAGCAAAGATTCTTACCATCAAGGAAGCATTCAAAAGCTGTTGTTTTAGATCTATGGTAATGTTGGATTTTAAGACAGAAACATCTTCAATAACTGCTTTTAGCCCATAGCAGCTGCCCTGGCAATGGGACCTACAGCATGACAACCATATTTAACAGTGGGTATACTGCTGCAGGCTTAGCCATCGAGTAGTATGAAAGTACAGTTATGTATACTTACCATAAATGTAGATATCTGAGTGTATTCACCTGTTGCAGTCCTGACTAGTGGGATTCCCTGCCATGGAGGCCCTTGGCCGGCTCAACTACTAGAGAAAAATCTCCCTCCTCCTACAGCCAGCAGATGCACTGTCCAACATCAGTACACCTGGGTATAAGGGGAGTCAGCTGATGCCATGATCTCAGTTTTTTTCTTGCCTCTCAAAGGTAGGAACCCCCTAGATAGAATGCAAAGTCAGGGGTCTTTGTTAGAGAACCTAAGAAAGGAAAGAGGCAAGAGGAGGGACACTTTGACTACAGAAGCAGCTTGTTCAAGCCTACCATGTAGGCTAGGGGGAAGGTGGGAGGGAAAGAATACTGCAATAGTGAATACACTTGAACATCTACATTTATGGTAAGTATACACAACTCTTATGTTCTTCCTGTTTCGCTGTTTCAGTCCTGACTAGTGGGATGATTCCTAAAGCTGAGAAGAAGAGTGGAAGGTAAATTAAGGAGAGGAAAAGATGCCCTGCAAGATGGCAGTGACAAATCCTGCCCTGGACTTGCAGAAGGCTGATAAGTGGTAATGTTTGGTAAAGTTATGCACTGAAGACCAGGTAATAGCCACCAGGAAGTCTTAACTGGGTACCCCTTTTAGGAAGGCAGTAGAAGCAGCAGCTGCCCTAGTAGAGTGTGTCCTGACATTAGGTAGCTTCTTACAATGATGGTTGTAACAAAAAGAGATACAGTGAGAGATCCATTTAGAAATTGTCTGTCTGGTAACTGGTTTTCCCTCAGAAGTAGTGGCAAAGGCCAGAAACAGCTGGTCTGATTTTTCTCACAGTCTGTATTCTGTCAAGAAAATAATGTAGCTGCCAATGCACATCCAAAGAATGAAGAATCATTTCACCCTTGGTTTTGTGGTTTGAGGAAGAAGGTATGCAAATATATGGCTTGATTTAAGGAGGTGTCTGTCACCACCTTGGGCATAATGGAGGGGTTAGTCCTAAGAGAAACTCTGTCAGGACAGAAGATAAGGAAAGGTTCCACTGCCATGAGTGCCTGCAGTTCAGAAACCCTTCCATCAGAAATGATAGCCAACAAGAAGGCAGTCTTCCATTTTAAAATTTTTAAATAAGCGGAGGTGGTTGGTTCAAGAGGTGGAAGAGTCAGTATTTCCAGAACAAAATTAAGGTACTAGGGTGGGGCAGGAAGCCTTCCGGGTGGCCTGATGTGGATCACCTTTCTAAGAAACTGTTTTATAAGAGGGTGAGAAAAGACAGGGGGCTGGGCTGGGCAGGGATGTGGGCCGAGATAGCTGAGGCATGAATTTTTATGGAGAATTAAGACAGCCCTTTGTCAAAAAGACTTGAGAGACAGGACAAGATGACTAAGATCTTGGCTACATGGGGATTTTGGGCATGTTGCCCACACCAAAGGGAGACTCTCTTCCATTTAGCAGAGTAGGATTTCTTGGTGCTAGGCCTTCTTGCCTCTCTTAGGATGTCTTGAAGCTATATGTCTAGGATAGGATGCCTACAAGCTGTTAAGGTATCCTCCATGCTAATAATTTGAGAGTCTGTAGGTTGAGGTGCACAATATTTCCCTTGTGTCAGAAGGTCTAATCTTTGCGGCAGCTGCCATGGTCTAGTGCTGGTTAAGCTGAACATTAGAGGGTACCACTGCTGCCTGAGCCAGTCTGGGGCTATAAGAGTCACTCTTTGACCTTCACTTTAAGAGCACTCTGTGGATCAGAGGGATTGGAGGGAATGCATAGATGAAGTGGCCTGTCCATGGGAATGAGAAAGCATCTGTTTCCAGGCTGAATTTATTTTGTCCCTGGAGTAAAACCTTTTCAATTGAGTGTTTTCCATGGTGGCGAAGAAGTCTATTTGAGGAACTCCCCATTTATTGGCTATGCCCAGAAAGGCTTCCCAATGCAGTTGTCACTCATGGGGGTCTGAAAGAATTCTGCTTAGGTGGTCTGCTAGTTGGTTGTGCACACCTGGCAGGTATTGTGCCAGAAAACACCCACTGCCAGATGACGGGGAAGGAGCAAGTTCCTCCTGCTTGTTTATCTACCACATGACTGTGGTACTGTCTGTTTTCACCACTGTCAAGCCTAGTTTCCATTTCTCTCTGAAAGCTAGTAGACCTTTTTGGACTGTCATAACTTCCTTTAGGCTTATGTGTTTGTCTCTGAGGTTGTGGTCCCACTTCCCTTGCATCTGGAAATAGTTGAAGTCTGCTCCCCAGGCTACATCTGAGGCACCTGTGGTTAGTGTTTACTCATGGGGGGAATCTGATTGGGATACCCAGGTTGAGGGAGCAAGCCATGGCCCACCATGCAAATTCCTCCTTGATGCAAGGAATCAAGTTTGATCTTGGCTGACGGTGGTTATGCATGCTGACACCAGTCATTTTTTTGGTACCACTGGAGCTTCTTTGTGTGTAGCTTGGCCAGGGAATCATGAGGATGCAGGATGCCATGTACCCTAGTACCCCAAAGTATTCCCTGGTTGTGAAAAAGTCCCTGGCCATGAGTTTCTGAAAGAAAAGAGAGTCAGGGAGGTGACCATGTCTGGAGGCAAGAAAACCTTTTGGCGTGTGAAAATCAATAGGGCCCCTAAGAACACATTCTGGTTGTGGGGTATGTTTGGGATTTTTGATGATTTACAGTGAACCCCAGGGAGGTTAGAAGGTTCTGGGTGAAAAGTAGGTCTGAGTTGAGCTTTGTCAAGCTTGTAGCCTGGATAAGGCAATCGTCCAGATAAGGGTAAATTTGCAGCCCTTTTGTTCTGCAGATTAAAATTAGAGAGGCTAAGAATTTTGTGAAGACCCTGGCAGCAGTAGACAAGCCAAAGGGCAGAGCATAAAATTGGTAGTGCCTGATACCTGCTCTGAAGCTCCTCAATGGGAATATGCAGGTATGCATCCTTTAGATCTAACATAACCATAAAGGTGTTTGGAGAAATCATGGAAAAGAGTTTTTGAAGAATCAACATCTTGAATTTTGGGACCTGTAGGAATTCATTGAGGGCAGACAGGTCCAGTAATGGTCACTATGTGCCTTCCTTCCTGGCAACTAGGAAGAGTCTGGAGTAGAAACCCCTTCCTTTTTCATGTTGTTGGACTACTTCTACTGAGCCCTGGGCACAAAGCATCTCTCTTTTGGAAAGAGCCTCCACCCTTTGGTTTTGGGGACATCTGGAAAGCCTGATGGCTTTAAAGGCTGCTTGAATTTGAGCTTGTAGCTCCTTGAAATAATGGTTAGTACCCATTGGTCTGGAATAATGAGGGACCAATTCTCTTGGAGCAATGCTAGCCTTCCTCCAAGTCTGGGAGAGGGAGGGTAAGGGAGGGAAACTGTCATGGAAGAGTCATGATTGTTCCCTGCCAGAGGCCCATGGTCTAGAAGTCCCATGATCTAAAAGTCCCTGGTTTATAGATTTCTGAGTGCCACTGCCTGGATCTTTATTGCTGCCTCTGATTCCTTTCTCTTTGTGACTTTCTTTGCCAAGGCTTAGATTGGGAGGGAAAGGACCAATGCTTGGATGGATAGTTTCTACTGAAATGTGGGGGCTGCACCTGTAGGAAATCTTTACCAGTCTGCACAGATTTGACCCTATCTTCCAGTTTTTTGAGCACAACAAGGGGGCATCTATGAGGTTAGATTTCACATGGTCTGGGAGGGGCTGTTCCCTCAGCCTTGCGTGTCTCCTAATGACATAACCTGTAGCTGCAGCCCTGCTGGAGGCTTCCATAGCATCCTATCCACAGTGCAGGGAGTTGTCTTGCTACCTGGGAGCTGGAACTGCAAAGGTCCAGAATCTCCTTAGAGAGCCCCTTGTTCTCTGAAGTCATAAGCTTTTGTCTCACCTCATCCGGTAAAGTCTCCTAATATTTTATCATGTGAAGCTGGTAGTTTAATGCCCTAATAGATAAGGCGGCAGAACTGTAAACTTTTTTGTCAAATCTATCTAGGGCACTGCTTTCTTTATCTGTGGGCAAAGGACTTCTGGAAGAGTTAGCTGCTGCTCCTTTGGGGCTTGGGATCATGACCTCTGGATCAGCTCTTGGATTCTTACAAAGATGCTTGTAAGAATCCAAAACCCTATAAAATCTGTCGGGTTTTCTAGGAGCAGGAGGGAGGGGAGGTAGTCTGGCTTCAATGAAGAGTCCTGAAAGACATCAACTACATCCCCCAAAACAGGTGGGAGGGTGAGGGGTTTATGTTCTGGAAAGATGAGGAATTCCCATTGGGCAACTGGTGTTCCACACCAGCGGTCAACCCCTCACTGGTTAGATCTGACCATAAACAAATCACTTTGGATATCCATATTCTGCCCCCACCCCTGGACAAGAAAGCCACCATGAAAAACTTTTCAAAAGCAAACTTCACGTTACTTAAGACTGAGGTGAAAAGTTTCAAAGCCCCCATGCTGAAGGATAACATTGTCCAAGCTGCAAAATCCTTTACTAATGCATTCTATGGGCAGCTACAAGAATGCATGGATTGTGCCATCCCAAGCAAAACCAAGACTCATTCCTCCAAGAAAAGGAAACCAGTCTGGTGGACTCCTGCCATAAACAAGCTATACAATAGAAGGAGGAAACTAGTACAGAAAAAATAAAATCCCAAGAAGGGAAGACATCCCTGATCAGTATCAGCAAGAAACTACGATCCCTCATAAAATCACCCAAGGCGAGCTTTGAAAGAAAAATTGCCAAGGACTCCAAAGATAACCACAAGGCATTCTTTAGCTATGTCAAGAATCTAAGTGGCAATGCTCAGATCTGCTTAGAGTTAGTGCAGAATGGCACAAAATACACTGAACCGACCAATATCACCAACATCCTGGCAGACAGGTTCAGTGCAAACTTCACCCCCAAAAGTAACCATACCAGAAGAATGTAGAGTCCCTGAAATCCTCTCCAAAGCCAAAAACACAGCATCATTGGGACCGGACGGTGTCCCAGGATGCATCCTACACCAGCTCAAAGATGAGCTAACCCCTCACCTAAACACACTGTTCAAACACAGCCTCTCCACAGGCTACATACCCATAGAGTGGCGCACAGCAACAGTTATTCCACTCCACAAAGGTGGACTAGCTTGGTCTGCAAGGCTATGGAGCGCATCATCATAGAACTCATTATCAGAGACATTGGGAACCTCCAAACACTGGACCCTAACCAGTTTGGCTTTGTTAAAGGCAGATCATGCCTCCTAAATCTGGTGGACATCTTTGAGACAGTTACCACGACTATAGACTAGGGAAAGGTGGTACACACAGCCTACCTAGACCTCGCTAAGGCCTTCAACACCATTCCCCATTCTGGTATTATAGACAAGCTCACCAGCCTGAACATAAACCCCTACCGTCACAAGATAGGTTGCCAACTGGCTCACGGACAGAACCCACATGGTGAGAGATGCGGGAGCTAGGTCCGTCTCTAAACCGGTTACAAGTGGTGTTCGCCAGGGTTCAGTCCTAGGACCCTTCCTGTTCGGCATATACTTCTCAGAGGTGCAGGCAAGCACAGGAGGACTATGGCTGACCAAGTTCACAGATGACTGCAAACTAGGGGCTATAACTGACTCTCCGGCTGACACAGACATCCTCCAAAAGGGTCTCACTGAGATGGATACCTGGTGTCAAAATCATGGTCTCAAGCTAAATGCCAAAAAGTGCATAGTCATCCCCTTTGGAAAAAACAAAGTACTCACAAACTACCACATAGGTGGTAGTCCCCTAAATACGGAAGACGTAATAAGGGATATGGGGACCCAAGTAGATAGTAATCTCACCTTTGATAATCACATTGCCAAAGTGGTTAGAAAATCCTTCTATGTGGCCCACCTAATCACAAAAGGGTTTGCATCCAGATCAAAAGAGGTCATTGTGCCCCTCTACTCATCACTCATTAGACCCATCTTAGAGTACAACGCCAATTTGGGATGTACCTTACAAGACACCTGCAACAGCTGGAAAGACCACAGAAGTACCTCACCAAGAGGATCAATGGCCTCAAACAGATGCCCTATGCAGCTTGACTGAAGAAACTCCAGTTGTACTCGGTTGTGTACTGCCTACTCAGAGGTGATCTCTGCCTGACATACAAGGCAATGTCCAACCCAGAATTGATGGACATGCTCCACCTAAAGAAAACATTATCCCCTCGAGCCACACGCTCTAAGGATCTAAACCTCACCACAACAATAAATAGGACGTGCTGGAGGGATAGATTCCTGTCCCAGAGACTTCCCATCCTTTGGAACAAGATCCCAATCTACATTAGGCAGAGCTCCTCGCTAACACTCTTCAAAAGAAACCTTGACGAGTGGATGGGAAACGGAAAGTTTACTTTGGGATCACTTCAGTGGCTGTGCTGGACAGAGGCACAGGGAACTAATCTAAGGGGATGGCGAAAGCCAACATATTCTGGCTAGACTTAGAAATGCCTTCGGTCAGACAGCCTAGTACCCACCTATGAACCTTATCCTTTTCTTGGACTAATCTAAGGGGACAGCAAAAGCCAACACATTCTGGCTAGGCTTAGAAATGCCTTTGGGCAGACAGCCTAGTACCCACCTATGAACCTTATCCTTTTCTTGGACTCAGGGTAATCCTGGGCTTCCCATTGGAAATGTTCCCTCAAAGTGTGTAGTGTTTCCCCAAAAGATAAGTTCTCAGGGAGAGAAGCAGAAGCCAGAT
This sequence comes from Protopterus annectens, assembly GCF_019279795.1. Lineage (NCBI taxonomy): Eukaryota > Metazoa > Chordata > Ceratodontiformes > Protopteridae > Protopterus > Protopterus annectens. Next base: position 1,080,381,149 of record NC_056744.1, on the reverse strand, counting down.
TCTTTTAACAGTCTGAGTCTTCAAAGTATGCCATGGAAGGGCCCTCTTCAAAAACAGAATTCTCCTGGTCAGAATCCTCATCTGACTCAAAGGGGTCAGAAAACTGTTCTGGAAAGGGATCTCTTTTTTTTTTCCTGGGAAGGATTCGGTAGGGGGTTACCTGCCACTAACAAGGGAAATTAGGTCCTCTGCCAGTCTCACAAGGTTCTGCTGATAAGCCTGTGACTGGGAGCTGGTAGGTCTTCGCTAGGACTGACAGAAAGCCACTTTCCACAGAGTATCTCTCAGTTTAGGCCAGCCAATGTCCGAAGCATGGATGCCCATCTCCCTCAACAGTATGGTCATGTCAAAGTCTGGCACCATGCAATGTCGGCTGTGCTGCTGTCATAGGAAGCAGAGACCTTCAAAGCGGTCCCAGGCTCAACTGACAAAATTAGTCCTAAGGATTGGGTGGATGTCGAGGGACCAGAAAATATATTGGACTCTGATCAGGTCTTGATAGAGGTCTGTGCCACCACCTAGGTCACGGAAGGGGGCTGTGAAAGCGCCTCACTTTCTTCAGAAATAATAAGCTTGGGAGGACTGGAAAACAGCAATCGGATGTCATCGGAGGCCCTAAGACTGGGGCATTCTTCCTTCTCCCACTTACACTTAGGTAAATCGGCTTCGGAAAGACTGGTAAACGCCATGTGGACTACCTGATGATTCACTGAGATGCCTAGCTAAAATCTTGACTCCAAGTCTAATAGTTCTGGAGTTGAAACGGGTGCGAAATGACAGTTGGGAATATTGTGGTCTGGGCCCAAACAAGTAAGACAAAAAGAATGGAAGTCTCAGTGTGGAATCTGTTTCCCACAAAGCAGACAATTATTGTTTTTTTTCTGACATTAGTCAAAAACTACAGAAAGGGTTCTTCAATGGGGTACTTTGCTTTCTGAAGTCTTCACTCTGGTGTGGACCGACCAACACACAGACAGCTCTGCTTAGGGCTCTGATGGCAAGAAAGAACTGAGATCATGACGTTGGCTGACTCCCCCTTACACCAGAGTGTACTGATGTCAGACAGTATCTGCTGGCTGTAGAAGGAGAGAGATTTTTCTCTGGTAGTTGGGCTACCCAAGGGCTTCCACAGCAGGACAGTCCACTAGTTAGGACTGCAACAGTGAAATACAAAGAACACTGTTGGTTCTAGGTGATGGACACCACTGATGCTGACCTCATATACAAAATGGGGTTAATACTGACGCTGACAGCAGCATTAGCCATTACAGTCTCATGAGTTATGTACACTGCCTGCTTCTGCACTTACTTTAAGATACTGCCTTGGTACTGAAACATATGGGTTCCGTAATCAACAGCCATAACACCTAAAAGTGACTACTGCATGAGCTTTGCAAATCTGTCCAGTACTCTGATGTCTTTACCACTGTGAAGAATGTTCATACTAGCAGCCAGTTTGGAAACAGTACAGTTTTGTACCTACCATAAATGTAGATGTCCGATAGATATGCAACTGCAGTCATAAACATATGGGTTGTCCTGCCTCAGGCAGCCCTCGGTCGGCCGGATTCCAAAGTCTGGGTCAGACGTCGGCTGATGTCGCATTTCTCTCCGACGTCAGGGCGGCTGGAGTATATAAGCATCAGCCGACGCCATCTTCTTCAGTGTTTCTTGCCCCAGATGCCAGGTGCCCTCCAAGGAAGGCTGTAATCAAATTGGAAGACAAAAATAGGTTTCCAGACAACAAATAAGCAATAAACAGATACACCATAACAGATATCCCCAGCTAAGGATAACAGGGAGAGGAGTGGACCCAAGGCATAGAGGGGATGGAGGGAGGGAAAACCCGACTGCAGTTGCATATCTATCAGACATCTACATTTATGGTAGGTACAAAACTGTACTATGTCCTTCAAGAATGCAACTGCAGTCATAACATATGGGTTGAATACCAAAGCTTAGCTGGGGGAGGTGGTATGCTCTAGGAAAGGGATGGTGTAGCTATCAGTCCCTGCAGGACTGCCGAAGCAAAGCCTGCTCTGGATCTGGAATATAGAGGGAGGTTGTAGTGCTTGGAAAATGTATGCACGGAGCTCCATGTAGCAGCTTCTAGAATGTCTTTTGTAGGCACCCCTCTTAAAAAGGCTGTAGAGGTGGCTGTAGCTCTGGTGGAGTGTGGTCTGACATTGGCTGGCACACTCTTTCCATGGAAGGAATAACAGAATCTGATGCAATGTCCAATCCATTTTGAAATTGTCTGTTTAGAAATTGCTTTTCCTTGTACTGCAGGGGCGTAAGCTACAAAAAGCTGGTCAGACTTCCTAATGGTCTTGGTTCTGTCTAGGTAGTAGCAAAGTTGTCTGTGTATGTCCAAGGTATGCAACAGTCTTTCCCCTTTGTTCTCAGGATTAGGAAAGAAGGTAGGCAGGTGAATCGCTTGATTTAAGGCAACCCTAGATACCACTTTTGGCAGAAAGGTAGGGTTGGTTCGTAAGGAGACCCTGTCTCTGTGAAAGGTTATGAACGGTGGTATTGCCATTAAGGCCTGTAATTCCGAAACCCTTCTTGCTGAGGTAATGGCCAACAGGAAAGCTGTCTTCCAGGAAAGAAATTGTAAATCCACAGAAGCTGCTGGCTCGAAGGGAGGTAAAGTCAATTTTTCTAGGACAAAATTGAGGTCCCAAGCTGGTACTGGTGCCTTTCTTGGGGGCTTTATATTCTTGATTCCTCTAAGAAATTGCCTTAACAAAGGATGTGAAAACACAGGTGGGTCAGTATTGTATCTAGCTGAGATAGCTGAAGCATGAATTTTTATGGAAGAGAATGAAAGTCCTTTATGCAGCATATCTGCCAAGTATTCCAGGATGAGAGGAATGCTCAAAAATGAGGCATCATGACCCTTGTTGGTATTCCAAATGCTGAAGCTCTTCCATTTGGCTGAGTAAACTTTTCTGGTAGATGGTCTGCGGGCTTCTGTTAGTATCCGCTGAACTTCCTTGGAGAGAGGTAAATCAAAGTTATTTATGGGATTTCCCAAGCTGTTAGGCTGTAGCGTCTGGATGTTGGGATGAACTGTCCTGAAGTTGTGTTGAGTCAGAAGTTGGGGCCATTGTGGAAGGGCCCACGTTTTGTTGTGACATATGCTCCGTAGTAGTGGGTACCAGTGTTGTCTTGGCCAGTCTGGAGCTATTAGGATCCCCTTCGGCTTGTCTGCTTTGATCTTTAATAACACTGTGGTCATCAGTGGCAGAGGTGGAAATGCATAAATTATCAGTGAGCTCCAGTTGAATGAGAGGGCATCTATTTTCCATGCTTGTGGATGATATGTCCTTGAGCAGAACTTTTGTAAATGATGATTGAGGTGGGAGGCAAATAGGTCTATGTCCGGCCTGCCCCATGTCGAGGTGAGTCGTAGGAAGATGTCTGGATGTAGCCTCCATTCGTGGGGGTCTAGGAAATTCCTGCTTAGACTGTCCGCCAGAACATTGTCTTTGCCTGGAACAAACTGGGATTGTAATTGTATGTTTAGGCCCAGTGATTTTTCCCAAAGATTCATTGTCAGTCTGCAAAGGTAAGAATGAGTGCCCCCCTGCTTGTTTATGTACCGCATCACTGTGGTGTTGTCTGTCCGTATTAATAGGTGGCCTTGTTGAAGTTGTTGCCCAAAGGCCTCGATGGCACGCATTACTGCTAACATTTCTTTTTGATTGATGTGCAGATGTGTTTCCTTTGGAGACCATTGTCCTTGAATACAGTTGCCTGCCATGTGATCGGCCCATCCAAGGTCTGAGGCGTCTGTGGTCATGGTCTGTGTTATCTGAGGTTTTTTGAATGACATACCTATGTTTGACTGGCTTGCTGAGGCCCACCATAGAAATTCCTTTTGAAGGCATGGAATGAGTGGGATATTTGCTTCTAGGTTGTTGCTATGTTGAGACCATAAGCTTTTTAAGTACCATTGAAGCTTTCTCATGTGTAGTCTTGCTAGTGGAACCAGGAGGATGCAGGATGCCATGTAACCCAGGGCCTGTAGGAAACTCCTTGCAGTCATCTGGGTGAGCTTTGCTAAACTTTTGAAGTAATGGGTTAACTTCTTTTGCTTGTCTTCTGTCAGGTAAGCCATTTGAGAGGCTGTGTCTAGTTTGGCTCCTAAGAAGGTTATTTGCTGGGATGGCTGAAGTCTTGACTTTTGAAAGTTGACTGTGTATCCCAGAGCCTGTAGCAAGTGTATGACGTAATTCAAGTTTTTTGTCAGAGTTAGTTTGTTGTCCGCTTGTATGAGGCAATCGTCCAGGTACGGGTAGATTTGAATCTAGCCTGCAATGAGCAATTACTGATGCCAGGCATTTCGTGAATACTCTGGGCGCAGTAGATAAGCCAAAAGGCAATGCTGAGAATTGATAATGCTCTGGCCCTGCAAGAAATCTGAGGTATCTTCTGCAGCTGTGTCTGATAGGGACATGCAGGTATGCCTCCTTGAGGTCCAGAGTAATCAGCCAAGACCCCTTGCCCAGCATGGGAAGGAGTTGCTGTAGAGTCAGCATTTTGAACTTTGGTACTATGAGGAAAGTGTTTAAAGCGGACAAGTCCAGTATTGGTCTCCATTGACTTTCTTTTCTTGGAACAAGGAACAGTCTTGAATAAAACCCCTGGCCTTGTTCTTGTTGTGGAACTTTTTCTATTGCTTTGATCTGTGCAAGTAGAGAAATTTGCTTTATAGCCTTTGCCCTCTGATTTTGTGGAAGGTTTGGCATGCCTTGTTTTATTGGCAAAGTGTGGAAGTGGAACCTGTAACCGTGGTCTATAATGTCCAAAATCCATTTGTCTGTTGTCAGTTTGTGCCAATTTTTTGAAAACAGAGATAACTTTCCGCCCAAAGAAGCCTCTATTTGCTCCTTGGTTAGCGGGACTAGAGGAAAGTCATTGAGATTGTTCCTGCAGGGCAGGAGAAACCCGTGTCACTTCTTTGGTTTGTTGGTTGCCATTGTCGTCGCCCTGTAGGATCCTCTGTATTGGCCTCTTCCTCGGCCACGCCTGTTTTTGCCCCTTTGTGATCTTTCAGGATTAGGAAAGGACCAGTTTTTAGAAGGCCAGTTCCTGCTGAATCTGGGCGGCTGAACCTGAAGGAAATCTTTTACTGTCTGAACTGACTTGGCTTTTTCCTCAATGGACTTTAACACATCTTTAGCATTAGCACCAAAAAGCTTGTTCTTTTCCAAGGGTGCGTCGAGAAGTTTTGCCTTAACATGATCTGGTAAGGGTTGTTCTTTCAACCATGCATGTCTACGAATGACCGCCCCTGTCATAGCTGCCCTACATGAAGCCTCCAATGCATCATATCCACAGTGTAGAAAGTGATTGCTAACCTGTTGAGCATTATGCACAGTCTCCTGCAAAGACTTCCTATCTAAGGGTTCAGGGGAGGCCAATGTTTTCTGTGAATCATCTAACAGAAAATCCTGATATTGAAACATGTGAAAGAGACAATTGAGAGCTCTCATAGATAAAGTAGTGGAGGTGTAAACCTTCTTCCCCCATCTCTCTAAGGACCATGCTTCCCTGTTAGAAGGCAAAGGATTTTTGGAGGTGGTAGCTGAAACCCCTTTAGGCCCCTGGGAAATTGTTTCTAAATCAACAGCATGGGCCTTAAAGAAATGAGAATGGGTTTCTGGAACCCTATAGTATCTGTCAGGCTTGGCAGGGGCAGGAGGAAGAGTATCAGGGGAGACACTGGAGTCAGAATACAAATCATCCAAAACATCAAGCACAGGAGGTATAGCTAAGGGTCTGTGCTGGGGCTTTTTAAGGAAGGTTCAAGGCGCTTTCTGGAATCAGAATATTCCTGGCCTTGCCACTTGAAATGCTCCCTCATGGAATGCAGAACTTCCCCAAAAGAAATATCCTCAGGAGGGGAGGCTGAGGGAATGGAGTCCTCTGCATCTGAATCCTCATAGGTCTGGAAGGGCTCTTCCTGGCTTTCGGAGTGAACAGAGTCCTCAGAATCTTCATCTGAAGGAAGAGGGTCAGAGGGTTCAACCCTGGGCCTTTTGTCAGGAGGAGGCTGGGATCCTCTCTCAGGATGGGCCTGGGAACCTCTGATCAAGGAAATTAAATCTGCTGCCATAGACATGATTTGTGTTTCAGGAGTAGGCTGAGGTAAGGTTTTAGCAGTAAGATGCTTGGATTTGCTGGCTGCCTTAGCACGTGTGTAGGCCTTGATAGACATGGACATGGGAGGCCTAGCTGCTCCACGTGCAGGAGTGACCTTATCAACAGCAATGGTCTCGGGCATTTCCTCGGTTTCGGTATCCGGAGGAAAATCAATAACTGGCGTCGGAGTGGCCTCCAGTATCGGAGGTATAGGTAAAGCGGTGTCTTCGGTTCGGAGCGGTGGAATAATCGACTCAGAGGGAACCGGGGCACTCGCGGTTAGTTTTGTCGTGGTGTTGGTGGAAGACGCGGGCCGAGGATGTCGGTCCCGGTCTTTTCGTTTCTTGGGAGTCTGCGTTGTCGGTTGTTCCGACGGCATTGTATAATGAAATTTGTCGCCGAAGAAGTCTTCTGCGAACTCCGCCCAGCGCCTGAGAGTGCGCTTATTGAAGCGAGCACAGGCGACACAGGCCGAGACATTGTGGTCTCGGCCAAGGCAAGGGAGGCAGTAAGAGTGGAAATCCTTATGAGGTATTTGTTTACCACAAGACAAACAATTATTTACTTTTTCAGTAATTTCTGACATCGGCTGAGGCAAGAAAATGTCCCCAACGGGGTACTTAGCTTTTTTGATGACTTCGGTTTCGAAGAATACAGGAGCTGACCGACCGGCACTTGCGAACTGCTTCTGCTTCGGGCACCGCGCGGCAAGAAAGACTGAAGAAGACGGCGTCGGCTGATGCTTATATACTCCAGCCGCCCTGACGTCGGAGAGAAATGCGACATCAGCCGACGTCGGACCCAGACTTTGGAATCCGGCCGACCGAGGGCTGCCTGAGGCAGGACAACCCATATGTTATGACTGCAGTTGCATTCTTGAAGGACATCTTGGAGGAATACAAGAAAATGACAGAAGGACCTGCCATAGAATTCTCATTTAAGGGTTTGTACCACACCTGTAACATGTAGAAATGGCCACTGATGAAATGGAGCTCTCATTGTCCATGCCATACACCTCTGAGACAATAACTGCTGTAAATAAGTTAAAATTTATTTCCACCAGCCCCTAGTTGGAGGATGATTCATGGGATATTTTCCTCTTTCCTGCTGGCATACTTAACCTGATGAAATGGAAGTCAAGATTAGAGTCATAGCATGAGTCACTGTCTGTAGGGTGGCTTGGTACTAATTTGCAAACTACAGCACTCAAAGGAAAGAGGAGGAGATCCCATGTAAGTCAGTCAACCTGCTTGATGTCAGAGAAGCACACACCTGATTTTCAGTCTACCGGCTGCAGAAAAGGGTTGTCAGGCATGCAGCAGAACAGTTTTCAGGAAAAGTAAACAAAAAAAGTTGGCAAAGCTGGTTCTGTAACCTGCAGCAGACAGGGTTACTCATGGAGCTCATACTGGAACACTGACACTTCCAGTGGCTGTTTGAGAACATGAGATGTAGATGAAGTCTTAGACACCTGGCTGAAAACTATGGTTGAAAATCTCACAGTTTACCATCTGCAGAGCCAACAATGAACAGGCTGCTATTAAACCAAGGTCCTGGTAATGGGGAAATTAAACTGGGCCTTACAGGACTCTACAACTCCAAACTGCAAAGATGATGGAGGTCACAACAACCTCTTGCACTATGTCTGCCTCTTTTACGATTACTATCATTTAAGGTTTAAATTGCTGAAAAATACTGGAAGTTGCAGGATTTACCCTTTCCTTTACAGCAGAGTTTCCAGCAAAGATCTTTGACATGATATGTAACCCTGCTAAAGAAATGCCCAAACTGCATCTGAAATCTGGACAGACAACAGATAAATCCCTCACTCTAAATGTACTGCAGCAATGATCCATATGACAAACTTCTGGCAGTAATCAGCTGCCTGTGTGACTATTAGATGAGTCACACTATACCACTGGAAAAAAGACATTACACTATCCATTTGTTTCTGTTGAAATACTTATGATCATGTCTATCATCTAGTTCAGGGGTCTGCAACCTTCACTATCAGAAGAGCCAGTTTTGGCCACTGTCCCACCAAATAAAATTCATCAGGAGCCACAAAACCTATTTGACCCCTAAAATGAAGATAACACAGTGTATAAAGTTTTATATATAGTTGTTATACTAAATATAAAAGAAATAAGTTTATAAGAGCAATATTTAAAATTTGACCCTATTTTTGTTCCTTTGTTGGGATTGCTCGATCGTTCTCAGAGTGTGTGTGTGTGTGTGTGTGTGTGTGTGTGTGTGTGTGTGTGTGTGTGTGCGCGCGTGATATCTTGACCTCTTAGAAAGTACAGCTGTGTACACTTACCATAAATGTAGATGTTCGAGTGTATTCACTGCTGCAGTCATCACATTTGGGTTATCCCTGTCGGGCGGAATACCAGAGACTTAGTACTTCTGCTTCGGTTGCGGTCGCTTGAGGACTTTCATTAGGTCATCAGTGGTATAAAGTAAGGCAGCCGACACCATTACATCAGTTTTTCTTGCCATAACCTGTCAGGAGCCCCCAAAGTAGGAGGCCAGGTTCTGGTGGAACAACCCCACCAATGGAAAATAAATACCAATATGTCCCTTGTAAGGAAAGGAGAACAACAAGGATGAATGGTAAAAGAAGGAGAAAGAGAAAAAAGTGGGGTGGAGGGAGGGAAACCAGGACTGCAACAGTGAATACACTCAAACATCTACATTTATGGTAAGTGTACACAACTGTACTATGTTTTTTGTGTTTCACTGTTGCAGTCATCACATTTGGGTAGATTCCCAAAGCTGAGGAAATGGGTGGAGGGAGTCAAGGAAGCTAGGGGCTGACCAGGATGCCCTGCAAGACTACAAAGGCAAACATTGCCCTGGATTTGGAGAAGAGAGGCAGGTGGTAATGCTTGGTAAAAGTGTGAACAGATGTCCAGGTGGCAGCCTCCAGGACATCCCTGGTTCATAGGTTGGTACTAGGCTATCAGCCCTAGTGCCTATACAAGCCTAGCCATAACAATTCCCTGGATATTTCTTCCCACACTATGGGAAGGACTCCTCTGAGGAAAGCTGCAGAGGTGGAGGCTGCTCTGGTGGAGTGTGTCCTGACCCCCTTGGGGGGAGGCTTACCATGCTGTTTGTAGCAGAAATGGATGCAGTGTGCTATCCATTTGGAAATGGTTTGCTTGGAGATGGCTTTGCCGTCTGCCCCTGCAGCAAAACTAACCAGTAATTGATCAAACTTTCTGAAGGATTTAGTACTGCCTAGATAGTATCTGAGCTGTCTGTGCACATCTAGAGAGTGAAGAATCCTTCCCCCCTTGTTCTGGGGATTAGGAAAGAAGGTGGGCAAATGAATGGATTGGTTGAGAGCCACACTGGACACCACCTTGGGCATGAAGGATGGGTTAGTTCTGAGGGATACCTGGTCTGCATTGAAGATGATGAAGGGATCAACAGCCATGAGTGCTTGCAGCTCAGAGACTCTTCTGGCTGAAGTGATGGCCAGAAGGAAGGCTGTCTTCCAGGAGAGAAACTTTAGCTCTGCAGAAGAAGCTGGTTCGAAAGGAGGCAGGGTGAGCTTTTCCAAATCAAAGTTAAGGTCCCAAGCTGGTGTTGGTGACCTTCTGGGGGGTCTCAAGTTGCTAGCCCCTCTGAGGAACTGTTTGATCAAAGGGTGTGAGAAAACTGGCTGCTCAGTGGGAAAATGAGCAGAAATAGCAGAGGCATGAATTTTTATAGAGAAGAAAGAGAGAATACTGTGTAGTAGGTCATCAAGTAATCCAGGATGAGATGGATGGAAGGTTGTGCAGTATTGGCCCCCTTAGCCTGGACCCAGGTGCAGGACATTTTCCATTTACCTGCATAAGCCTTTCTGATGCTAGGGCATCTGGCCTAATGGATAACATCCAGAACCTGTTTACTGAGGATGGCAGATTGGTTCGAGGTTAGGGAATAAGCCAAGCTGCAAAATTGAGTGTCTACAGTTGGGGTTAAATTCCCATTCCCTCTGGGTTAGGAGGTTTGCAATATGAGGAAGATGCCATGGAGGCAGCAGAGACAGGCTGCACAGTAAGGAGTACCAGTGCTGTCAGGGCCAGTCTGGAACTATAAGAATGGTCCTTGGTTTTTCCTCCCTTATTTTGAGCAGTAGCCTGGGGATGAGAGGTAGGGGAGGAAAGGCATAGACCAAGAGGTTGACCCAGGGGAAGGACAGGGCATCCTCTTTCCAAAGCCTGCAGTGATGCTCCCTGGTGCAGAATTTGCTGAGCTGATGGTTGGTGTGGGAGGCAAAACAGGTCGACCTTCGGGGTTCCCCATTTCTGAGTTAATAGGGTGAAGGTACTTCTGTTGAGCTGCCACTTGTGTGGGTCCAGAAGGTTTCTGCTTAATTCGTCTGCCAGGGAGTTGAGAGAGCCTGGTAGGTATTGTGCTAACAGGTGAAGTTGCATGGAAGAGGCTGTGAGCCAAAGGGTCAAGGCCAGCCTGCATAGAAGGCAGAAGTGAGTCCCTCCCTGCTTGTTGATGTACCACATCACAGTGGTGTTGTCTGTTTTGATTAGGAGAACCCCTGGAGAGAGAAGTGGTTTGAAAGCTATCAAGGCATCAGCCTTCATTCTCTTTTAGATTGATGTGCAGGGGGATTTGCTGAAGGCTCCATTGGCCCTGTATGCAACTGCTGTCCAGGTGTGCACCCCAAACGTAGTCTGAGGCATCTGTGGTGAGGGCCTGGGCAGCGGGGTGTGGGGAGAAGGGCAGTCCCTTTTTGTGGGAGCATGCTGTTGCCCACCAAAGAAATTCCTTTCTGAGGCAAGGAATTATAGGTAGAAGAGTTTCCAGGTCTTGAGAGTGTTGACACCAAAGGCTCTTTAGGTACCATTGAAGTTTTCTCATATGCAGTCTGTCATATGGAATGAGGAGTATGCAAGATGCCATGAACTCCATAGCTTGCAGGATTTTCCTTGCAGAAAGCTGGGGCCTGGTGGTCAGTTGAGAGAAGTAGGCTGACAGGAAAATTTGTTTCTCTGGTGTAAGGTATGCCATCTGGGATGCTGTGTCCAGACTTGCTCCCAGGAAGATTATCCGTTGGGTGGGCACCTGTTTCGATTTCTTTTCATTGATTGTGTATCCTAGGGAGGTTAGACTCTTTGCAAAGGCCAGATAGCTGAGCAGCTTTTCCTGGCTGTCTGACTGAATAAGGCAGTCATCTAAGTAGGGGTAAATTTGAATATTTTTTTGTCTGCAAAAGGCAATGGCCAGAGCCAGGAATTTTGTGAAAACTCTGGGAGCAGTAGATAAGCCAAAGGGGAGCGCAGAGAACTGAAAGTGTTGAGATCCTGCCCTGAACCGGAGATATTTTCTGTATGATTCCCTGACAGGAATGTGGATGCAGACCTCTTTTAGATCCAGGGTGGCTAGCCAAACGTCCTTGGAGAGCATGGGTAGCAGCTGCTGGAGGGTGAGCATTTTGAATTTTGGGATCATCAGGAAGGTGTTTAGAATGGATAGATCGAGGACGGGGCACCAGGTGCCCTCTTTTCTGGGCATCAGAAAAAGTCTGGAATAGAAGCCTTGGCCTATCTGTTCTGCAGGAACATGCTCTACTGCCCTCAAAGAGAGCAGAGAATGGATTTGCTTTTGAGCCTCTGCCCACTGATTTGGTGGTAGATATGGGAAACCTTCTGGGGTTGGAAGGGTATGGAAGGAGAATTTGTATCCCTGAGACACAATGTTCAGAACCCATTGGTCCTTGGTAATGGTGGCCCAGGTGCTTGAGTGAAAGGAGAGTTTTCCTAGTAGGGGTAAATGAAAGTGGGATTCTTAGCAGAGGTTGCTTTAATCCCTTTTGGCCCTTGAGAAATGACCTCAAGGTCAGCTGTTGGATTTTTAAAAAGCTATTTGTGAGAATCAGGGACTCTGTAGTACCTGTCTGGTTTTCTGGGAGCAGGGGGTAGGGTGTCAGGAGTCAAGCTGGATTCAAGGAAAACATCATCCACCACATCCAGGACTGGGGGGATGGCCAAGGGTCTGTGTTGTAGAAGATCTAGGAATTCCCAGAGTCTCATTTTAGACTGAGGGTAGTCCTGACTCTCCCATTGGAAATACTCCCTTAAGGTATGGAGTGTTTCCCCAAAGGAAAAATCCTCTGGGGGAGAGGCTGAAGGAATGGATTCCTCTGCATCAGAATCCTCATAAGTGGAGAGGGGTTGCATGTCTTCATTGTCAGATGCATCAGATTCATCTGACTCCTCTTCAAACAAAACTACTGGGAACAGATCTCTTCTTTTGAGGGGTAGGTTGGCTTCCCCTGATCAGCATGATAAAGGTATTCTGCCATTTTAAGCATTTGAGACTGAGGCAAGGTAGGAGGCGCCTGAGAGTGGGTAGTCAGTTTCTTGGGTGTGGTTTGAACCATGGGCCTAAGGAACTCTGTAGTTTTTGAACGAACAGTAGTCGCGAAAGAAGACGTTGGTTTGTGTCGAAATCCGGTGGTGCGAAGGACATCCTTGGAAGCCAGTGCCTGTTCAGCGGCTCCAGACCCATCCAAGGTAGAGACAACCGCAGGATCCTCAAATGAAGAAGAATTCTGCGGCATGCTGGACTTCGAAAGGGTCTCAGCAACGGCCTGCGAGTCAACTGAAGTGGGCATCAGGGGCTGCGAAAGCACCTCACTGAGTAGCGAAGGGCTAATGACTAGCTTAACGGAAGCATCGTCGGTAGGTTTGGTCCTGTGCAGTCTGCCTCTGTCTTTATCGTTACGTTTTTTCGGAAGATCTGCTGTCGGACTGCTTACCGAAGCCATATCGGAATTCGAGGACTGTAAATGAAAATATCTGGCTATAATAAGGGCCTGATGACGAATATTTCTGGCATTAAACAGAAGTGACAACGGGGGATGTTGTGGTCTGGGCCTAGACAAGTGACGCAGTAAGAGTCTCGGTGTGGTATTTGTTTTCCACAGGCGAGACAATTATTAACTTTTTCTGACATTGGTTAGTGCGAGAAAAAAGGATCCCAAACAGGGTACTTCGCTTTAGAAGACTTCAACTTCAATTTGGAAACAAAAACTCAGGTAGCGGCCGACTGGTACTCGTGCAAACTACTTCTGCTTCGGGCTTCAAGGCAAGAAAGACTGATGTAATGGTGTTGGCTGCCTTACTTTATACCACTGACAACCTGGCATCAGTCCTCAAGCGGCAGAAACTGATGCAGAAATACTAAGTCTCTGGTATTCGGGCCAGACGAGGGATACCCTGGCAGGGATAACCCAAATGTGATGACTGCAACAGTGAAACAGGAAGAACATCAAAAAATCTGGACAAAGCAACAAACAATGGGGAACAAAGGCCCAAAAAATAACACTTTTTAAATATTGCTCTTACAAACCTAGAAAGTTGATAGAAAAACAACAGATTTTGCACTGGCATGAATTTTCTGAAGGGTATGAAGTCTGAAACTCAAATGTCTATTTTTTTCTGACTTCAGCCCTCAATGACTTGCCAGAAAAAGTACAGTTTTGTACCTACCATAAATGTAGATGTTCGAAGATCCACATTGCTGCAGTCCTGACACTTGGGTAGTCCGCTGTCCACGGTCGGCCCGAATATCAAAGTATAAGGCTGACGTCGGTCAGGGCGCATTTAACTGACGTCAGGATGTCAGGGTACAAATGCGCATGACCGACGTCATATCCTCAGTCTTTTCTTGCCCCAGATGTCAGAAGACCTTAAAAATAAAGGTCAAAACCAAAAGACAGCAAACAAATAACCAACCACCCTTGCACTAACTATATGTACAATATATATACAATATACACAATATGTACAACCCAACCCACACAACCACCTCCAACTACAGAGGGGAAGGAGGGAGGGTAAATTGGACTGCAGCAATGTGGATCTTCGAACATCTACATTTATGGTAGGTACAAAACTGTACTATGTTCTTCATCTCACATTGCTGCAGTCCTGACACTTGGGTAGAATCCCAAAGCAGAGGTAAGGGAGGATGGCTAACTATAAGGAAGCAGGAGCTGCCAAAATGCCCTGCAAAACCGCAGTGGCAAAACCAGCCCTGGACTTAGAGTAAAGTGGCAGGTGATAATGCCTAGAGAAAGTATGCACAGAACTCCAAGTAGCTGCCTCCAAAATATCCTTGGTTGCCACTCCCTCAAAAGCTGTTGAAGTGGCAGTAGCCCTAGTGGAATGAGGCCTAATCCCAGCTGGAACCTCCTTGCCATGATGGGAATAACAGAAAGCAATGCAAAACCCAATCCACTTAGAAATAGTTTGTTTTGACACAGGCTTGCCCTGAGAACTCAAAGCAAAAGAAACAAACAACTGCTGAGACTGCCTGAACCCTTTAGTTCTGTCCAAATAATAACGCAACTGCCTGTGTACATCCAAAGTGTGCAAAATCTTTTCCCCTTATTTTGGGGATTTGCATAAAAGTAGGCAAATGAATAGTCTGGTTTAAAGCCACACTAGAAACCACCTTAGGCATAAAGGAAGGATTAGTACGTAATGATACCCTATCCTTATGGAAAATCAAGAAAGGCTCAACTGCCATAAGGGCCTGTAATTCAGAAACCCTTCTTGCAGAGGTAATGGCCAACAAAAAAGCAGTCTTCCATGATAAATATTTCAACTCAGCAGTAGCTGCAGGCTCAAAAGGTTGTAGAGTGAGTTTCTCCAACACAAAATTGAGATCCCAAGCAGGAGTAGGAGCTCTTCGTGGGGGTCTTATATTCTTTGCCCCTCTAAGAAATTGCTTGAACAAAGGATGAGAAAACAATGGCGGGTCGCAATCATAGTGAGCTGAAATTGCTGCAGCATGAACTTTAATAGACGAGAAAGACAAACCTTTGTCTAGTAACTCAGTAAGATATTGAAGAACCACACACAAATTAGGCTCAGAAACATCAAAATCTTTTGCTGCACTCCAAAATAAAAATCTCTTCCATTGTGCACTTTCCTTGTACTAGGCCTTCTAGCTTCCAAAATAACATTCAAAACTTGCTGAGGAAGTGGAGGCCCATTATGGTTCAAAACAGAATATGCCAGGCTGTTAGGTGCAGAGAGTGAAGCTTGACATTGAGCAAATGGCTGTCCTCCTGTGACAACAGGTGTGGAATCGAAGGCAAAGGCCATGGAGGCTTCCGTACTAGACTTCTTAGTAAAGGGTACCAGTGCTGTCGAGGCCAATCTGGAGCTATTAAAATCATCCTTGGCTTGTCCTGTCTGACCTTCAGAAGTACCTTTGGGAGGAGAGGCAGAGGTGGAAAGGCATACACATGAAGATTGCTCCAATTGAAAGAAAGAGCATCCACTCTCCAAGCTGTGGGATGAAACCTTTTGTGCAAAACTTTGGCAGCTGATGGTTTAGTGGAGAAGCGAACAGATCTATGTCTGGAGTTCCCCATGACACTGTCAATTTCTGAAATACATGAGGATCCAATTTCCACTCGTGGAGATCCATAATTGTCTGCTCAACACATCTGCTAAGGAGTTCTGTGCTCCTGGCAGAAACCTTGCCTGAAGATTGAGCTGTAAACTGAGAGCAGTCTCCCACAAAATCATTGCTTGCCTGCATAGAGGATAAGAATCGTTCCCCTTGCTTGTTGATGTACCACATGACAGTTGTGTTGTCTGTTAGAATCAACACCTGTCCTGGAAGAAGGAATTCCTTGAAAGCTATTAATGCAAACTGGACTGCTAACATCTCCTTCATGTTGATATGTAGATGTTGTAGTCTGACAGGCCACTTGTTTTGTATCCACTTTCCATTTAGATGAGCTCCCCAAGCTTTGTCTGAGGCATCTGTCGTTAAAATCTGACTTGCCTCCGGCCGGGTCACAGAGAGTCCCTTGTTTAGGTGACATTCCTGAGCCCACCACAAAAATTCCTTCTGAATGCAAGGTATTATTTGAATGACAGTGTCCAGATCCTGGCAGTGCTGTGTCCATACATTTTTGAGATACCATTGTAGCTTCCTCATATGCAGTTTGGCATTGGGAAGCACCAGAATACAAGATGCCATGAACCCTAAGGCTTGAAGGACTGTCCTTGCAGTCAGCCCGGACTGATGAGATAGTTGATGGAAGTAAAGGGATAGACTCTTTTGTTTGTTCGGGGTTAAAAAGGCCATCTGGGCTGCTGTATTCAGTCTCACACCCAGAAAGCACATGTCTTGAGAGGGTACTAGACTGGACTTTATTTCGTTCACAGAATACCCTAGGCATCTTAGCACTGCTATCACATATTCCAAATGATGAAGAAGCTCTTCCCTTCCTTGAGCCAGAATTAGGCAGTCGTCCAAATAAGGATAGATCTGTATTCCTTTTAGTCTGAAGAAAGCTATCACTGGAGCCAGAACTTTCGTGAACACTCTGGGCAGTAGATAAGCCAAAGGGCAATGCAGAGAACTGATAGTGAGAAGTCCCAGCTCGAAACGCAGATACTTTCTGCAAATGAGTCTGATAGGAACATGAAGGTAAGCCTCCTTGAGATCCAAAGTTACCATCCAATGATCTTTGCCCAGCAGAGGTAAAAGCTGCTGCAACGTCAACATTTTGAACTTGGGAATGTCCAGATAAGTGTTGAGGATAGATAAATCCAAAATTGGTCTCCACGTGTTCCCCTTCTTTGGTACTAGGAACAGGCGAGAATAAAATCCTAGGCCCACTTCTGGCAGAGGGACCGGCTGTATGGCCCCTAGTTGGAGCAACAGAGAAACCTGTTTGTGAGCCTCTATTCTTTGTTGAGGAGGAACGTCTGGCATGCCTTTGAAAGGAGGCAAGGTATGGAAATAAAACCTGTAGCCGTGGTGTATGATATCCAATACCCATCTGTCCTGGGTAATTAAACTATTTTCTTTGAAAAGTGCCAACCTTCCTCCCAAAGGTGCTGCCAGACGAGCAGGCTCTGGCAGTTGAAAAGGTAGGTCATTGGGTCTGCTTACGAAAGGACTGACCCCTGCCCTCACCGAAGCCTGTGCAGGAGAACTCCCTGTTCTAGGCCTGAAAGAGCCCTGAGCTCTGCCCTTACCACGTCTAGATCTACCCCTAGACTGGGAATCATAAGAAGGATACGTCCACCCCTTAGTAGGCCAATTTCTACTAAACTTTGGAGGCTGGACCTGCAAAAAATCTTTAACAGTCTGCATAGACTTAGCCTTGTCTTCCATTTTCTTCAAGACTGACTCAACAGGAGGACCAAACAACACGTCAGATTGTAAAGGAGCATCTAAAATCCTTGTTTTAACATGTTCAGACAAATTCTGATCCCTCAGCCAGGCGTGCCTCTGAAGAACAGTCCCAGTGGCAGCCACCCTAGACGAGGCCTGTACAGCATCAAAACCACATTGCAAAGAATGCTTACCCACTTGTTCAGAAACATGTACTAAATCTTGCAACTCTTTACAATCAATACCTACTGCCAGAGCATCAACCTTAGACTTCAATTGTGAAAGAAGATAGTTTTGGTATTTCAACATGTGAAACTGGCAATTCAGAGCCCTCATAGCAAGAGTGGAAGAAGTATAAACTTTCTTTCCCCATCTATCCAAGGCCCTAGCCTCCTTGTCTGTAGGAACCGGATTCTTAACAACAGAAGCCTTAACACCCTTAGGCCCCTGGCTAACAGTTTCTGGGTCTGCCCTAGGACTCTTAAAAAGATACTTATGAACTTCAGGCACCCTGTAATACCTATCCAGCTTAACAGGAGCAGGAGGCAAAGAATCAGGATTAAGAGAAGCCTCTGTAAAAACATCTTCCACTACATCCAAAACAGGAGGTATAGCCAAAGGCCTATGCTGGGGTAAAAACAGAAATTCCCTAAGCCGTTTCCTGGAATCAGAGAAGTCCTGACCCTCCCACTTAAAATGCTCCCTCATGGAATGAAGAGTTTCTGAAAAAGAAAAATCCTCAGGAGGAGTAGCAGAAGGAGTAGAATCATCCATATCAGAATCAGAATAAGGAGAGTACTCCTGCAAGTCTTCAGCCGAAGACTCTGAAACATCTGAAGCTTGCTCAAAACCCCCCAGCTCAGGCTCCACCCTAGGTCTCTTAGCAGGAGGGGGCATAGAACCCCTAATCAAAGTAATCAAATCTTCTGCCATTTTAAGCATATGCTTCTTGGGCATAGTACCTGAAGAGCTAGGGGTAACACCAACTGAAGCTAAACCTGGCCTGCCCCTGGAAGAACCTTAGAAACAGAAAGAGAGGGCCTAGCCACCTTAGGAAGGGAGGGGAGTATAGTAACCTGAGAAGCCCCCTCAGCCTGACTTGCCTCCTGAGAGGCCACATCTTGCAATAATAAGGTCTCACTCTGGGAACACAAAGAAATCTCCGGTGGAGCCACCGGCTCCACCGACACCTCTAAAGAACCGGCGTCCGGTACAGACGGTTCTTCTAGCCTAGGCTTAACTGCCTTGTCCTTGCGCTTCTTGAAGCGGCGCCGGAGCATCCGACGGCATTTTATAATTGCACCGCTTCCCAAAGACTAACCTTGCACAATCCAACCTTCTCTTTTAGTGCGTTTATTAAATCTAGCACAAGAGCGACAGCCAACAACGCCGTGCTCAGGCCCTAAGCAAGGAATACACAAAGTATGATAATCTCTATGCGGTATCTGTTTCCCACAAGAAACAATTATTAACTTTTTCTGACATCCGTAAATGACTGAGGCAAGAAAAACTAAAATATTCCCAACGGGTACTTAGCCAACTTTGAACTCGGTCTGAAACTTCTAAATCGAAAAATCTCAGAACGCCAACCGGCACTTGCAATGCTGCTTCTGCATCGGACCATGCGGCAAAAAAGACTGAGGATATGACGTCGGTCATGCGCATTTGTACCCTGACGTCCTGACGTCAGTTAAATGCGCCCTGACCGACGTCAGCCTTATACTTTGATATTCGGGCCGACCGTGGACAGCGGACTACCCAAGTGTCAGGACTGCAGCAATGTGAGATGAAGAACATCCACAATTTTATGAGAAACAGACCAAAAATATGAGGCAAAAGTCAGGACATTCTGAAAAAATCTGCACAGTTGAGAGGTAACTGTGTGTGTGTGTGTGTGTGTGTGTGTGTGTGTGTGTGTGTGTGTGTGTGTGTGTGTGTCTGTGTCTGTGTTTGTGGGCGCGCATGCATGCACACATGTATATTAATCTGAGCTTATCAATTCCACAACACCAGTTTTATAAAACTACTTCATTCCTTCAAAGACTGCTCTAGGACCAAAACCTCTACTATGGTCATTCCAAAGGAGAGGACACATACAACAGCATTATCAATAAAGATCCATACGTCTGTTTCAAGGTATAAGCCCATATTACGCTTTAGTGAAATCACAGCCTCCGTCAGATGTTGAGATTAAATCTTACAACGTATGCTTAGCCATTCAGGCATCACAGAAACCTCCACAAGAAAGGAATATACAATTTATCACAAGGCAATAACCGCCAGTCTTTTTAAGTGGATGGCCCAACAGAAAACAGTACAGAAGGATTTCTTAATATGCTCTAAGGGCTTTGCAAGTTTCAGGATGCACAGCTATGCAGAACGTAGATCACCACCACTGGACATACTACAAAGTAATATGTTCACCCCAATAAAGTATCAAGAGTTTTCAAGACTTCAAAGTTTAAGGAAGTATTTCTCAGCAACTACGACAACTGCCTATACTCTTAATAGAGGATTTAAGCAAACTACAATTCTCTTTACATTTCCATATACTTAGCATTCAGAATGCAAACATGCCAGAAAGTACAATTGTGTACACTTACCATAAATGTAGATGTTCCAGTGCATTCACTGTTGCAGTCATCACACTTGGGTTATCCTGCCAGGGGTAGCCCTCAGTCGGCCCGAATACCAGAGGCTTAGTATTTCTGCGTCGGTTGCTGACGCTCCAGGACTGACGTCAGGTCGTCAGTGGTATAAAAGCAGACAGCCGATGCCATTACATCAGTTTTTCTTGCCCCAACTGTCAGGTGCCCCCAAATAGGGAGCTAGGTTATGATGGAAGAACACCACCAGTAGAAAGTAAATACCAAAAATTCCCTGTACGAAGAGAGGAAGAGATAGAGAGAGAGACAAGGGAGATGGAGGGTGGGAAACCAGGACTGCAACAGTGAATACACCTGAACATCTACATTTATGGTAACTGTACACAACTGTACTACGCTCTTTGTGTTTCACTGTTGCAGTCATCACACTTGGGTTGATTTCCAAAGCTGAAGAAAAGGGTGAAGGCAGTCAAGAAGACTGGGGGCTGGCTAGGATGCCCTGCAAGACTGCAGTGGCAAAGCCTGCCCTGGATTTGGAGAAGATAGGCAGATGGTAATGCTTGGTGAAGGTATGAACAGAAGTCCATGTTGCAGCCTCCAGGATGTCCCTGGTGGGGACCCCTCTGAGAAAAGCTGCAGAGGTGAAGGTTGCCCTGCTGGAATGCATCCTGACCCCTTTGTGGGGCGGTTCCCCATGCTATCTGTAGCAGAGGTGGATGCAGTGTGCTATCCGTTTGTTTGTTTGTTTGGATATGGGCTATCCCTCTGCCCTTCCTGCAAAGCTGACTAGCAATTGGTAAGTATTTTCTGAAAGATTTAGTCCTATCCACATTTTTGAGTGTGCAGAATCCTTTCGTCCTTGTTTTGAGGGTCAGGGAAAAAGGTAGGCAAATGAATGGATTGGTTGAGAGCCACACTGGACACCACTTTAGACATGAAGGATGGGTTAGTCCTGAGGGAGACCCTGTCAACGTGGAAAATTATGAAAGGCTCTATAGCCATGAGTGTTTGTAGCTCTGAAACGCTTCTAGCTAAAGTGATGGCCAGAAGCAAGGCTGTTTTCCAAGAGAGGAATTTTAACTCTGGTGAAGCTGCAAGTTCAAGGGGGGGGGGGTAGGGTGAGCTTTTCCAACACAATGTTAAGGTCCCAAGCTGGGGTAGGAGCTCTTCTGGGTGGCCTTAAGTTGATAGCCCCTCTTCGGAACTGTTTGATGAGAGGGTGTGAGAAGAGAGGTGGCTCTGTGCTGTAATGAGCAGAGGTGGTAGAGGCGTGAATTTTAATAGAAGAGAAGGATAGACTCCTGTGTAGTAGGTCTGCTAGGTAATCCAGGATGAGAGGTAGGGAGGGCTGTGCTGTTTCGGCTCCCTTAGCCTGGATCCAAGTGCAAAACCTTTTCCACTTGTCAGCATAGGATTTTCTAGTGCTGGGGCATCTGGCCTCATGTATAATATCCAGGACTTGTTTGCTTAGACTGGCAGCTGGAGGAGAGGTCAGGGAATAAGCCAGGCTGCCAGGTTCCGGGTCTGCAATTGTGGATGCATGAATTCTCCACTCTTCTGGGTCAGGAGTGTTGGGACCTGAGGTAGGTGGCAGGGGTGACAGGCTGTGTAGCAGTGGGTACTAGTGCTGGTGTGGCCAGTCTGGGGAAATCAAAATTGCCCTTGGTTTTTCCTCCCTTATTTTGAGCAGTAACCTTGAAATGAGTGGTAGAAGGGGAAATGCATAGTTTGAGAGGTTTACCCATTGGAAGGCTACAGCATCTACTTTCCAGGCCTTGCTGTGAGGTTCCCTAGTGGAGAATTTTCTGAGCTGATGATTGGAGTGGGAGGCAAAGAGGTTCACCTTCGGGCTGCATCATTTCTGGGTTACAAGGTTGAAGGTTCTGTGGTCCAGCCTGTCACTTGTATGGGTCTAGCAGGTTTCTGCTTAAGTTGTCTGCCAGAGGGTTTAGGGAGCCTGGCAGGAATTGTGCTAGCACGTGAATCTGCATGGCTGAGGCCGTGTGCCAAAGGGTCAGGGCGAGTCTGCTGACAGGATAAGAGTGAGTCCCTCTGTGTATGTTGATATTCCACATCACTGTGGTGTTGTCTGTTTTGCTCACTAGAGGCCCTGGGGAGAGTAGGGGTCTGAAAGCTGTCAAGGCATGCTGAACAGCTAGCATCTCTTTTTGGTTGATGTGCAGATGTATTTGATTTGGGCTCCAATGGCCCTGAATACACCTGCCGTCCAGTTGTGCACCCCAGGCAGTCTGATGCGTCTGTAGTGAGGGTCTGGGCAGCATGGGGTTGTGAGAAGGGAAGTTCCTTGTTGTGGCTGCATGCTGCTGCCCACCAAAGAAAATCTTTCCTTAGACAGGGTATGATAATTTCCAGATCTTGAGAGTGTTGACACCAAAGGCTTTTTAGGTACCATTGTAGTTTCCTCATATGCAGTCTGGCATATGGAATGAGTAGAATGCAGGTGGCCATGAACCCTAGAGCTTGCAGGATTTTCCTTGCGGATAACTAGGTTCTGGTGGCTAGTTGAGAGAAGTAGCCTGTCAGGTAGGCTTGTTTTTCTGGAGTAAGGAATGCCATCTGGGATGCTGTGTCCAGGCTTGCTCCCAGGAATACATTTTTTGTGTGGGGACTAGTTTTGATTTCTTTTCATTGATAGTATACCCCAGGGAGGTCAGTAGGTCCTTTACAAAGGTCAAGTGCTGTAACAGCTTTTCCTGACTGTCTGCCTGGATCAGGCAATCGTCTAAGTAGGGGTAAATTTCAATATTTCTTTGTCTGCAAAAAGCAATGGCTGGAGCCAGGCATTTTGTAAAAACTCTGGGAGCAGTGGATAAGCCAAAGGGAAGCACAGAGAACTGAAAGTGCATAGATCCTGCCCTGAAACATAGACATTTCCTGCAAGATTCCCTGACTGGGATGTGTAGGTAGACCTCTTTTAGGTCTAGGGTGGCTAACCAAGCATCCTTGGAAAACATAGGAAGAAGCTGTTGGCGGGTGAGCATTTTGAATTTTGGTATCAACAGAAAGGTGTTTAGAATGGATAGATTGAGGATTGGGTGCCAGGTGCCCTCTTTTCTGGGTACCAAGAAAAGTCTGGAATAGAAACTTTGGCTTATCTGGTCTGCAGGAACATGCTGTATTGCCCTGATGGAGAGCAGGGAATGGACTTGCTTTTTGGCCTCTGCCCACTGGTTTGGAGGAAGATCTGGGAACCCTTTTGGGGTTGGCAGAGTGTGGAAATAAAATTTGCATCCCTGGGACACTATGTTGTGGACCCATCAGTCGTTGGTAATAGAGGCACAGTTGTTTGCATGGAAGGAGAGTTTTCCTCCTAGGGGCACAAGCAGGTGGCCCGATGTAAGGGGTGGAGGTGCAAAGTCATTGTGAGTTCTTACCATAAGGGGGTGGCTTAGCACTCCCTGTTTTTGAAGAGGAGGCACTCCATTGCTTAGATCTTTGCATTCCTTGGGACTGCTGTCTGGAGGGTCTGCTTCCCCTAGGTCTTGGGTGATCTGGCCTGGAGGGGGCCGGAAAGGACCAGTAGTGCTTGGAGGAGCAATGCCTACTGAATCTTGAAGGCTGGACCTGTAAAAAGTCTTTAACTGTCTGCATAGATTTAGCTTTTTCTTCCATCTTTTTTAAGACCTCTTCTGCCTGGGTGCCAAACAAATTGTCTTTGTTCAATGGTGCGTCCAATAATTTTGATTTGACATGGTCTGGCAAGGTCTTTTCCTAAAGCCAAGCATGCCTTCTAAGGAAAGAACCAGTGACTGCTGCCCTGCAAGATGCTTCTAGGGCATCAAAGCCACATTGCAAGGTGTGCTTAGTAACTTGGCTTGCAGAATGCATAAGCTCTTGCAATTCTTTATTTTCTGCACAAACAGGAAAGGAAGATATTTTTGTTTGAGGAGTTCCATGGTATGCTTCTGATATGTCAGCATGTGGAACTGACAATTTAGTGCTCTAATAGCAAGAGTTGCAGAGGTGTATACTTTTTTACCCCATCTGTCTAAGCTGAGGTTGCTTTAATTCCTTTAGGTCATTGGGAGAGGACCTCTGGGTCAGCAGTAGGATTTTTGAAAAGGAATTTGTGAGAGTCAGGAACTCTGTAGTACCTGTCAGATTTCCTGGGGGCAGGAGGGAGGGTGTCAGGTGTTAAACTGGACTCCATAAAAACATCATTCACAACATCCAAGACAGGAGGAATGGCTAAAGGTCTGTGCTGTGGTAAATCTAAGAATTCCCAGAGTCTCTTTTTTGAATGAGGATAGTCCTGACATTCCCATTGGAAATGCTCCCTTAAGTATGTAGGGTTTCACCAAATGAAAAATCTTTGGGAGGAGAGGCAGAAGGAATAGATTCCTCTGCATCAGAATCATCATAAGCAGAGAGGGGTTGCATGTCTTCATATTCAGAAACCTCAGAGTCATCGGACTCCTGTTCAGATAAAACTACTGGGGACAAGTCTCTTTTTCTTTTGGAAGGGGTAGCCTGGCTTCCCCTAATAAGCATAATAAGGTCTTCTGCAATTTTAAGCATTTGAGATTGAGGCATGGAAACAGGTGCCTGAGCTTGGGTCATCGTTTTTTTTTTAAGTGTAGTTCCCACCCTGGGCCTTATAAACTCGGCAGTTTTAGAAAGAACTGGAGATGCAAAAGAAGTTGTCGGTTTGTGTCGAGTATCGGTAGTGCGAAGAACTTCCTTGGAAACTGGTGCCTGCTCAGCAGCTCCGGACCCATCCAAGGTAAAGACATCCGCAGGATCCTTAGTCGAAGAAGAGTCCCACGGCATACCGGACTCCAAACGGATCTCGGTAGCGGCCTGCGAATCCACAGAAGCGGGCGACAGGGGCTGCGAAAGTGCCTCACTGAGGACCTGAGAACTGACGACTAGCTTAACGGAAGCATCGTCGGCAGTTTTGGACCTGTGCTGTCTGTCTCTGTCTTTATCCTTATGTTTTGTCAGAAAATCGGTAGTTGGATGGCTTACTGAAGCCATATCGGAATACGAGGACTGAGAGTGAAAATAGTTGGCTACAATAAGGGCTAAACGACGTATAGTTCTGGCATTGAACAAAGTGCAAAAGCGACAGCGAGGGACATTGTGGTCTGGGCCTAAACAGGTGACGCAGTAAGAATGGAAGTCTTGGTGTGGTATTTGCTTACCACAGGCGAGACAATTGTTAACTTTTTCTGACATCGGTTAGAGCAAGAAAAAAGGATCCTCAATGGGATACTTAGCTTTAGAAGACTTCAACTTCAACTTGGAAATGAAAACTCAGGTAGTGGCCAACCGGCACTTGTGCAAACTGCTTCTGCTTCGGGCTCCTTGGCAAGAAAGACTGATATAATGGCGTCGGCTGCCTGATTTTATACCACTGATGACCTGACGTCAGTCCTGGAGTACCACCAACCGACACAGAAATACTAAGCCTCTGGTATTCGGGCTAACTGAGGGCTACCCCTGACAGGATAACCCAAGTGTGATGACTGCAACAGTGAAACACGAAGAGCATATACACAGAATTTAAGCATTATGTGAAATCATCAATGCCTTCAGAAATTCAGCTGTAAAGTGTGGGGACCGAAACACATGACAAGAAGTTATTGTTAAGACAGATGTGAAATGATTCAAGACTGCTTCTGGAAATAAAAACTATTTAATTATTTACTTCATTCATTAGTAAGGTAAATTAATTTGTCCCAAAACAGAGTAGTTTTCAGCCATGACCCAGGCCATCAGCCAAATGACATTCACAACAAACCTAGAGTTACAGTTATGCACATTGTGCAATACATATACACAAGGCATAATATAGTTCAAAAAGTGCAATATATAAACAAGAGAGACTATAGCTTAGACAGAGATATAATGTACAGTATCGTATAGTAACATTTATTTTCTTACCAGACTTGTATTAAGACTTGTGTCTGACTTTGAAGAACTGCTAATGAGAGAGAGACCATTCTCCACTGAGGTAACTCTTTGTGTAAGATTACCGATGGCTACGTCCAAGCTAAAAATCCTGAGCTCCGTCTGCTTTTGGGAAATCACTACTGTTGCATTCATTTCATCAATGGCCTCATGAATATGGAGAGAACCCTGTAGATGGAAATGTAGCAAAAATAAATATTTCTGGAAAAAGTTAATGAAATGGTTACATCTCCAAAAGTTGCACTTGAGAATACTCATCCCTTAGAAGTGAGATGACTTTTATGTCTGTTGGTAACTGGCCCATATCCTGACAAGGGGAAGGGGATATAGTTCCTTCATACTTAACAATGGACCCAGTCCATCACAAAAAGGCACCAACTAATTGCTCAAATCTTGACTAGGGGAGAGGTCACAAGTCTTTCAGACTTAAAATTACCTCCACTCCCATCACAAAAGGCACAACTCAATCAAGTGCTCCACAAGGGTCCACAAATGTTCCTCTCCTCTTCTCTATATCTATAAACAATTTGATTTGTCACAGCTATAACTTATTATATATGCCAAAGATATGGCACTTTATAGATCCAGCCCAAAACACAAAGTTACCCAAAGTCAGGTACAACTAGACCTACTAAAGCTATGCAAATGGCTACAAAAAAAAATTCTACTGAAAAATCTAAATACTAAAACAATGACCTTTAGAACAAACAAAAAGCCCGAACTCTGTCCAAAACAAACATAAATTCAATAATCTCACTGAACCTACCCAACATTTCAGATTTTCAGATACCTCAGCATCTGGTTAGATAAATCATTTAATTATCAGATGCACATAAAAAATCAGATCCAAAATAAAAGTACAGTTGTATAAGAACTTACTATAACAGTAGAGGTCCTGCTGATCACTGCTGCAGTATTCCAAACAGATGGGTTTTCATGGCTGATGTATGGACAGGGTCGATAATTCTAATGTTCTTTGGAGCATACATCCGACTTAATGACCTCAGCTCGCTGGTGTAGGGGTACATAAACAGATATATGAGCTTAAATCCTTGGACTATCTCCAAGCCAGCAGTCTGAAGACATATGAGAAAGTAGTAGTAGTAATAATCATTCATGAGGGGCATCTTAGAAGACGAGAGGTCCCCCCCAGACCTAAGGTCTGCTTGACAGGGCAAGTAAAAAGGAGAAGAGGGAAAAATACAAGAAAGGGGGAAGGAGGGTGGGAAGGAATATTGAAACAGTGATCAGTAGGACATCTATTGTTATGGTAAGTTCTTACACAGCTGCACCATGTCCTGTCTGAAATAACTGTTGCAGTATTTTAAACATATGTGATTCGCAAAGCTTAAGGGAACAATCGTGAAGGTTGTCCAAGAGACCAAACAGGATTGACCTAACAAAGGCAGCACCAAACCTGGAAAAGGCATATATCCTATAATGTTTATTGAAGGTGTACACAGAAGACCAAGTAGTAGCTTCCAAGATGATACTGCAATCTACCCCTTTGTAGAAAGCCCCTGAGGAGGCTACTGCTCTAGTAGAAAGAGCTGCAGGAAAGGAGGGCAATGATTTGTCATGGTGTGAATAACAAAAAGAGATTACTTAGAAATCCAGCTGGCAATAGTTTGATTAGACACTGGCTGGCCTAGTTTAGAGGCCATGAAAGAAACAAACAGTTGGTCTGATTTACAAATTGCCTTAGTCTTGTCTAAATAAGAATCTCATTTTTTTTGTGCACATCAAGAGAATAAAGGAGTCTTTCCCACCATTGTGTGGTTTGGGAAAGAATGTAGGCAGATTGGTGGCCTGTTCGAGTGACAACTCATTTACAACTTTTGGCATAAAAGAGGGGTTTGGCCCTCAGTAATACCCTGTCCTTATGAAAAATCTGAAAAGGTGGGACAGCCGTGTTTGCCACCTACAGTTCTGAGATTCTCCTAGCAGAAGTTAGAGCCAGCAACAAAACAGTTGTCTAGGTGCAGAATTTACATAGAAGCAACAGCTGTCTTAAAGGGGCATACAGTAACTTTTTCTAGCACAAAGTTGAGATCCCAAGGAGGGGGTACAGGTTTCCTCTGAGGGATTAGGTGTAGTACCCTTTAAAAAACTGACTGAGTTCAGGCCTGGACATAACAGGTGGACTGTGGGGAAGACAGCCTGACATAGCCGAAATGTTGGCTTTAATAGATGAGTAGGCCAGATCCTTCCTCATAAGCTCAAACAGAATAAGACAAGAAGAACCTCTGACTTTGTAGGGTTTGCATTACACCATATAGAAAGTTTCTTCCATTTAGCTAGAAAGGATATTCATGTAGTTGGTCTTCTTGTCTCATAGAGAAAATTGATGTCTGGAAGGGATCAGAATCCTATCATCCATACACTCTGAGGAATGATTGGTTGAGAAGAAGTAATGAGCCCTTCTGTTGTGTAATAAAGTTCACTTTGTGGGGAAACCTGTTGTGACTGCCCCTGGCTAGTTGATAGAGAAGGGAGAATCAATCCCACCTTGCCCAAAAGGGAGTCACCAGTATGAGTTTTGTTTTTTTCTTTTTTGGATCTTTAATAAAACTTTTGGTAGCAGCGGAAGTGGAGGGAAGGCATAAAGGAACTTCCCTGTCCATTGGAAGGAAAATGCATCTGTTCGCCATGCCTAGGGGCAAGGAGTTCTGCTTCAAAGGAGGGGGAGCCATTTTTTGCTTTCTGAGTCAAATAAGTATATCTGTGGTATTCCTCACCCCTTGACAATATATATGAAAACTTGCCTTTTGAGAGTCTGTTTGTGGGTTTTTTCATGGACCTGCTTAGGGAGTCTGTCAGGATGCTGTTCTGTGATGGAATGTACACTGCTTGAAGGAACCTGCCCAACTGGGTGGCCAGTTCCCAAGCCATCTAAGCCAATCTGACCTTGTTCTTCCTTGCTTCTTATGTACCACATGAAAGCTGTGTTGTCAGTGAATACTTGTAAAGGCCCTGATTTCCAGAGGTGGGCGAAAACTTGCACAGCCTGAATGATAGTCCCAATCTCTTTCAGGCTGATGGGTTATTTTTTAAGGCTGGTCTGCCAAAGTCCTGGACCTTGTAAATGGCCATTCATACCCCCAGGCCTCGGCTGAGGCATCTGCGTACATCTCTTGACTTGGGCTCTGTGCCTTGAAAGGCAATCCTGAGTTGAGGCCCACCAGTGTCACCCACCACAGGATCTAATTATTGAGACAAGGCATTAGAGAGATCTGTGTATCCAGGGGTTAAGTGTTTTGAGACCATACAATTTTCAGGTACTACTCAATTTTCCTCATACACAACCTGGCTAAAGAACGCATTGCTATGGTTGGTGCCATGAATCCTACTGTACTTGAAATCTTCCTGGCTGAAGAAGCCTTGAGGGAGATGAGGGACTGGTAATAATTAGTAAGGTTCTGTACCTCTTCATGACGCAGAAGGATGCATGTTATTTGCATCCAATTTACAATCCAAGAAAACAACATCTTGGGTGGGGCTAGAGTGAAGATTTTTTGAATTCAACTTTGAATCCCAGTAGCTGGATGAGGTTTAGAGTCCACTAGAGGTGCTGTTCTAAGATCTAAGCAGCAGAGGCCTGGATAAGCAGATTGCCTTCAGAGTCCTGCAAAAGGCTAAAACAGGAGATAAGCAATTTGTGAATACACTGGGGGCTGTAGTGAGCCCAAAAGGCAGAGCAGTAAACTGAAAATGAGATGAGCCAGTATTTCCTGCAAGAAGGGAGTATGGGGATAAGCAGGTAGGTATCTTTCAGATCCATGGAAACTAGAAAAGGCTTGCAGAAGAATAAAGGGAAGCAAAGTCTGGAGAGAAAGCATTTTGAACGTGGGAATCTTGAGAAAAGTGTTCAGCTGAGAGAGATCCAGTATGGGTCTCACTGACCTTTTTGAGGAACAAGAAACAGTCTGGAGTAAACCCTAATCCCACAAACGGAAGAGGAAGTAGCTCTACAGTGCCTTAAAAATTAAGTTACTTTAGAATGGGGGGGGGGGGGGTTAACTTGTCTCTAGAGTGGAGGTAGAATACCTTCAAAGGGAAGTTATTATTTCCAGGACTTGGCAAAGCTCTTTTTTATGATGGATATTACCTGTTTGTCTGTGGTAATCCTTTCCAAATGTGAGATAGGCAGAGTGAGCCTTTTTGAAAAGGGTAGGGTATGACAGGATAGGATAGGACTGAGGGGGAATGGCAGATTCGAAGGATAGTCACAGTGACTTGTTGGGAAAGAGATGCCTCTGAGATCTGTAGTCGCTTTCATTTTTTTCTGGAAATCTTTTCCTGGGTGCCTATTTGTGTCTCTGGGAAGGTCTATGTTCCTTCTGACAAAGAGGGTTATGCTTAGTTGGATAATTCCTCTGACATCTTGGTACAAAGCTAAACAGAATTTGCTTGCAGTCTTTCATAGTCTTACCTTGTTCCTGCAAGGTTTTGAAAAGGCTCGCTGCCTGTGGTTCAAACAAAAGACTTTTGTCAAGGGGAGAATCAAGAAGCTTAACCTTGAAATCCTCTGGCGTGGGCTGATTGTGTAACCAGACTTATCTGCGGATGACTGTACCAGGAGCAGCTGCTCTGGTGGAGGCCTTAACAGCATCATAGCTGCATTTAATACAATGTCTGGCCACTTCAGTGACCTGATTCACCAAGGACAACACTAGTTGAATAGACTCAGTACCTTGCCTGTCCACCACTGCTTTATTTAAACTGTTAAGGATGGATAAAAGGTATTTGGACATTTGGGTTTGATAATGTTTTTACCATGAAAACCAGAGAAGCGGAAATATAAACCTTTTTCCAAACCTAGCCATACCCCTTGCTGCCCTTGTTTGAAGGTAGGGCGTTGGCATTAGCATTGGGAAGAAATTTAGAAGGCTTGTCAGAAGATAAGGAAACAGCTGAAGGGTCAGCTACAGGATTCTTAAAGAGGAAATTAGGGTCCTCAGGTACCTTGTAAACTCTGTCTGGCCTATTTGGAGCAGAACGCTGAGAGTCAAGGGTTGAAGATGTGGATTTGAAAGCATCTGAAATGGTATATAGGACTGAGGGACAGTGGAGGGGGATGAAGTGCCCCTCCTCTAAAGGGTTATATTACCTCTTTTGGACATCAGAGATTTACCTAGACTCCCACTCTAAGCATTTCATTATATTTAAAATGGTCTCAACGGAAGATGCCTCTTCCATGGGGGAGTCAGGAGAAAGGGACTCCTCATCAGAGGGGATCTGGCCAGGAGAATGCATTTGTGGGGGAGTAGGCTTGTGAATGGTCATTGGACTCAGAGAGCTCCTCATGACAGGAAGATGACTGTACACTGACAGTCTGTGGAGTGGGAAGAAAAGTGGAAAATTAAGGTGGTTTATTATAGCTTTGAGTACACCCTGAGAAAAGTCCATCTATTCTGTCTTCCTAGACAGAGGAGTTGAGGAAATATGTTTGATTTTCTTTTTTTTCCTTTGGGATGATGTGCTTGAACGAAGTGCAGAGGCTCTGACCCCTGGCAAACCTCGATCAATTTGCTGGGCATATCGTCTATAAATAAAATCTGTGGGAGGTCATCCAGACCCTCTGAAGTAATGATGTGCAGTTTCCCCTTCTCAGATGCAGTGTCTTCGGACGGACGGTCCTCTGACACCATACTGGCTTCCAGCTGGTTTGCAATAGAGGGCATCTCAGACAGACTCAAATGCACTGCAGGTTCTGTAACCAGACAGTGTAACAGGTCTACATCTCTTGACTTTCTTCCTATGAGGTACGTCCAGTGTGACTGTATCCACCATCTTGGAATGGGCCAGACACTTCAGTCGTTGGATCTCCAAGAAAGTGTTCAATAAAGACAAGTGGGAACGCCAAGTCTTGGCCACAAAAATTGGCAAATGGAACAAACATTATAGTTGTAGTGTGCACCTATGCAGAAAAGACACTGGGTATGGAGGTCTTCGCTGGGAATCTTCCTACCACATTCACATTTACCCCTCCAAGCTGACATCTAACAAAAATGCAGGGAAACAATTTAAACAGGAAGGAAGATTTTCTAATGGGACACTTATATGAATTTGTGGAGATAAACGGTGCACACGAAGATTAGACCATTAGGTGTATGACTTGTGTTCAAGCTGGCAGTGAGTGTGTGGATTTAAGCTCATTCATACATTTATATACCCTTATGCCAGTCAGATGTGGTCATAAATGGGATGTATGCTGCAGAGAAGGTCAGATCTGACATCAGTGATGAAAACCCATCTCCCTACACAGCTAGGAAATGGTTTACCAATATTTGCTACCATTTCTAAAAATTCTTTATACTGTAAACTATTTCCAACAAAACTGGCCACTTTGCTCTCCACTCCAGGAGCATAATTTGAAAACACTCTCCAAAGCCAAAGGGCTCCCTATTCTAGGTAGAGCAAACTTCCTGCTAAACTTGCGTTTATAAACTACTTCACTGAAAAACCCCTTCACCTCTTGACATGAGACTGATTGCATCTACCCCCATTTATAACCTCAGGAACTGCAAGAAGGCTACATAGCAGCTTAGACAACACTATCTGTACTAGCACCCAAGCTCTGCCAATCCCTTCAACCTTGTACACAGAAGTAGACACCTATACTAAATTTCATCCACGACTCTAGCAATTTTTGTTTTAACATCTCAATGCAAATGTTATGCCACAGGGCAAATCACCCAATTACAACTTTTGCAACTTTACGCTTTTGGCCTGAAATCTCTCTATCTCTGCAAGGTAACTCTTTTTTAATCACTTTTGTAAAGTAATACATATTACACTTACCAAAATTCAGCACAACATACACTCCTCCCTGTTTAGTTCCATTTTATGTTCTACATATTCTTTCAGTGAAATAATTTAATGCCATTTGTTTTCCAATCATGCATACTTTTTCAATTGTAAAATATTTTTCCTCAGTGTTAATTCTATATATCACTCAATTGGTGTCTATGTTTGTTCTTGCCGTAACATGTAACCTAGACTTGTTGTGTCTTTCGGCTTTTCCTGGTTAGGGGTCGCCACAGCGGAACTCTGGTCCGCTAAAGATTGGCAGTGGATTTTTACGTGCCGAATTGCCAGCCCTGACGCACAACCTTTAACAAAGGTACGCCCATTCACGCATATCTCCACACAGAAGACGCTCTAGCTGAGAATCGAACAGGACAACATCTTACTGCGAGGCGACATGTAAGCTAGACTAAGACTGCAAATTCAAATCAGTAAATTAAATAAACTTGTCACTCATCATAATTCCCCATTAGCAATACCTCTTTTGACAACACCCCTAAATAGACAATAATCCAATCAGTGCTAAATGGTCATACCAATATATGTACTGAAAAAAAAGTACCCCCACTCCCACCTCAGCAGTCCTCACTTGTACAGAAAACCCTATGTAAAATTATTAAACTAGGTGGGCAATGCAAACTGATAATACTAGGTTTTCTCAAATTAGACTGCAAAAGTCAGCCAATGAGGCAACGCAGCTGATTTCTCTACCTGCATAGCCTAAAAGATTGGCAACAGTGGTACTAGACATAGCACAATAACAGGGAGACTTTAACTCAATATAAGCCTCCACAGCTTTACCCCATTACCTGATATGTTTGCCATCCTATCTCTTTCCACACCTAAAAAAACTCTGACTGCTCTACTGCATCCCAGTCCCCTACTACTTACTGTTACAAAAAAACCCTTTACTTACATATTTTCAATTTATTCCTCAACCAAAAGCATTCCCCACATTTTCAAACATGCCGCATTCACTCTTCTCCCTAAACTTCATCCATTTAACTCAGCTAGTTATTTTCAACCAATAGAAATAGTATTCCCTCTGGCTAAGATTTAGGAAAAACAGTTTATAACTAAACACTGGAACATTCAAAAGTACAATCTCTCACAAAACTAGCAAGGAGTTTCTCCCAAATGTAATATCTTACAGCCCATTACTCCCACAATGGTTATACAGTAACTATTTAGAGGGCAAACTCACTGAAGCAATTTTCTTGGATTTAAAGAGTACATTTGAAACTGTCCAGCACTCTCTACTTCTCTTAAAGCTGCAGGTCAAAGGCTTTTCCACAGAAATAGTCCAGTGGTTTAGTAGCTACCTAATGGACCTTTCATGGCTGTTGTTAAAGCATTAACTACTCTGGACTCCTCATTACAGGAGTGTCTCAAGGGTCAATATTGGGCCCTCTTCCATTTTCGCTATTTATTAATAACTTGCCCTGGGGCTATCATAATATTAATTGCATCCTGTATAAAGACAATCTTTATAACCAGTTTTAAATGCAGCTCTATAGAAAGATTTCAGCATTATTTGGAACTGGCTATCTGCAAATAAGCTCAAAGCAAACTAATATCAACAGTTATGCTAGTTTGTTATTTAGTACAAACAAATGTTTACCTAAAACCACCCACTGCTAATTGCATACCTTGATGAATCACCACTTATGTATAATACCCAAATTAAGTATTTATGTGTCTTCCTAGGCCATGACTTATCATTTCATTCACACATAATGACAACAGGCCACAAAGGCCCTTAACCAACTGAATGTACTATTTAATGTACTTAGTCCGGAGGCTAAATGAGCTATGGCAATAAATGTACTGCTCTCAAGACTTGAACATGCTCTTTCCTTAACTGCCCTGCTCCCACTCCATAGCACTGCCATCTTACTACTTACTGGAAACAGAATCCTTTGATTTTTTTTTTGCCTATTTGTTAGAAGGAGCATTTCTGTCTTACAAAAGTAAATAAATAAATAAAAACGGTTACCCATCACTGGTAGGGCCACCCTCCTCTCATAAATGGTTAAATGATTTACTGTCACCATTAAAGAAAAGATTCTCAAGGTATACCACATTCATAATGCAGGGGCAAAATGACCCACGTCTGAAGAGACCAACTTTCAAATAAGGAATCGTTGAAGAAGCCTTCTCTAAAGTTGCATAAGCCTGTTAGAACTTGCAAAAACACATAATGACTAGAGTGCAAAGCTCTCCTCAATAAAACACCTCAAGTCCAAAAATCAAAAGAGAGAGAGCACCACAGCTAAAGAAGATATACAAGCAGGTAAAATATTTACTGGAGTAAGACTTTCACGCTTCTGAAGAAGCGTCCATTGGGATGTGAAAGTGCTTACTCCAATAAATATTTTACCTGCTTTAGCTGTGGTGCTCTCTCTCTTTTTATTTTTGGACTTGACCTGTTAGAACTTGCCTACAGTTTGGCCAGGTTTAGAGAGAGGAAAAAAAGGCATCTGACCAAAGAAAATGCATGTAACTGCTTTTGGACATGGGTTAACCATGAGATTCTCAACTGATGTCAACTCTGTACAAGCAGTAATAATTAATTTTCCTCTACTGATCAAAATTTTCTATGTATACTACAGCTCTCCTCTTAGCACATCATAATTCCTTGTGTGTTTTTCTACTATATAAAATTGGATATAAAGCAATTATTTAACGCTTCTATTCCAAGTTGCTAATGTTTGTATGTAATGTCTTTCCCAATGGCTCAGGCTGTTGCAGAAAAAGGTCATTGGACCAGTCCACCAACTCAGTTAACAAATTTAAAATAAAACCATATATGGTAAATGATCCTGCCAATGTAGACGTAAATATTTAGTAGTGCTTTAGTTGTTACATAGTTAAATAATAGACTGGAAATTTCAGACAGCAATTCCAAAATGAAACTGTAAAAAGAAAAGCAATTGTGTGATAGAGAAGCTTCCTTCAGTGATCTTAGTTTAAGGGCTCCTGTGGTACACAAGTTAATGTGAGGCACAGCTGCAAGTAGCATAACCTAGGAAAGAAAGGGCAGCAGGCAGACACGTCAGAAAAGAACTGAATTTAAGGAGGGATTCCTTGAAGGATGTCTTTCATGTGATGTTCTGTACTAAGGCTTAAAATCTAAGTCATAGTCTTCACTGAAAGTATGTACAACAAACCAAAAGTCTATGCCATGGACACCTGTTATACACGTAGCCAATGCCAGCCATTCACAAAGGCTCTTCTTGCAATCTGCCTTCATAATGGAAGAAAACAAGAACAAGGCTGGTTGTTGGTATACTCAAAAGGAAGATCAAGAGATCACCTCTACACATTTCTCAAAGCAGATGTTAATTCTTCAAATGTTTTAAAATAAAGAATCTAACCCATGCGACTCACCAAGAATCGACCAGATTGACACTGGGGATCTCTAACAGAGTATCAGCAAAAACGTGCATGAAAAGGAAAAACATAAGAAAGATATTTCAGAAGAGTCAAACTTTCTGCAGAACTAGCCTGCTCTGTGCGTTGAAAATGTCCATTTTTGTTAGACCACACTGAATGAAATTTCCTGGTCATCCAAAAAGTGAACCTTCAGATAAAAGACAGGAGAAGACTGTTAACTAAGGAGGCCTACCAAACAATTTTCAGTGCTTTCAACATGAACTGCTTTAAGGCACATTATCAAATCTACAGTGGCTTCTTTCAGAAAAGGTAA
Organism: Protopterus annectens; assembly: GCF_019279795.1. Taxonomy (NCBI): domain Eukaryota; kingdom Metazoa; phylum Chordata; order Ceratodontiformes; family Protopteridae; genus Protopterus; species Protopterus annectens. The sequence continues at coordinate 1,080,344,774 of NC_056744.1, read as the reverse complement.
CATTTAGTACTTTTTTTTACTTGTCAGCGTTACACATTTTGGACTGGTTGTCTGATTTGAATGAGGAAACTGCAAATGAATTTCAGAACTACCACAAGTGCTTGCATTAGCAACTTGCAATACACTTGCTCTAGACATGCTTGTATTTGTGAGTGAGTGCACAGTGGTCTAAGCTGTTGCTTCTATTACCTCTTATGGAAAATATTACTACAAAATAGACATATTTACCAATCATGTACAGTGATCCTAAATGGAACCTTTAGGTGTTTTGTTGCACTTACAATAGAAGGAAATACAATGGGTCAGCCACTCTGATAATGCTAACTTACCAACAGGAAATCCCTCTTCCTTATTCCTGAAAATGACAAAGCTACTTACCTTTTCAGGGAGAATTAGGGTTGCCAGGTGTCCGTTTTTTGACCGGACTGTCCGGTTATCTGACAAATTGTCCGGTTAGAAATTTCAATCAAAACCGGACTTTTGGTTTTAAATTTTGCGGCGCTGATGTCATCACATGCGTGGCTACCAGCCTGTCGGAATTGAGTTCAATGAGCTCACTTCCGGTAGTGCGAGCGGGAAGCAGAAGCCCAGCATGTAGTGCAAGTGGGAACTTAAGCAGAAGCCCAGCATTAACCAACTTTGGATTATTATGGATATTATTTCACTTTGGGGAATTCATCAGCTTGACTTACGGGAAGGCAGCAATTTCAGAAGCCAGCACAAAGGTAGGGTGTGTGTGATTGGGAATAATATTAGAAACCGCATTAACATCTCAGTCCTGATGGTATGACTGCCAGTATGGGTACATTCAATGTGCGATAAATATATGTACATTCTGAAGGCGTTTCCAGAGATTCTTAATTGAAAATACTTTAGGGCTCAAATTACATAATGTGGTTTTCTGCATACTGAATGCATTTTTTTCCTGCTATAAAATTCACATTCTGATTATCCTTAAAATGTGAACATATTAATATAAAGTTCCTCAAGCACTTTGGTCAGACTCCGCTGATGTGGGTAATTCGGCATTAGCAGTTTTCAATAGCTCCTCAGATATTCCACATATCCTCAGACAACCTGAAATCACACATTAGCACTTCCAGCAGGGATTTTTATTATCTGATGAAGTCTTTTTATGTTGAAAGTGCTCATAAAGAAATAAACCATCAGATTTATACCTGATAAGATGGGTCATATCTCAGATAGTGTATTTTGAAGTTTAACAGCCTGTAAGTTCTGCTATAGTTTTGGCCCATTAGGAATTGTAAAGGAGGCAGATAACTTCCTGTGCAAGACAGTTCATTTTTCAGACTTTTAAAAGTAAAAGTTTTAGCTGTTCTTCTGCCTGTAATGCGAATACTATGAAAAGAGAACCAGAATTGTGTATTTGTATGCGCACGTGCTTGTGCGTGTGTGCATGTATACAGGCACATAAGTGCATTTGTATGCATGCATGCCTATGTGTATCCATGAGTGTGCAAGTGCATTTGCAAGCAAGCATGTGTGTGTATATGAGTGTGTATCACGATGTACACTACTAGATACTTGTCTTGTTCTGAGTTGCTAATAATAGCTCAAAATATTATTCAAATTAAAACTGCAACTTTTATAACTCGAAAATTGTTTCATAGCACTATGGTGAGCTGACAGTCATGCTAAATGCTAATGTAGCATTCCAGGGAAATGGTCTATGCTAATTATTCATGTGCTGTCCCTTGAAGTGCTTTTGGTAAAGCATTTAAAGTGATTTAGAGAATGATTTGCTCTGTAAAGTAACATGACTGCTGATGTTAATGAACACAGCCAACAACATGTGTTAACCTTAGTGGTAGAGGTAAATGCTGGGAGGTTTAGCAGACAGGTAGTGTTTGAAATGCTTCTACTTGTGTGTATGAGTGAGGCTGAAGGTGTAAGTTTATGTGTGAATGTGCATCTGCCTGAAAGGTTGCAGTGGGGAGTGGGGTTAGTTAGAGGGTGCACACGCGTGTGTGTGTTTGTGTCTGGAATGTTGGAGTTGTGGGTTAATTAGGGGTAGGCTTGAGTGTGTGTGTGTGTGTGTGTGTGTGTGTGTGTGTGTGTGTGTGTGTGTGTGTGTGTGTGTGTGTGTGTGTGTGTGTGTGTGTGTGTGTGTGTGTGTGTGTGTGTGTGTGTGTGTGTGTGTGTGTGTGTGTGTGTGTGTATTAGGTGAATGGGTGTGTGCCCATGAGTACATTTTGTGTGTGTGTGTGTGTGTGTGTGTGTGTGTGTGTGTGTGTGTGTGTGTGTGTGTGTGTGTATTGGGGGCTGTCATACATCCATACTCCCCTAAACTAACAAGCAAATCCTGCAACATTGGTTATTTTTTTCTATTTATAGAGTGGGTGTGGAAGTAGACTTTTATGATGGAAATGTTCTGAATTGTGCAGTTTTGTCATTATTGGTTCATGCATTTTGTTTCATTGCCTACAGTACAGTCTACTGGAAAAATGTTCAAACAATAAATTTAGGAAGGTGTATCAAAGAAAAGAGCACATGTATGTTTCTTGTTTTGTGTGCAAGGGGCCTATGATTTGCAAACAAACCAAAGGTAATCTTTATCCACCCGTGGCCATGCATTTTCTTTGGCTGTGGTGTGGGTTTCAATGCTGTTTCAATGAATGTGAGTTTCAAGGGTAGAGAAGTTTTAATGCCATTGCCAAGTTTTTTTCATTGTGAGACAGTATTGCTTTGCTTACCAGATGTCTGTCAGTGTTTGTGCATCGTTGTGCTTTAAAATGTAAAAAATAAAATCCAAATAATCATAGAAGAGTAGTTTTAATGCTAAGTCTGTTTTCATTGTGAGACCGTATTGCTTTCTTTAGCAAATGTGTATCAGTGGGGTTTGTGCTATAAAATATGAAATAAATGTTTTAAATTAAAGCCAAATATCTGTAATCACTGTAGAAGTAAAGCAGAAGACAGTATGCACAGTGAGAGTTTTAAACAGTGTTTATGGCAAATGGGGAGAAATCAGCTGAAAGCAGGCATCTGGAACAGAAAGAGGGTGTTCCCATCAGCTGATGTCACAATGATGTCACAAAATGGGCGGGGCAATGATGGGAGAGGGGGTGGGAATGGGTGGAGTTATGGGTGATGCAAGGGGCGTGACCTTAGTCCAGTTTTAGCCACAAAGAAAGCTGGCAACCCTAGGGAGAATAAGTCTTTCTGGTACAGTATTGCAGCTGTTTCTGAACAGAAAGGATGTGTACATAAAACATGTACTTTCTCTCTACATGAGGATTTCTATGTAGCTAATTCTTAATAAATGTGTAGCCAATGGCATTTATCTAACCTGTATAAAGTTTTTTTTCCTTCTGCTACTATGGGGAACAATGTGTAACTGTATTTAAATGCATGCATATCTTTTGGATTATGTGCTACATGATATTTAATGTACACCAATTTGTTACTGTGAATATATTGTAACTGAACATTAATGTGAACTGAAGTTTGTATCTGTACTATATATGAATGTAACTGCTGTCCCTGCCACCTAGCTTGGGCTGTCTCTGAAAATGTTCACCAGATAAGTTAATATACCCAGTTAACAGAATTAATTAAAAAACTAAAAATAAAATACATATTGTAAAGACAGATTTTCAAGAAGGTCCATCCTCTGTATTTTCCATAAAAAGATGATTGTCAGAAGTTGCTGTAACAGGCAGGGCTGACATTGCAGGCATTAGGACCACCTGGGAGGTAAACTTTCACAGGCTGGTAGGAACTGTGCGCCATGTGTGCCAGTTTCCCCAAATCTTGAGTCAACCGCTGAGCAGCAAAGGGTAAAAAATGGAGGAGAACTGCACAGTAGTAGATGAAAGGAGACTCCAGTCCAGATAAACTGAAGGTGAGGACTAGAGGAAGGGCACAGACCAGGGAGAGCAGAGACAAAAATGAACAGGAGAGAAGGAAAGGAAACTCCAGATAAGATATGAAGAGGGGTCAGAGGGAGGGCCAATTTAGAGTGTCCAATCCACCTACTGCATCTGCATGTCTTTGGAAAGTGGAAGGAAACCCACGTGCCTGCAGGAAGGACATGCAGACTCCGCACAGAAGGCACCCCAGCCGAGAATCGAACTGGACAATGCTAACTGCTGCAACACCATTGCCACCCTAGTTAGAACATAGAATGGATAATGTTGTCTTAAAATGAAGACTTGCATTACAAAGGTATCAAAAGAAGAGTGAGCTGCATCTGTAGCACAAATATGTAGGAATACATTATGGGGAAAAGCAGCAGATATAGTTGTACTTCTAACAGAACTACCCTTGGGAACAGATGGCAGGGGTGTTCTCTGCTTTGTATTGGCAACCTCACTGCATCCAACTAAGCACCCAGAAAGGATGAGCTCAAACACATTAAGGTCAGATTTAGTTTTTACAAAAGAAACAAATAACTGAACTTCTTTGCAGAAAGATTTGGTCCTATCTGCACAGAACTCTGGTCTGCCTGCAGACACCCACACAGAGGACATATTCTCCACTGTTTGAATGTTGTAGAAAAAGAACAAGCAGGTTTACTGCTCATCTTAAATTAATCTCTGCAACCACCTTTGGCATCAAGGAAAGATTAGTTCTGTGCATTAAGCTGACTTTTTATAAGCATATGGAGGACTAACAGAGACTCTAAGTCTGAAGTCCTTCTAATCCCAACAATGGCCAGTAGAACATGTGCCTTTCAGTGCAGGTACAGCAAGATCAAAAGGGAGAAGTGCAAGCTTTTTAGGATGAAGTAAATGTTCTGAGGTGGGCCTGGATTTTGATTTTGAGGGTAATGTGAAAACTGCAACATAACTAGTACTGCAGCTTTCAATGGAAGCAAACACGAGTCTAACAAAATTCTGATATGCAGTTAAATGGAAGAACAGCTAAGGAAAGAGTCAAAAGTTTTGTAAAGACAGACCACAACAGAAGGGACAAAAGCTGGAAAGGAGTCCGGGTCTTTGCAGACACCCAAAAAGGAAAATAAATTAATTTACCTTCATAAGCCTTCTGAATGGAAGACCTTTGAAAAGATGAAATGATAGTGACTGCTGTTTGAAAAAGTTGGGAGTACTGGCTATCAGTGGAACTCCAAAGGTTCTGTATGGGTGACACAGAAGTGTCTTCAAAGCATGCTGGTGCAATGGCTTCTACAGAAGGCAAGGGCACTGTGACAATTGCTCCAAGTCCTAGTGCTCTCTGGTAGTGGTCCAATAGCATGGACAGAAATGACTAAACTAAAACAAGAAAGTAATCCATCATGCGTCAAAAGAGCTCAACGAAGGATGGCATGTAGGGTACACCCAGTGGAAAACTGTCTGGGCTGTAACCGGTTGTAAATTTGCAAGATAACTGTGATCCCTAGGGAGTGGAACAATCTTAGCAGAGACTGAGGAAATAGTAATCTAAGCAAGTGAAAATCTAGACCTTCTGGCAGTCTCTCGTGAGCTGCTGGGACATGCTCTTGGTAAACACCATAAAGGCTGAAATTAATCTGAAAATTACAGTCCAGCACAACTACCTTCTGAAAGAATTTTATACAGTGGTAGGCATCCTGGAGGTACAAATAGCATATCCAGTCTCCTTATGACAACAGTGACGTACTGACTTCACTGCAACCATATGAAAGGTTTCTTCTGGGACAAAGGAATTTATGTCACTGAGATACACAATCCACTTGAGGTTTTTGCTTTCTCTGTTTCCAAAACCAGTTTGGAATAATATCTTAAGCCTTTCTGTCTGGGTGGGACCTCTTAGATAAATCTTTTCTTTAACAGGTTTAACACCTTGTTCCTTACTGACTGTTTCTGACAAGGTTGGACATTTGACACGGGTGAAAGGAGGCTGTAGTGGGGCAATAACATGTTTAATACCTCCTTTCTTGCAGCTTGCTGTTGACAGGTTAGGACATCTGGCAATAGTAGAGAGGAGCTGTTGTGGGGCAATAAAGAGGACAGAGTACTGTTTTGGGATATTATTTCTCTGACCCACTTATTTTTTTGTTATATCTTTTTTCATGTGCACAAGTTGAGGGAAGTACAACCCCAGACAGCTTCCAAGTAGAAGGGTTGACTGCTGCCTTCTTACTGTTGGAATGAAGCTGTTCAGAGAAGGCCAAGAATCCTTACCTTTGGGATCTTGTCTGGGCTGAAAATAATCTGACAAAGGGGATTATTCTTTCTAGGAGCCTCCTGTTCTTTCCATGTTTGCTGAGTAGTGCATTAGAACATCCTATTCTGAGCTCCACAAACATCAATTAAACAAATACAGAGTAGGGTAGAAGTCAATATCCACAGCTGCCAGGTTTCTGCCCTGCTTTTTCATAGTTTCCTAGTCTGCTGTACTTCCTTGCCAAACAGGAAGGAAAGTACAGTTGTGTACATTTACCATAAATATAGATGTTCGAGTGTATTCACTGTTGCAGTCATCACACTTGGGTTATCCTGCCAGGGGTAGCCCTCAGTCGGCCCGAATATCAGAAGCTTAGTATTTCTGCATCAGTTGCTGTCGCTCCAGGACTTGACGTCAGGTCATCAGTGGGATAAAATCAGGCACCCGACGCCATTACATCAGTTTTTCTTGCCCCAAATGTCAGGCGTCCCCCAAAAAGGGAGCTAGGTTTTGGTGGAAGAACACCACCAGAAGAAAGTAAATACCAAAAATCCTTGTAGAGAGTGAGGAAGAGGAAGAGAAAGAATAAGAGTGACAAGGGGGGGGTGGAGGGTGGGAAACCAGGACTGCAGTGAATACACTCAAACATCTACATTTATGATAACTGTACACAACTGTACTATCTTCTTCGTGTTTCACTGTTGCAGTCATCACACTTGGGTTGATTCCCAAACCTGAAGTAAAGGGTGGAGGCAGTCAAGAAGTGGTGGGGCTGGATAGTATGCCCTGCAAGACTGTGGTTGCAAAGCCTGCCCTGGATTTGGAAAAGATAGGCAGGTGGTAATGCTTGGTGAAGGTATGAACAGAACTCCATGTTGCAGCCTCTAGGATGTCCCTGGTAGGGACCCCTCTGAGGAAAGCTGCAGAGGTAGAGGTTGCCCTTGTGGAATGTGTCCTGAACCCCAGCGGGGGTGTTTTCCCATGGTATTTGTAACAGAAATGGATACAGTGTGCTATCCATTTGGAGACAGTTTATTTGGATATGGCCTTGCCCTCCGCCCCTGCTGCAAAGCTGACTAGCAACTGGTCAGTTTTCCTAAAGGGCTTAGTCCTATCCAGGTAGAATCTAAGTTATCTGTGCACATCTAAAGAGTGCAGAATCCTTTCCTCCTTATTTTGAGGCTTAGGGAAAAGGTGGGCAAATGAATAGATTGGTTGAGAGCCACACTGGACACCACTTTAGGCATGAATGTTGGGTTAGTCCTGAGGGAAACCCTGTCAGCATGAAAAATGATGAAAAGCTCCACAGCCATTAGTGCTCATAGCTCTGAAACTCTTCTAGCTGAAGTGATGACCAGAAGCAAGGCTGTCTTCCAAGACAGGATTTTTAACTCTGCTGAAGCTGCAAGCTCAAGGGGGGGGGGGGTAGTGTGAGCTTTCCCAACACAAAGTTAAGGTCCCAAACTGGGGTAGGAGCTCTTCTAGGTGGCCTTAAATTGTTAGCCCCTCTTAGGAACTGTTTGATGAGAGGGTGAGAAAAGAAGGGAAGCACTGTGCTGTAATGAGCAGACATGGCAGAGGCATGAATTTTAATAGAAGAGAGAGATAGGCCCTTGTGAAGTAGGTCTGCTAAGTAATCCAGGATGAGAGGTATGGAGGGCTGTACTATATCAGCTCCCTTAGCCTGGATCCAGGTGCAATACCTTTTCCACTTGTCAGCATAGGATTTTCAAGTGCTGGGGCATCTGGCCTCATGTATAATGTCCAAGACTTGCTTGCTTAGGCTGGCAACTGGAGGAGAGGTCAGGGAATAAGCCAGGCCGGCAGGTTCAGGGTCTGCAATTGTGGATGCATGAATTCTCCATTCTGCTGGGTCAGGAGATTTGGTAAAGGATGAAGGTGCCATGGAGGCAGGGGTGAAAGATTGCACAGCAGTGGGTACCAGTGCTGGCGTGGCCAGTCTGTGGCAATCAAGATTGCTCTTGGTTTTCCCTCCCTTATTCTGAGAAGTACCCTTGTGAGAAGAGGTAGAGGGGGAAATGCATAGATCGAAAGGTTTACCCATTGGAAGGATAGGGTATCCAATTTCCAGGCCTTGCTGTGAGGTTCCTTGGTGCAAAATTTGCTTAGCTGGTGATTATTGTGGGAGGCAAATAGGTTCACCTTTGGGGTGCCCCATTTCTGGGTTACAAGGTTGAAGGTGCTGAGGTCTAGCTGCCACTCGTGTGGGTCTAGGAGTTTTCTGCTTAAGTTGTTTGCCAGAGAGTTTTGGGAGCCTGGCAGGAATTGTGCTAGCAGGTAAATTTGCATTGCTGAAGCCGTGTGCTGAAAGGTCATGGCTATCCTGCAGAGGGGATGGGAGTGAGTTTCTCCCTGCTTGTTGATGTACCACATTACTGTGGTGTTGTCTGTTTTAATCAGTAGAGGCCCCAGGGATAGTAGGGGTCTGAATGCTGTCAGAGCATGCTTAACAGCTAGCATCTCTTTTTGGTTGATGTGCAGATGCATTTGATTTGAGCTCCAATGGCCCTGAATGCACCTGCCGTCCAGGTGTGCACCCCAGGCATAATCTGATGAGTCTGTGGTTAGTGTCTGGGGCATGGGGGTGTGAAAAGGGAATGCCCTTGTTGTAGTTGCATGCTGCTGCCCACCAAAGAAAATCTTTTCTTAGACAAGGTATCATAGGTATGATAGTTTCCAGGTCCTGTGAGTGTTGATACCAAAGGTTTTTTAAGTACCACTGAAGTTTCCTCATATGCAGTCTGGCATATGGAATGAGAAGAATGCAGGAAGCCAGGAACCCCAGAGCTTGCAGGATTTTCCTTGCGGATAACTGGGTTCTGGTGGCTAGTTGAGAGAAGTAGCTTGTCGGATAGGCTTGTTTCTTCTGGAGTAAGGAATGACTTCTGGGATGCTGTGTCCACGCTTGCTCCCAGGAATACAATCTTTTGACTGGGGACTAGTTTGGATTTCTTTTCGTTTATAGTGTACCCCAGGGAGGTCAGTAGGTCCTTTACAAAGTTCAGGTGCTGTAATAGCTTTTCCTGATTGTCTGCCTGAATCAGGCAGTCGTCTACATAGGGGTAAATTTGAATATTCCTTTGTCTGCAAAAAGCAATGGCAGGAGCCAGGCATTTTGTGAAAACTCTGGGAGCAGTGGATAAGAAAAGAGAAGCGCAGAGAACTGAAAGTGCATAGATCCTGCCCTGAAACGTAGATATTTCAACATGTGGAACAGACAATTTACTGCCCTAATGGCAAGAGTTGCAGAGGTGTATACTTTTTTACGCCATCTGTCTAAAGCTTGGGAATCCCTGTCAGAAGGGGTGGGATTCTTGGCTGTGGTTGCTTTTATTCCTTTAGGTCCCTGGGAGATGACCTCTGGGTCCACAGTAGGATTTTTGAAAAGAAATTTGTGTGAGTCAGGGACTCTGTAATACCTGTCAGGTTTCCTGGGAGCAGGTGGTAAGGTGGTAGAGTGCCAGGAGTTAAACTAGATTCCATAAAAACATCATCTACAACATCCTGAACAAGAGGGATCAGCTAAGGGTCTGTTATGTGGTAAATCTAAAAATTCCCTGAGTCTCTTTTTGGACTGAGGATAATCCTGACATTCCCAATGAAAATGTTCTCTCAAAGTATGTAGGGTTTCACTAAAGAAAAAATCCTCTGGAGGAGAGGCATAGGGAATGGATTACTCTGCATCTGAATCCTCATAAGCAGACAAGGGTATGTCTTCATATTCTGAAACCTCAGAGTCGGACTCCTGTTCAGATAATGCTGCTGGGGAGAAATCTCTTTCTTTTAGAAGGGGTAGGCTGGCTTCCCCTAATAAACAGGATAAGGTCTTCCGTCATTTTAAGCATTTGAGATTGAGGCATGGAAGCAGGTGCTTGAGTCTGGGTCGTCTTTTTTTTTAGACGTAGTTCGTACCCTGGGCCTTAGAAACTTGGTAGTTTTAGAAAGAATTGAAGATGCAAAAGAAGTCGTTGGTTTGTGTCGAATATCGGTAGTGCGAAGATCGTCCTCGGAAGCCGGTGCCTGCTCAGCGGCTCCGGACCCATCCAAGGTAGAGACATCCGCAGGATCCTTAGTCAACGAAGAGTCTTGTGCCATACCGGACTCCGAATGGGTCTCGGTAGCGGCCTGCGAATCCATAGAAGCGGGCATCAGGGGCTGCAAAAGCACCTCACTGAGTGCCGGCAAACTGGCGTCTAGCTTAACGGAAGCGTTGGCGGCAGTTATGGACCTGTGCGGTCTGTCTTTTTCCTTACGTTTTTCATGAAAATCGGTAGTCGGATGGCTTACGGAAGCCATTTCGGAATACGGAGATCGAAAGTGAAAGTATTTAGCTACGATAAGGGCCCAATGGCATATAGTTCTGGAGTTGAACAAACCAAAAAACCGACAGCAAGGGACGTTGTGGTCTGGGCATAAACAGGTGACGCAGTAAGAATGGAAATCTCAGTGTGGTATTTGCTTTCCACAGGCGAGACAATTGTTAACCTTTTCTGACATCGGTTAGAGCAAGGAAAAAGGTTCCCCAATGGGGTATGTAGCTTTAGAAGACTTCAACTTCAATTCTGGAAACGAAAAACTCAGGTAGCGGCTGACTGGCCCTCGTGCGAACTGCTTCTGCTTCGGGCTTCTCAGCAAGAAAGACTGATGTAATGGCGTCGGCTGCCCGATTTTATACCACTGACGACCTGATGTCAGTTCTGGAGTGACAGCAACTGACACAGAAATACTAAGCCTCTGGTATTCGGGCCGACTGAGGGCTACCCCTTGCAGGATAACCCAACTGTGATGACTGCAACAGTGAAACATGAAGGACATCTATTAAGGCGACCTTTATGTACTCTGTGAAGCCAGTCAGGTAAGGCTAAGAGTATTCTGAACAGCAATGCTGAATCCTGTAGCATCAGAGGACCACTCAACCATATTGTGCAGCATGTTGACCAAAGAAGTTGCCCATTTTTGAGGTGGTTAAGGCCTATTTCAACAGCACCAACCCCTGCAGCACCAATGCATTTTGCCAGTTAGATCTTTCTGAAAATATACTACATATAAAACACAATTTATCACACACAAAGATAACATGAGGGACGCAACAAAACTTTCCAAACATGATCGTTCTACTTGGTTCTCCTCTAGAAGGATTGAAAGCTGAGAGACTGGATCCTGGAGCCTTCTTTAAGGCTGTGGTGGAGTTCTCAGAGTGTGGTCTTGGAGTCTTCAGTTTGACTGCACATTCCTGGTGGGGAAGGAACACATGGTTGGCCTTCTACAATGTAGGAATTACTACCACTAGGTTTTCCCCTGGAAAACCTGGATGAAGACCTCAGAGAACCAGATGATCCTGTTCATGTGAAGGCAATGATCAACAGGTCAGAATTCCCCATTGTTAAGGGAAGAAGGAAGAAACATGGTTTCTATTGTTGCCTGGTGTCAAGGAAAGTGCCTATACATCAGACCATAAGCATAGTATTAAAAGACGCAGTGTCAACATTGATAATAGAAGCAGTAACCCTGGCACTGGCATTAATAATGAAAATTGTGGTAGTGACACAAAGAGCAGTGATGCTGTAGATGGTGGCATGAACAGGATTGGGACCTGTGGTATGCTCACCACCAACAGTACCTACACCAGGCAAAGTGATGCCAGAGGCTAAAGCTGTACTAGTGTCATTGTCTGGATTAGTAGCATTAGAAATCTTATAACATAACGCCAGTCTAAAGAAGGGTACTGGAAGCAGTATATTGAGCACTGGGGGGTATTGGCCAATCTGGCTGACTCACAATGTCCTCAGTGCAAAGATAACCTTGGAAATTTGTCTTTGAACTTCTGTAAAGTGCTGCAGAAAAGATATGGAGAGACAGATATGGAGTGCACGATGGGAACAAGATGGGTTCCTGGCATTCAGAACTTGCCTACTAATTCCTGCAGAATCAAGTTGTGCTGATTCCACAAGACAGGCATCTTCTCACCAGATGAAATGTTTTTCAGTATTCTGTAGTAGAGCACAGTGATTCAGCAAAACAGCAAATCACACCAGCATAAAACAGAGGACTCCTTTTCAGAGAGATCTTTTGATTATGAAATGCTACAAATGGAGATTTACCCATCAGATCATGCAAGTTCACATTCTCCGTCCTGATGTAACGGATACCAAGGAAACCGATATCTGTGAAGCCTACTAAACTTGCTGGTTCAAAGGAAAGCAGAACTGTTTTCCATCTTATAGTTCAAATCCCACTGAGGCGATACTTGACTTCTTGACTATCTTAAATGTAAACTTTCTTTTTTCTATTCTCAACTAAAAGTTGCTCATAGCCTCCTTTATTGCCTAAACAAATATCTCACTATTAAATCTCTTATACACTGGCATACTCCAAGCAGATGTCTGTGCTCTAAAGATGCACTTCTTCTCTTCATCTAAAGCTCACAGAACAGTTTTGGTGATTATTTATTTTCTACTATTATATCAAAAACCTGGAACTCTCTCCCTATTACCATTAGATTAATATCCTTGCAAAGCTTAAAAGTTAAACTCAAGGAGCAACTCATGACATCCTGACTCTGTAGCACTTCTCCATATTCAACTTACTATACATTCTAAATGGCATCATGTACACTTTCATAACTGAGGTCTCCTTTCCTGCTGTTTACTACTACTTTGTATCCATGTAATTTTTTTCATGCATATTTTGCAGAACACATATACAACTCCTAAACTTTCTTTTTTTTTCTATGTATTATCAATGCTCCATCCCTTTCCTCTCTACCTGTCTAAACTCTCCATATTCATTAACATGTCTGCTTCCAGTTCAACTCAGAACCTCTAAGCTTTTTACTTTTCATTTCTCTTCATCCTTCCCTGATTTCTAAACAGTTTCCTACTGCTATGCTGAGTCTGCTTACCTATCCATACTTCCCTTTTTATGCTTCTTACTCCTTAATACTTATTTCTACAATGTCCAGTTTAAAACTCAACTACTGTATTCTGGTTGTAAATATGCATTCAAATCGTACAGTGTCACTTTTTCATTAAATGTATGCATATTCTGTTAACTGTTCTTTTTGTATGGAGCTATTCTGCATGGGTCACCACTGAAAAAGGGCCTTGCATTTCCCATTCAGTCTTCCCTGGTAAACAAAGGCAAACATATAAATAAATAAATTGAAGAAAACTGAATAAAGGAATGGCTGCCATGTGAAACGATGCAGGAAAACCTACAATACTCCCATACAAAAAGCATTCTGACTAAAGGGAAGGTTAGGTTAGCATCAGACATTTGAAACAGATTCTATCAATAATTACTGTTGCTGTTTATTCATTTAGGTAAGTCAGACCTTTGTGACTTCAACGACCTTAGCAAACCAGACCATCTGTGAACAGCTGTTTCTGTAAGTTTTTGCAAATTCATATTCTTTACTTCTGTATTGTTGTCTGTCCACCTTAGACTCTGCAATCCCGTCTCCTTTTGCCTTCATTTTTCCCAGCATCAGCATTTTCTTCAGTGAATCGTATCTTCTCATTATGCTGAAAAAGTAGTTTTATTATCAGATCTTCCAGTGAACAGTCTGTGTTTATTTCTTTAAGCATTGACTGATTTGATCTGTTTTACATGCCACAGAATTTTCAAAAGGTTTAGCCTTATAAACAGTCCAGCTCTCACAGTGGTATCTTATTACTGGAAAAAAACTATAGCTTTGACTGTATGGACATTTGATGACAATGTGATGTCTTTGCTCTTTAATATCTTACCCAGATTTGGAACAGCTGTCCTCCCAAGAAAATTATATTTAACTTATTGGCTGCAATCACTATTTTCCAGATTTCTGAGTGCAGGAAAATAAAATCCATCACTGCTTCCATTTCTTCTCCAACTAGTTGTGAAGAATAACAATCATTTTTTTTTTCGACTTTGAGAGCAAACCAACTTATACATTCTACTTTCTCCATTATCAACAAGTTTTTCAATTCTTTGTTAATTTCAGCTATCAGGGTGACATCCACTGCATGTCTGAGGTTAATATTTCGCCAAGCAGTTTTGATGCATCTGATGCATGTTGACCAGCATTTTGCATGAAATATCCAGTGCATAAATTAAACAAGGTGAAAATATACAGAATTCTTATGGTCGACAGTCAAAAGTTTTACAGTGATCAATAAAGCAGGATTAAACATGTTTCTGGAACTACCCAGTTTTCAGTATTATCCAGCAAATGTTGCAATGTGCTCTCTGATACCTCTTTCTTCTCCTTCTAAAACTAGTTTGTGCAACTGGCAGTTCTCAGTTCATACAGTGATGGAGTCTAGCTTGCAGAATTTTAAGCACTAACTTGCTTGCACATGAATAGTGCAACAGGATGATAATTTGAGCACTCTAATACTGCTATTTCTTCGGGGAATGTAATATAAACTGATGTTTTCCAATAAAATGGCCACTGTTGTATTTTCCAAATTTCTGAAAAACTTAATTATCACTTTAACAGCACCTTTTTTTTCTGTCTTTTAAACAATTCAGATGGAATTCTATCACATCACCCTTAGTATTAGCAAGGCTTTCTAGGGCCACTGTAACTTCATTCTCCAGGATGTCTGGATCTAGATCAGAGAACATAATATTTTATGAATCAGACCTTCCTATACAGTTCTTCTCTACATTCCTGCCACCTCCTCTTAATATATTCTACTACGTTCCTCCTATCTTTGTCTTTCATCATGCTCATTCTTACTTGGAAGTTTCCTTTAACATCACCTATATTCTTGGAGATCTCTTCTTTCTATTATCAGTATATTCAGTAGTCAATTATATATACCTCCTTATCTCTTCTTGTCATTCTCTGCATTCAATTTAACATATTTCCCCTATCTCACCTGCCTTTTCTTCCCTTTCTTTGGCCACTTCTAACGCCTTCACAGGTAACCATTTTGCTTTATTGATTTTCTTTATAATGTTAATAAAAGAGGAGGCTGATAGATGGACAGTGACTAGCATTAGTTTCATTGGACAAGCTGCGACTAACACAATTGTTTTACTCTTTATTGTTTTGCTTTCAGAGGGAATTTCTTAATCAGTGAAAATGGATGGAAAAACATACATCAGTTCTTGACCCAAAGCAAATAAAATGGTGTTCAGCAAGTGCCTGTATAAGGACATTAAGGATAGTGTATCTGAATGAGTAGGAACATATCCATTTTTGTTCTTCCCTAAAAGGGGTCAAAATTTGAGGGAAACATTGAGTTGCTTAACTGCTATTCGAGGCTAGAAACATCTGTGTGCCATAGAAATCCACTCACACATGTTTTTGCCCTTGAGGATGAACTGTTATCAAATCCAAGCTGTGTTGGTTTGCCTACTGCCATACTAATACGTACTGATTACGTGCAGAACTGATAAACCGTCTCCTCATCCCTCTGCATCCTGTTACAGCTCCACATCACTACAGTACTGTCTGTACTGATTTCAAGAAGGCCTGATTGAAAATTATCCTAGAATGCCTCTAGACAGATTGCAACTGCTCTTGCCTCTGTTGAACTGATGTGAACAGGTCTTTCCTCTTGAAGCCAGTAGCCAAAGTTGCACAAAGAACTGCCAGGTGGGAAGGTTTGAACAATGTGTCATTTTTGTCATAGAGTTGGCCTATGTCTCCTTCCTCCCTCAGGGCCTACTGCCATCCTGAGACATACCCTGATCTTCCCTCACAGGGTGGGTCCTGGTTCTCCCAACACAGGTCAAGTGGGGTTGTACCTCGACCCCATGACAGGTGAAGTACAGTAGATGAGAGTTATCATACTCCAACAGGAGTTGGTGCTTGCCGATACACAGGTAGAAGCCCTGGATCTACAGATGCTAATATATTTATAGGCTAATGAATGCTATGAGAAGTGGCCTAAGAACACCACTATCACCCCCCCCCCCTTGGAGTGGCAAAAATTGCAAAGCCCTACTCACGTGTATAGTCCAGTGCACCTCACAATCTGGCCTCCAATGGAGATAAAATAAAAGCCAGCCCTTCGTGCAGATCATTCTAACCCTCCCTTTGAGGATAGGTGAGCAGGCCTAGTTTCTTTATTCCTATCTTCTACATGCCAGCTGCAACAGAAAACTGAGTTGCTCATGAAACCCTTGTTGCCTGGTTAATAAACTTGGTTTTATCTGTCTATGTCAATGAAGTTTAATAGAAAAGATTTTTTATAGAGTTCAGTACTGTAACTTGGAAAGTTAGTTTATGGTTTAAAATTAAATCTGATTTCTTACAATTTACTGCTATGGCCAGACAATGAAATAATTTCACATTCACTTCTGCTGCTACTGTAAGAATTTCAAACACCATCAGACAATTGTACCAGTAAGGGAATATGGTTGTGTGTTTTCTCCAAAAACGTGCAAACACTAGAGTAAAACATTTTTTTTTAAATTCTCAAGGGTATGGATATTTCAACTGTAAGAGCTGCAAACTGGGAAGTGAAGATTTGCTATTTGGAATCTCAAGTACTTCCTGTTAAGTCTGATTCAGATGTGAAGATATGTGTTCAGTACTGCAGTACAAATGTTGTACTTTGAAGGGTAGTACAGACTTCACTATCTTCAGTTATTAAGAAACAATTCATAGGTTCATAAGTGATTACTGGGTTAAACCACCCCAGGGAGCCTTTTCAAGCTTGGCCATGCTTCCAAAATGTATCTCAAGTTTGAAACCCTAGTGTTATGTGTAGGCTTGGGCATGAGTAGTCAAGTATTTATAGGCCACTTCTGTCTACTAGAAACACAGGTGCCAGATCAGGGGTAAATTTCCTATTCCCAATCCCCTGGTCCAAGTTATACTTGAATTGGTTAGGGAAGAACTTTGCTTCACTTGGATAGGAACCCTGTTCCAGAAAAAAGGTAGTCTCTGAAACACACCTGTCCCTTCAACATTTCCTATTTATGTTGCAGACAAGTTTAGGTACCTAGATCAGGTAATTCTGAAGCGGTTTGTTTTACAGATGTGCTGTAGGTTAATCAGAGTGAGATTAGAGGATGATATGTACTAATCTATGAACCTATGAACCTATATGTAGACCACCTCTCAGCAATCTGTAGAAGACAAAGTTCAGGGACAGAGCTTTGAAATGGACTGTGCAGGACATGGTATTTAGGCCATGTACTCTTTCTGTGTGGAACCTCTGTTGATGCTGCAGTTGTGACATATGCCTTGTCAGGTACATATCAAAGGGGGGGTCTGTACTCAATGACTGGTCTGATAAGGGGCGAATACGGTGGAAAAAAGTACATATTTGAACCATAATGTTATACTCCTACTTATTAAGTTGTGCAATACAGAATGAATGTCTTTCTACTGTTGACGCATGATGGTCAAAGGTCAGGTTACTGTCCACATGCGTTCCCAAATCCCTGATAACTGTGTCTACTCTTAGAGGTGCATTATCAATGTAGCAATTTCCAGAGCTCTTCCCAAAGAACACTATTATGCATTTATTGGCACTGAGTTTTAGACCACAGCCCTGACACCAGTTATTAGTCTGCGTCGGGGCCTTCTTGTAGGGCATTTGTGTCATTGGGGAATTCTATGACTGAGCCTAGTCAGCCATCATCTGCAAACTTTGTTTGCCTTAGGCCCTTGACACTGGCCTTAACTTCAGAGAAGTAAATGCCAAAAAGGAGTGGCTCCTGCATTAAGCCTTGAGAGACTCTGATAATGACCGGTGTCTTTGAGGAGGTAGACTCCCCTATACAAACTTCTTGGGTCCTACTTGTGAGCCAGCTTGCTATCCAGTGGGTGACAAAGAGGTTTATACCTAATTTCTTTGAGTCTGTCTACAATGCACAAGTGCGGTATTGTGTCAAATGTTTTGGCCAGATGAAGGTATGTAGTATGCACTGTTTTGCTCCCATCCATTGCTTTGATGTCTTTCTTGAAGGAGTCCACCAGGTTGAATGGGCATGACATGCCCTTGACAAAACCGAATTAAGGTGGATCCAGTGTCTGAAGGTTTCCCATGTCACTGTTTATCATCTCCATGCTAATTCTTTCCAGGGCTTTCTATATGAGACTAGTCAGACTTATGGGTCTATAGTTATCTGGGTCCACAGATGACTCAGCCCGTCCTTGTGCAAAGGGATGTCAGCTGCAGTCTTCCAGTCTCTTGGCACAAAGCCTTTCTGAAGGCTGTTACTTAACAGTGATTCTAGTGGTCCTGATGTTCAACAAACACATTGCCTTACACACATTTGGGAAGCACTGCCCTGCTATCCTCCTCTGGCAGTCAACTAAAGCTCACAGTACCTCCCACTGTCTGTCTGTGGGTATGATAGACCAATCACCTGGCAGTACACAGACTGCCTTAAAAACCCATAGACAGAACCTCTTAAGTTTTCTAGGGTTTAGTAGGAAGAAAAGATGGACACACAAGCTTTGCGAACACCTTCTTTTCCAACACCAAAAACCACACATATACATACACAGGGTCTGGTGGAGTGTGCCTTTACCTTGTCTGGATTTGCCTTGCCATGGCTGGTGTAACAAAACACAATATCTGGGGACAACCAACATCTAATGGTTTGCTCAGTAACAAGTTGACCCTTCTTTGCCCGTGTAGGAAATAAAAAGCCTTTCAGTCTTCCTAACAGTCTCGTTCTGTCAAGGTAGTACCTGAGCTACTGGTGGACATCCACAGTATGAAATATCCTTCTCTCCTGTATACTTGGGTTCTGCGAAGAACACAGGGCGGTAGACAAACTGATTTAGAGTGAATTCTGAGACCACTGTCTGCATGAAACGGGGATTGGTGCATAACACAACCTTATCCCTGTGGAAAATCAGGTAAGGTTGTTCCACCATAAGAACTTGCAGCTCAGAGACTTGCCTTGCAGGTGCCAGAGTAATAAGCAATACAGTTTTCCATGTTAAGACCTTCAGATCAGCCTTAGTGGCAGGTTAAGAAGGTGGTAAGGTCAATTATTTCAGAATGCAGTCAAGATCCTTGACCACCTCTGATGCAATCTGTGCTTAGTAAGATGGTGTATGAGACACTGAGGTAACACAAAACAGTTTGTACATTTTATACAGCTGTTGACAAACCTGGAATATACACTGTAGGTTAGACTTTAAAATCATTTGCATTAATCAACTTGCTCAAATGTTTTAAATAATCAGATATAACAAAATATACACAAAAAACAAAATCAGTCAACAACAAAATCCTAGTCAAAGTTAGCTGGAAAACAGTTGACACTAATTTTCTATGGCGTTGTTTTGATCTCTCTTGTTTAAGCCTGACATTAGCAGTTTTTGATATTAAAGACTAGAAAAAAGTTATCTTGGGACATTTTTACTGTATTTCCAACTAAAACAAATATTTGAGCAAATATCTGCATCATGGCTATTTAAAAGAAACATCAGTTGAGATCAGCTGTAACTACTGCATTCACATTTAAATCCCAGTACTGCTTCCCGTCTATATGGTCCACACTGCGTCACTGCAAAAAGTAACAAAAACAAAGCTTCAGATGGTAAAATAGTGGATTACTGGGAAAAGCCGAAAGAAGACTGTGAACTCAGATCTGCCCTGGACAAAATACCACAGACTGCAGCCCTCAGCTCTCTGATTAGATCATTTTCTATCAGCAGCTGTCAAGTTCAACTAAAATAAATCCAAGCTTCCTTTTACTTCCTGACAAATGTCCCATCCTGTCTAGCCATTGATAGTGTAATCTTTTTGCCTACATGGCAAGTAACAAAGTGTGCATTCAATAATTTCTTTAGATCTCATCTTCAGTTTCTGTACTCGTTCTGTTACTGATACTTGTATATTCATTCTATTAGTAACAACACATGAAATATTAATCATTACTTTTTAATAAAGCTACTGTCAAATTTTGAGTGCTTATGTCTTTCTAATTGCAATTTTTACATAGTACATTTGTTGGGGGAGGCGACAATAGAATGCACACTGTACGCCTAAATGTGTTAACAAATATTTACAATCTTCCTATGTGATTACTTTAACACACACAAAATTACAGTTTTCAAGCTGGATGCAAAATCCAATTGTCAACAGCAACATTGTCCCAATTCCTTGTTTGAAACTGAAAAATACCTCCTAAAGGGATGGATTAGTATGTAATAACCATAAGAGCCAAGCTGAAATCATCAGGATTTTCTCTGTTTTAACTTCCACTGCATCTTCCTCTGAAAGGAAGCTGGGCTGGACTAAGCCTGCTTTCATTCACAGTATTTTTTCCTTACGAGCTGCTGCTTCCTATAAAAGATGGCTTTTTGCTAGATGGAAAGTTAAGAGAATAATTGTGCAGTGGACCCAAGGGAAAACTCCTTAACAACAGCTGGCTTGCACATAAGAAATCAGTTCATATAGAAACTTCTAAAGGATGTGACTTCACATCTTCTGGATATTCTTCAATCCTAAGCCCAAAAGATCTTCTTAAAGCTACTCCAGTGACTGGAACTCTGATAGCTGCACCCAGAGAGCATTACAAGCACAACTTACAATGTGTGCTCCTTTATCAGAAGTCAAGATGAAATTTTCCATTTTTTCCCATTCATCTCACTATCAGGGAGAGACCAGGGACAGATTAGACGGGGGTGGTACTTGGTGACTGGGGCTACTTCTTTGAGAGTTGCACAGAAAATGGCCATATATATAGTTCAGAATAGAAAGCATACTAGATTTTGATCCAGCTGATAAAACAAAATGAGTTTGCCTATGGTGTGTAGCTGACAGTGCATAAATAGCACTGACTACACAGTTCAACGAAAGTCATGCAAAGCACAAAACCAGTCACCCAGTACTGTGAGTAGGAAAAAAGAACTATGGAAATCTGAAAGCAGGAATGCAACAGAACTGAAGAAAAGCTAGCTCAAGATATACTTACTAAAGTACATCAGGGAATATAAATACAAAACACACTTTAGGATTTAGCAGACTTGAATTTCATTCAAATACCAGCAGAAAGAAATACAGGAACCCGTTGCTGCTACAGCAAAGTTCAACAGCTTGATTCCTGTGCTCTGTTACTCACTTTCATCACTGCTGTCCCCTACATAGTGTAGCAATGCAGCTGCAACACCAACAAAAGGGCATCACATCTCCCACCAAGGTACAAAGGAAGATGCACAATGTCTTTAAGTGTGAAGTATTAAGTTATCCCAAATGAAGGGCACTCCTTAATGCATACAACACACTAGGCATGATAACATACAAAAATGTACTTTGTAACCATGCTGCTGAATTTTATTACAGCAAGAAGAGAGTTCCTGTAGGTCTCTCTTTTTTTTTTTATACTGTATCGATTCTCGGCTGAGCGCCTTCTGTGTGGAGTCTGCATGTCCTCCCGGCGGGCGAGTAGCTGGCGTTCGAAAGACATGCGTAAATGGGCATGCCTTCGTTGAAGGTTGGGCATCGAGCTGGCACTTCGGCACCATAAAAATCTACTGCCAATCATTAGTGGACCAGAATTTCGCTGTGGCGACCCCTAACCGTGAAAAGCCGGAAGAAGAGTGAATGGAAAATGTGTTTCAATTTTTTTTTTAAATTTTATTTAACATTTTTAAATAAAACTAATTTTAGAGTGCTTTTAATGTGGGCTATGGTGGGGTTTTTTTTTTGGGGGGGGTCCTGTCAAAATCTCTTTTATGTAGGCAACATTACAATGAATGAAACATGAAGCCACAGTGGTGCAATGGTAGCGTTGTCTCCTCACAGCAAGAGGTTCTCCCATTCGATTCTCGGCTGGAGCGTCTTCTGTGTGGAGTCTGTTTGTCCTCCCCACGGTCGAGTGGCATTCGAAAGACATGCGTGAATGGGCGTGCCTTCGCTGAAGGTTGGGTGTTGAGCTGGTACCTTAAAAATCTACTGCCAATCATTAGCAGACCGGAATTCCGCTGTGGCGACCCCTAACCGGGAAAAGCCGAAAGAAGAAGAACAAGAACAATGAATGAAACATGACCCCATGTTTACATTTTTTTTTTAAATTTAATTAGCACTTTTAAATTAAGCTATGGGTAGATTCTGATTTATGGGGTTGTTTCAAATGGGCTATGGTATTTCTAGATTTTTGATTTACAGTGTTGTTTCAGATGGGCTAGGGTATTTTTTGTGGTTGTCAGTGTGCAATCTATTACCTTCATTTTTACTGAATAAAGAAAACATAGCAGACTTACAGGAATTTTAATAGCTGTACTACCATGTCAAGGGTATAGACGAACTGTTAATGACTGAACCACACACCTTTTGCTTGGGTCTGACTGTTAGTAAATGCATGTATATATCTTTATGCGTGCGTAAGTGAAAACAGCCATCTACACCGATGTGCAGAAAAATCAAGGATAACTATAATGACTACTTCACACCAACACTTATCTTCATCAACCATTACAATTCTCAACACTGAATGGATTGAAAAAGTGCATCTTTTCAGACTGGTGAATAAAAATAAAATAACATAACACCAGATATCAGGGAAGGGGTTTTCATAAAGGGTATGTTTGGGGATAGGGGCAAGGCTTCACCTGCTCATCCTTTTTCATGAGCTAACCCTAACTCCACTGCTACACATAATCTTATAAAAAATGTTTTCCTAACAGTACCACTCCACAAAACACACAACACACACTACCCATGTATAACACATACAGACAACACAGACTTCTCCCTTACCTTGGCCTTAGTCTAACCTTAACTCTCAAACATTCCCTCCCTACTTGGGATCACTAAAAGCATATAATATATAGATAAACACATCTCAGCATTCTGTTTGATAAGCTCAGCACATGACAAAGAGTGCTTCAGATACAAAAACATAACTGCTACCATGGTTCCCCTTCACAAGATTGAGTTACTGAAAGCTCGAAATTCATAAGCTCGAGCCTAGAATCTCGAATTCACAGTAACTCGAAATTGTGAAGGGAAGAGAAGGGAAAAAAAAAAGTTTGCTTACATGTTTTCAGGGGGCCGTGTCCCCCTGCACTCTCCCTGCTTAAATATATCAGCTGCGTGACAGCGGAGGAACAGAAATTCTCCTGTTGTGTGCTTCTGCATACAGCGCAGAATGGAAGATTTCCCTCATCCCCATTGCAGTGCCATCGCGGAGTTGGTGTATTTAAGAAGGGGGGGATGGGGGTGCAGGGGGGCTTGCCCCTTGCAAAACCCTTAGAAAAATGTTTTGCAGTTGTTTTTGTTCCCCTGCAGAATTTTGAGTTACTGAAAACTCCAGAGTCTGGCTTCGAGCTTATGAATTTCGAGTTTTCAGTAATTCGGTCTTCTGAAGGGGAACCGCTACCATATAAACATTAAAAAACAGTGCAGGTACCAGTGAAGGTGGTGGTGCTGCCACTGCTGCTTCATTTATATTTCAAAATTTTCCCCCTAGAGTGCTTTTTTATCGCATTGCTTGACAGACACAACACTTTCCCACTACCTGACCACTTCCAACACTTCCAACTGAAACAAATCTCAGGTGCATAAGCCATCATACAGGCAGCTATCATAAGTTTGTATTATGGTGCTAACCTTGCTCATTGCTGACTCATGTAAGTACTCATTGTTACTACAAGAAATCATATGCCCTCTCCTTTCACAAGTATAGTAACCACACACATGATGAAAAAGACTGCCATCACTAATTTTGGACTGCATAAGCCAAGACAAAGACTCCAGCCATTTTGGTGGCTAGCAAGCTTCCACTTGCATATCAATGATTTGTCAGAGGGCATTGATGGCAGTGATCACTCATTCACTCTCACTCTCTCCTACTCAGTTCTTCGAATGCTCAAGCCACTATTTGAACTCGGGCCATTAGGGTCAATGTCAGTGCTTCGTCCCTCTATGCCACAGATCATAGACTGCTGATATATATATTCAGATAGCAATGAAGACAGTGAGAAAGTAGAGCTGTGTAAGTTGAACTTACCATAAAACAGTAGATGATCGAATGATCAATGCTGCAGTAGCCTTAGCTATATGGGTTATATCCTGTCAAGGATATAACAGCCAGCCAGCTTCAGGGCTCCTTCCATGTGCCCGCATTGACGAGCAGTTTGAGCTGTGCTGAATAAAAGACCAGTTTGGGTGCGAAGCCCTTCAGAGCTTT
Source organism: Protopterus annectens (assembly GCF_019279795.1). Taxonomy (NCBI): domain Eukaryota; kingdom Metazoa; phylum Chordata; order Ceratodontiformes; family Protopteridae; genus Protopterus; species Protopterus annectens. The sequence goes on along the minus strand of NC_056744.1, from coordinate 1,080,320,543 downwards.
CCTGCCAGCAGAGAAAGGGAAGTGGAGCCCTGACAGGTCAACGTAATTAACAACAAAAGAGACAAATAGATAAATGTCCACACCCTGGCATAAAAAGACACACCAAAAAGCAAAGGGATGGCGAGAGGGAGTAGCTGCTGCAGCAATGATCATTCAAACCTCTAGTGTTATGGTAAAATCAACTTCCACAACTGTACTATGTTCATCATACTGATTCCTGCTACAGCAGCCTTAGCTATATGGTAGATTACTTTAGCTACCTACATTTGAAAGGAGGAAGGAGAAGAGTCCAGAAGCCCCTGTAGAATGTTCCTAACAAAGCTTGATCTAGACCTAGAGAAGGAATCAAGCTTATAGTGCTTTGTAAAAGTATTTACATAGGACCAAGTACCAGCTTCTAGAATACTTCTAGAATCAACTCTTTCCAAAAAAGCCATAGGAAGAGCTTTTCTTATGCTGAGTATAACAAAAGGTACTTAAGGCTGTTAAGACAAACATTTAAAAACAGTCTATTTTGACACAGGTTGTCCATTCTTTTTACCTTCACAAGAAATGAATAATTGATTTGAAGATCTGAAAGATTTAGTTCTGTCAGGATAGCACTTGAATAGTCTATATATCTGAAATATGGAATGTCTTTGTCCCTCATTTTTAGGTTCAGAAGAGAAAACAGGGAAATGGATAGTTTGGCTTAAAGTAAACTCAGACATCACTTTAAGCAAGAAAGAAGGATTCATTCTCAAAGAAACCCTGTCCCTTTGGAAAATGAGATAGGATGGACTCACCGTAAGAGCCTGCATCTCGGATACCGATCTTGCAGAGGACAGGGCAATCAGTAAAACGGTTTTCTATGTTAAGAACCTCAAGTCATCCAGATTAGCTGGTTCAAATGAGCAAGTGTTAGCTTCTCTAACACAAAATTAAGATCTCAAGGAGGGGTCACTGGTTTTCTTGAAGGCCTCTTATGTAAAACTCCTTCCAAGAACATTTTGACATAAGACTGCAATGAAAGAGGAAGATCCACATGCAAACATGTTGAAACGGCTGACAGAAATAAGAAAGGCCATAGGATAGTAACTCACAAATATTGTAAAAACAGGGGACAACTAGCCCTGAACCGATGCTGGTTGTTGTTGGTACCAACTAGAAAACACTTCACATTTGCTAATATATGATTTTTTAGTAGCAGGTTTTCTTACCTCCATTAGTACCTGCTGCACATCCTCTGTAAACAGGTACCTAAAATTAATTAAAATCTTATCATCTAGGCAGTCAATTGAAGATGACTGATGTCAGGGTGCATCAAACACCCTTGTTCTTTTGTGAGTAGATCCAGTCTGTGAGGAAGCTTGTGGTAATTGCCCATGGCCATTTCCAAAAGAAGGAAAGAACCATGGTTGCCTGGGCCAGAAGGAAATCACCACATTGATCTTGAGAAGGACCTTGAATATTAGTGGAAAGAATGGAAAAGCATACAGGAGCATTTTTGTCTAAAGAAAAGAAAAGTTATCCATCTTCCATGCCTTCCTGCAGGGAATCCTGGAACAGAATATTAGAGGTCTACTTGAGGAACTCCTCAAAGATGGATCAAATCTTGGAAGACCCTGTAATCTAGTTGCCATTCATGAGGGTCTACTCTGGTCCTATTCAGCTTGTCTGCCACACAAATTACAGTAGTGTACACTTACCATAAATGTAGATGTAAGAGTGTATTCACTGTTGCAGCCATCACACTTGGGTTATCTGCCTGCAGGTAGCCCTCAGTCGGCCCGAATACCAGAGACTCAGTATTTCTGTGTCGGTTGCTGTCACTCCAGGACTGACGTCAGGTCGTCAGGGGTATAAAAACAGTCAGCCAACGCCATTACATCAGTTTTTCTTTGCCCTAAATTTCAGGCGCCCCCCAAATAGGGAGTTAAGTTATGGTGGGGGAAACACCACCAGTAAAAAGTAAATACCAATACCCCTGAAGGGGGTGAGTAATAGACATAGAAAGGAGACAGAGAGAGAAAGAGACAAGGGGGCTGGAGGGAGGGAAACCAGGACTGCAACACTGAATACACTCGAACATCTGCATTTATGGTAAGTGTACACAACTGTACTATGTTCTTCATGTTTCACTGTTGCAGTCATCACACTTGGGTAGATTCCCAAATCTGAAGAAGGGTAGAGGCAGTCAAGCAGAGTTGGGGATGGCCAGTATGCCTTGCAGGACTGCTGCTGCAAAACCCGCCCTGGATTTGGAAAAGATAGGCAGGTGGTAATGTTTGATGAAGGTGTGTACAGAACTCCCGATAGCAGCTTCCAAGATGTCCCTGGTAGGGACTCCCCTGAGGAATGCTGTAGAGGTAGAAGTTGCCCTAGTGGAGTGTGTTCTGGCCCTCTGAGGGGTTGGTTTCCCATGGTGCTTATAACAGAAATGGATGCAGTGTGCTATCCATTTGGAAATTGTTTGCTTTGAAATGGCCTTGCCCTCTGCCCTGGGTGCAAAGCTAACTAGAAACTGGTAGGATTTCTTGAAGGTCTTAGTCCTATCAAGGCAGAATCTGAGCTATCTGTGCACGTCCAAGGAGTGCAGGATCCTTTCCCCTTTATTTTGAGGATTAGGGAAGAAAGTTGGCAAATGGATAAATTGGTTGAGAGCCACACTGGACACCACTTTAAGCATAAAGGAGGGTTAGTCCTGAGGCAAACCCTGTCAGCATGGAAAATAATGAAGGGTTCCACAGCCATAAGTTCTTGCAGCTCAGACACTCTTCTAGCTATAGTGATGGCCAGAAGCAAGGCTGTTTTCCAAGAGAGGAATTTTAACTCTGCTGATGCCACAGGCTCAAGTGGGGGGGGGGGTAGCATGAGCTTTTCCAGTACAAAATTAAGGTCCCAAGCAGGGGCGGGTGCTCTCCCAGGTGGTCTTAGCTTGATTGCCTCTCTCAGGAACTGTTTGATAAGAGGGTGGGAGAAGAGAGGTGGCTCAGTGTTGCAATGAGCCGAAATGGCAGAGGCATGGGATCTTGTTGGAGGAGAAGGTTAGGCCTCTGTGAAGTAGATCTGCTAAGTAATCCAGGATTAGAGGCAGGGAAAGGAGAGTTGTGTCCTCTCCTTTAGATTGAGTCCAGGAGCAGTACCTTTTCCACTTATCAGCATAGAAGTTCCTTGTACTGGGTCTACTGGCTTCAAGAATGACGTCCAGCACCTGCTTGCTTAGGCTGGCTACTGGGGTAGAGTTCAAGGAATAAGCCAGGCTGCAAGATTTAGGATTTGCAGTTGTGGATGCAAGATGTGTCCCCCTGCAGAGAGAGCAGGGTTGGGTTCTGGTGTAGGTGCCAGGGTGGCACCGGTGACAGGCTGCACAGGAGTGGGTACCAGCGCTGGCGTGGCCAGTCCGGAGCATGTCCTTGGTCTGTCCTGTCTAATCTTGAGCAAAACTCTTGAGAGAAGGGGCATGGGGAAAGACATAGATTGACAGATTTGTCCACTGGAAGGAGTGGGTAAGAGTGGGTTCCCCCCTGCTTGTTGATGTACCACATAACTGTGGTGTTGTCTGTTTTTATTAACAGGTGTCCCGGTGACAGTAGGGATCTGAGAGCTATAAGAGCGTGCTGCACAGCTAGCATCTCTTTTTGGTTGATGTGCAGAAGAATTTGGCTTGGGTTCCAGTGGCCTTGAATGCACTTGCCGTCCATGTGGGCCCCCCAGGCATAGTCTGATGCATCTGTGGTTAGGGTCTGGGCAGCATGGGGTTGAGTAAAGGGCAGTCCCTTGTTGTAGTTGCATGCTGCTACCCACCAAAGAAACTCTGTCCTTAGACAGGGTATTATAGGAATGACAGTTTCCAGGTCCTGACAGTGTTGGCACCACAGACTTTTTAAGTACCACCGAAGTTTCCTCATATGCCAGTCTGGCATATGGAATTAGTAGGATGCATGAGGCCATGAACATTAGGGCTTGCAGGATTTTCCTTGTGGATAGCTGGGTTCTGGTGGCCATTTGAGTAAAACAGTCTGTTAGATAGGCTTGTTTTTCTGGATTGAGGAATGCCATCTGGAATGCTGTGTCCAACCTTGCTCCCAGGAATACAATCTTTTGACTGGGGACTAGTTTTCATTTCTTTTCATTGATGGTGTACCCCAGGGAGGTGAGAAGGTTTTTTACAAATGTCAGGTGCTGCAACAGCATTTCCTGGCTGTCTGCCTGAATCAGGCAGTCGTCCAAGTATGGGTAAATTTGAATATTTCTCTGTCTGCAGTAAGTATTGGCTGGAGCCAGGCATTTTGTGAATACTCTGGGAGAAGTGGATAAGGCAAAGGGAAGAGCAGAAAACCGGTAATACCTAGATCCAGCCTCGAAGCGTAAATATTTCCTGCATGACTCCCTTATAGGGATGTACAGGTAGGCTTCTTTTAAGTCTAGGGTGACTAACTAGGCATCTTTGGCTATCATACGCAGAAGCTGCTGCAGGGTGAGCATTTTGAATTTTGGTACCATCAGGAAGGTATTGAGAATTGAAAGATCTAGGATTGGGCGCCAACTGCCCTCTTTTCTGGGTACCAGGAAAAGTCTGGAATAAAATCCTTGACCTATCTGTTCTACAGGAACAGGTTGAATTGCTCTTATAGAGAGCAGGCATTGAGCTTAGTTTTGTGCCTCTGCCCACTGGTTTGGAGGAAGGTTTGGGAACCCTTTTGGGGTTGGCAGTGACTGGAAGTAAAATTTGTACCCCTGGGATACAATTTTGAGGACCCATCAGTCTTTGGTGATGGAAAGCCAGTTTTTTGAATGAAGGGCAAGTTTTTTCTCTTAGGGGCACAAGCAGTTTGGCAGAGGTGGGGAGTGGAGTTGAGAAGTCATTGGGAATTCTTTCCGTAAGGGGGTGGTTTAGCACTCCCTGCTTTAGAGGCGGAGTCACTCCATTGCTTCGATCCCTGCATACGCTGAGACTGTAGTCTGGGGGGTCTGTTTCCTCTGGGTCTAGTTTGAGATGGCCTAGAGGGGTCTGGAAAGGAACAATGTTTCAAGGGGCAATGCCTACTGAATCTCGGAGGCATTACTTGCAAGAATTTGTTGACTGTCTGCATAGATTAAACCTTTTCTTCCATCTTTTTAAGAACCTCTTCTGCTTTGGTGCCAAACAGATTGTCCTTCTTTAAAGGAGCGTCTATAAATTTGATTTGACATGGTCTGGCAAGGTCTGCTCCTTAAGCAAAGCATGCCTTCTCAGCACAGAACCAGTGACTGCTGCCCTGCCAGATGCTTTTAGGGCATCAAAGCCACATTGCAATGTATGCTTGCTATCTTGGCTTGCAGAATGCAAAAGCTCATGCAATTCTTTATTTTCTGCACAGTCTGTAAAGGTAGCTATTTTTTGCTTAATAAGTTCCATAATATGTTGTTGGTACTTCAGCATGTGAAACTGACAATTCAAAGCCCTAATGGTGAGAGTTGCAGAGGTACATACTTTCTTACCCCATCTGTCCAAAGCTCTGGAATCCCTGTCCGAAGGGGTGGGATTCTTAGCTGTAGTTGCTTTGATACATTTAGGGCCCTGGGAGATCTGGGCCAGCAGTAGGATTTCTGAAAAGGAATTTGTGACAGTCAGGTACTCTGTAGTACCTGTCTGGTTTCCTAGGAGCAGGGGATAGAGTATCAGGAGTTAAACTGGATTCCATAAAGACATCATCAACAACATCCAGGACAGGTGGTATTGCTAAAGGCCTATGCTGTGGCAAATCTAGAAATTCTCTGAGTCTCTTTTTGGACTGAGGATAGTCTTGGCATTCCCAGTGGAAATGCTCTCTTAAAGTATGTAAGGTTTCACCAAAAGAAAAGTCCTCTGGAGGAGAAGCAGAGGGAATGTATTCCTCTGCAACTGAATCCTCATAAGCAGGGGCATGCCTTCATAATCAGAGACCTCAGAGTCTTTGGACTCTTGGTCTGTTGAAGCTGCTGGGGACAGGTCTTTTTCTCTTAGCAGGGGAAGGCTGACTTTCCCCTAATCATCATAACAACGTCTTCTGCCATTTTAAGCATTTGATGTTGTGGCGAAGGAGCAGCTGCATGTGCTTTGGTCATCGTTTTTTTAGGTGTAGCACGTACTCTAGGCCTTAGAAACTTGGTAGTTTTAGAGAGAACTGAACATGTGAAAGTCGTCGCTGGTTTGAGTCGAACATTGGTAGTATGAAAAACTTCCTCAGAAGCCGGTGCCTGCTCAGTGGCTCCGGACTCATCCAAGGTAGATACATCCGCAGGTTCTGTAGTCGAAGAAGAGTCTTGCGGCATACTAGACTCCAAACGGGTCTCGGTAGAGGCCTGCAAATCCACTGAAGCGAGCATCAGGGGCTGCGTAAGCGCCTCACTGAGTGCCGGTGAACTGGCAACTGGTTTAACAAAAGCGCTGTTGGCAGCTCTGAACCTGTGCGGTCTGTCTTTGTCTTTATCCCTACATTTTTTCAGAAGATCGGTAGTCGGATGGCTTACCGAAGCCATATCAGAATAAGGAGATCGAAAACAAAAGCATTTAGTGACAATAAGGGCACGAAGAGGAATAGTTCAGGCACTGAACAAGGCACAAAACTGACAGCGAGGTAGATTGTGGTCTGGGCCTAAACAGGTGATGTAGCAAGAATGGAAATCATGGTGTGGTATTTGCTTTCCACAGGTAAGACCATTGTTAACTTTTTCTGACATCGGTTAGAGCAAGAAAAAAGGGTCCCCAATGGGCTAATTAGCTTTAGAAGACTTCAGGATAACTCAATTCAGAACAAAAACTCAGGTAGTGACCGACCGGCGCTCGTGCAAACTGTTTCTGCTTCGGGCTCCTCGGCAAGAAAGACTGATGTAATGGTGTCGGCTTCCTGTTTTTATACCCCTGATGACCTGACGTCAGTCCTGGAGTGACAGCAACCAGCACAAAAATACTAAGTCTCTGGTATTCGGGCTGACCGAGGTCTACCTGCAGGTAGATAACCCAAGTGTGATGACTACAACAGTGAAACCCGAAGAACATCTCTAGTTTCCATTCGTGAATGTCTACCCTGGTCCTATTCAGCTTGTCTGCCACACAACTTTGCTGTGATGGAAGGTAGGATGCCTGAAAAATGAGACTGTGCTATGAAGCTATACTCCAAGCTAACATGTCTAGTATACAAAGGGGATAGGACCTGGTTCCCCCTTTCTTGCTGATGCACCACGTGTGATATTGTCTGTAACCACTTGAAGTCCCCAGGACTAAAGATGTTTCAGAGGGTTAAGTGCACTGATCAGGGCTACCATCTCCTTGATATTTCTGTACTTGCATCTGTCCTCAGTGTCCCACACCCCCTGCACCCGCACCCTAAACAAACTCCAAAGCATCTGTGGTGACTGATTTGGAGCAGGGTGGGAGAAGGGGACACCTGTCTCCACCAAAGGATTTCTCTTCTGACAAACCCCAGCACTGGGGTTTTAAAAGATAAAGGGTGTTGATGCTGGCACCAAAGAGATTTCAGATACTCCTGTACCTTTCTCATGTGTGGTCTTCCCAGAAATATCATGAGAATCATAGATGCCATGAGACCCAAAATCTTGAGGTATTCCCTCACAGTGACCAAAGTTTGAGTGGAAAACCTTACAAGTAGATCTAAATAAAGATCTTTTTTCTCCTGTGGAAGAAGTTCTCTTTGAACTGTGGTGTTCAGTTTGACATCCCAAGAACACAACCCTGTGTGAAGGAGTTAAGAAATACTTTTGAATGTTCTCTTGGATTCTTAGCTTGTGTAAGAGATTTCTCACCCAATACAGAGATGCCAGATACTTTGTGAAAAAACTCTGCAAAGATAAACAGGTTATCTAAATATGGATAAATATGGACACATAAATTATCCCATCCTTATCTGAAAGAGTGGGATTGAAATTAACTAAGTGCATAGCAGCAGTAGTACCAACTAATAAGACAGTTGCTGGGTAAAGTTTGGGAATAGTGTATAAAAAAATGTAAAAGACTGATGAACTTTATACACTCTATTTGCCTTTTTAGGAGCAGCTAGCTGACTACCAGGAAAATTGTTGGCAGTGATACACACATCCTTTGAAGCAGACAAAACAGAAGAAATGGGTGTAGGTTCTGGAAAATCCTTCTGCAACAACTCATAGTATTTTCTGAAGGTGTGTTCTCCCACTGAAAATAACGGCACACTCCAGCAAAGGTCTCAGAGAAAGAGAAACTCCCACAGGGAGAATCAGAAACTCAGCTCTCCCCAGGGTCTGAATCAGAAATCTAAGGAAAAACCCTGTATCCATCCCTGTACCTTCCTGTTCAGGATTCCAATTTTGAATCTATCCAGGAAAAAAAGGAATCCCTCCGTCTTTTATCAGAAACTTTACAAGAAGGATCAGAAGCCTGGATTAAACCCTGAGTCAGGCTCAGTAAACTACTCCTATCCAAAGAAATCTAGGAGGAATAGATACATGTTACTAATGGCAGCTGCTGCTTTCCCTGGGACGGGCACTGCATTCTGGAACAACAGGGAAATCTTCTCTGTTCCTTCTTCCAGGACCAACTAGAGTGGATCTTCCTTGCCCATTCTTAACTTCCTTCTTTTTGTGGCCAAAGAAGGACCAACCATGGGATCAGTAGTCTGTTCCACAGTCAAGCTGAAAAATTGTGCTTCTTTCCCCGGGAAGACAAGCAGCAATTGCCAGTAAACACTACCAGTCTACAAAAGTTACTTTTTGACAGAAAAAAACACAGTAAAAAGCACTTTAAAACACTATGCCAGCCTCACAAAAGAAAAATAAAGACAATTTCTCCACAAACAGAAAAAAACATTTTCAGTTACTTTAGATTACTTTTAAAATGACAGGAAAAAGGAGTGCTTCTTTTAAAAAGGCCACTGCAGCAGTGATCATCTTCCTAGTACTTGAGAAACAGCTTCTCTGTCTGTTAGAAATCCATTTAAATGTATGCCAGCTTCAGGTGTGAAGATGAAATTCCATAACTTCTTGTAGCTGTCATGAAGAAACAAATGTGACAGATGATCTCTATCACAAATAAAATTTATATAAAGTCTAACACAAAAAGAAACAAAACTAAACCTCCCCAACAGAATTCTGAAATGATGATCTATGGTAAACAACAGTAAGAAACATATTTATTCAAAACACTGATTGTGAATGATGAAAAACACGTACTTGGAAAAAATTAATTTTACATTTTAAAGCAATCATATTACCCAATCTAATCATCAGCAGATGTATTTAAAATATAACACAAGTTTAAGAAGAGGTGACAATCGCCTTAAGAAATATTAATAAAATGGAGTGAGCTTCTACACAAACAAAAAACCCAGACATGAAGCAAGATCTGAAGTACAGCAAGTAAGAAGAACAGCCAAAGTAATCTACTACAGATGCCAGCTATATAAATAACCTCATGTGCCAACTGAAGATCCATGGAGCGCCAATTTAATCGTCAGAAGAACTGCTGATTAAAAGCTGACCAGAATGAAGTCAACTGAGAATTCATTCAAATGTTATGATCTACTGTTAAAGTGACCCTCTCTGAAGGAACTTATGATGTCTGTGGAAAAGATGTTAAATTACATGCAAGAAATGTAAGGTATTTTTTTCAAAGACAAATGTGTTTAGGCAAGATGACTCAATGCAACCAAAGAAAGCATCAGCATATAAAAATTTCCAAAAGCAACATATGAAATTCAAAATTGCATAGAAGGAACTATTCAGTCAGAAGTTTTCTTCCAGCAGCTAGATGGTTATATAAGCAGTCCATACAATTTTGGTTGAGGTCTTTATGAGTCTAAAGATTGAGGGTTATAATAAACAATGTTTTTCTTTTAATTTTAGGGTTATTTGGGTTCTTTTTAATATGTTTTTTGCCCCCTGTGTCTGCTGACCATTAAGATCCCCCACCCACTAGGCACAGCTCATTTGCTCCCCAGTTCCAAGAATTTCACTTAGTGTCAGCATTAAAGCTCTTTGGAGGGTGGTATTATTTAGGTAGCCATGAAGTTATTACTATGATCCCAACTCCACCTTAGGCAAGTATGACTTGCAAGTGCACACTTCTGTACACACACACACACACACACACACACACACACACACACACACACACACACACACACACACACAAAGAACTCTACCAACAAGTGGTGGTTTGGCCAGACCAGCTCTCACTCAAAGGCTACTCATCTCTGTCACCTCCAATCCTCCAAAGGATCATGACAGTACATTGCTGGCTCCACTCGACCATACTTCACCCCAGGATGGGCAAAGACCCCCCCCTTCCAACTTCATGAGGCACCTGATCTGCTAATCCAACTCAGGCCACCTAGGGCATAGTGTTTTACCTCTCTACACCTCTGGAACTATTTAGGGTTCTTTATTAAAGCAAAACTGATCAGTAACATGCTAGTATGGATTTATTATTAACTTTCTGATATCTATGTAAAGTAATGCACAACTACCTCCAAAATATATATATATTGTTCTAAATAATGGGAGAATATAGCACATATTAATAGAGAAGTGAAAATATAGAGCAATACTTCTGGTCCATAAATGTCACATGGTCTCAGAGTATTTCACAGTCTTCGTAAGAGTAAACACCTCCTGGTGGGTAATAACACATCTTCAGTGTCTGTGTCTTCTGTAAACATCCTCATGCACAGTGTAAATGTTATAGTCACTTCTTTGATTTAAAGTGTGTGTGTGTGTGTGTGTGTGTGTGTGTGTGTGTGTGTGTGTGTGTGTGTGTGTGTGTGTGTGTGTGTGTGTGCGCGCGCATGTGTGTGCTTGCATGTGTGAGAGACAGAGAGAGAGAGAGAGAGAGAGAGAGAGAGAGACAGAGAGAAACAATATGATTCAGAACACCCCCAATCTCCATTGCTCATATTGTGAAATGTACTCTTTGGTCCACAGATTCATGCTTAGGTTTCTCTTCTCCACAATGCTTACATTTTAAACATTCCTATCCCCCAAAATAAAGTACAGTCATGTAAAATCTTACCATAACAGTACATGACCGTCTCTTCACTGCTACAGTATTCATTACAACAGGGATCCCCTGCCAAGGGCAGCCCAAGTCTGGCCAGTATATGAAAGCCTTTTTGTTGTAAAAGGTACACCATATGTCACATGTATGCTTCTCATGCATGGCATAGGGTATAAAGCTGACATCCAGATATACCATCCTCAGAACTAAGAAGCACCAATAGGTACAACAGTCCAAGGATAAAAGTAGGTAGCAAACCCATCCAGAAGGAAAATGGACCAGGAGGAGGAGGAAGGAACTGAATACTGCAACAGTGAAGAGAAGGATATCTATTGTTACGGTAAACCTTTACACAACCATGTCCTTCCATATCACTGCTGTAGTATTCTTTACAATAGGGAGAGTGCAATAACTCGGGAAGAAGACTGGGAGGAGGAAGGGCTAGCAGAGCTCTCTAAGAAGCCATGGAGAACTGCCCTGGAAAAGCCAGCTCTGGCCCTAGAAATCACATCCAACTTATAGTGCTCAGTAAAGGTATGCACAGAAGTCAAGGCTGCTGCCTCAAGAACAGAATTAGTATCGAAACCCTTGAAAAAAAAAGTGCCAGAAGAAGCCACAGCCCTAGTGGAATGAGCCTTAATGGAAGAAGGAAGGTTCTTCCCATGAAAAGAATAGCAAAAAGATGTGGCTTTAGATATTCAAGAGGAAATGGTTTGCTTGGAAACAACCAAACCTAAAGAACTAGGATGAAAAGAAAGAAAAAGCTCTTCAGATTTATGAAAAGCTTTAGTCTTATCCCAATAATATCCGAGCTGTCTATGCAAATCCAAGGTGTGTAAAACCTTCTCACTAGCAGACTGTGGAGAAGGAAAAAAAAGTGGGCACATGAACACACTGACTAAGAGATAATTCATTAACCACCTTGGGCATAAAAGAATGATTAGAATGAAGGAGCACCCTGTCCTTATGAAAAACTAAAAAAGGAGGAACAGCCATAAGGGCTTGCAGCTCAGACACCCAGTTGGCAGAAGTAAGGGCCAAAAAGAAGAACAGTATTCCAAGAACAATGCTGTAAGGAAGCTGAAACTGCAAGCTCAAAACGAACCAGAGTCAATTCTTCTAAAACAAAATTAAGGTCCCAGGAAGGAGGGACAGGCTTCCTGGCAGACCTAATGTGGAGGATGCTTTTACAAAACTGTTTGGCCTCAAATCTAGAGGCTAAAGGCGGAGTCAAAGACAGACAAGCAGAGATAGCTGACAGGTGTACCTTAACAGAAGAACAGGCCAACCCAGCATTGAGCAATTCACACAAATAAGAGACAACCAAAGGTGAAATGCAAGATAATAAAATCAAAAACCCCAACAGGGCACTTATCTGAAAGTGGTAGAAACCAACAGACGAACGAGCATTCTGACTAACTAAAGATGGCATTCGGACTGGCGACAAAGAAGTTATGAGGATTGTAGGTCCGGATGTCACCTTTATGCCTATGCCATGCATGGGGGGGGTACATCTAACAAATGGTGTATCCTTTACAACCAAAAGGCTTTGTTATACTGACCAGACGTTAGGCTGCCCTTGGTAGGAGACCCTTATTGCAACAGTGATATGGAAGGACATCAATAATTAAATAATTCATCAGTGCATCAAACTGCCCTTCAGATACTGACTGGTGGTCCACATGCGATATGTATTATGCATGGTGCACTGAACACACCCAGTATGCCATACTGTTCCACATGCTGGCTAGAAGGGGTGGACTGCCAAGACAAAATTCAGCTCAGGAATTGCACTCAAAACAATTTCCCACATCAGAGGATCAACTGTGTTTCATATGCATTGCAGACCAAGACTATGATCTCAAAGTAGCCATTTCCTTGTAACTGATTGAGGACAGAGCTCTATAGAGTTACCACCTGTCCCACTTTGTGAGGGACAGTCCCTCTTTGGGCAGTTGTGTCCTGCCAAAGAATTTGAAAAAATAGGAAATGTCCTGAGATTTTAGCACAAAAATATTTCATATATTTTTTTAATGGTTGCATAAAACAGTTATTTTGTATTTGAAACACCTAAATGTTATAAAAAACAGAATAAGCAACTAAAATGCTACCGGTAAAAGCTTTTATTTTGGCAAAAAAGTGAAGTGCTGTCGTTTGTACTGGCTGTGGATATGTTTTGTCCTGACATATCTGACATTTCTACAAAAATGTCCCACTTTGGGCATTTGAAAAGGTGGCAACCCTAGAGCTCTAACAGGATACCAAGAGAGAAAAATAATTAGCAAATCTTACTGATAAATGCAGGAAGAAGTAAGAACTCTTACCAATTCTGTTCAATAAACTGTACTCTTTGGGAAAGGAAAACTAGCCTTCCTTTGGTACTGACTGGTACTTTGAACTGTGGCAGATTAATATAGCCTGCTGGTAGGGGTCCTATATACCTATCTATCTTTTCTGTTGACTCTGCAGGCTGGAGTTTAGCAACTGGACATGGAAGTTTTGCATTAGATTGAGCCTTAAGTTTATTTACTTATTTAATTGATGTTTTTTCCAACATCCTTTATTTCACATCATCTATGTTTTGGTGATGAAGGGACAACTAAATCAATGCCTTAATGACAAAGAACTTGCCTCCACCTATTGTAAACCATCTTTCTAGTGATTTACCACAAATTCACATGACCCTATTAGGCAAATGAAAAGTAACTCAACAAGTGCCAAGCTTGAGCCTCCTTATAAAATTATTTCTCAGTTATTTAGTTGTGGCTTACCCACACCAACCTTAAAAAGTAAACTATTCCAGAAAGGTACTCAACCATGTAAGAACTAACATGATTCTTGCCTGCTGAATCATACACAACTATGGCAAAAAGTAACCTAATACCTAGCCTGGAATATATCTGACATCCAATTACCTTCATCTCCTCCTAACGCAAAATATATGTAAAACTTCTACACATACTTTGGTTTATAACAGCTATACCAAAGTCAAAATGACTGCCATATTCTATAATTTTTTTCACACCTGCTACATTAAGATCTATACTTTTCAGCTGGTATCTCACATTTTTTAAACCGTTACTTAACAATACCCCCACACACACACGCACACAAACACACACGCACACAAACACACATCACCAGACTGGTTAAACTTAGAATTTTCTCCTCCCTCTAACTACTTAGATCAGAGCCCACTACTATCACTGCAAGATGACCGAGCTTTTCACTAACCATTCCAAATCAAATCTGCGTCCAATTATTCATTACTTGGGTATCAGCTTCTTTAACACATATGCAATGAAAGTATATGAAAATCAGTCAAAGATAAATTACAAACTATCATCACTCTTAATATATTTACTGTCTCCTTAGTTTTCAAAGAACTGCTGCATCTCTTCAACGATTACAATTTTTTTTTCAATAATAAATCTTTATTATTTTCCAATTGTTAGTACAATGTTACAATATATATACATTATATACATAAATGCTTCTAACAGTTACATGAGATCATTATACATTGAGATAAAATTCTGAAAAGAGTATTAAAAGATCTAGTATCAATATACAGGCTTATCAATACTAACTTCCATATTAAGTATGTACTTCCAAGGGATAACTGGATTAGAACGTTAAGCCAACATAATATTAAAGATTTGCTCCCATATTTTTGTATTATTTATATTTTTCTTATGATCTTTGATTAGTAATTTATGTGCTAGAATATGTTTTATCGCTACACTTTTAAAGATTTCCCATGAAGTCTGAGATGGATTCAGCCAATTTGTAGCTATATAAAGCTTCATTAACAAGAAAATATTTATAAGTATGATCATTTGGGATCTGTCCAAGTTATTCGGAGGAATATAAAGAATCATAAACTCCCAAGAAAGTGTGGACTGTTGATAACCCATTTTTTGTAATTTAATTTTTAAAGAGTTCCAAAGTTTAAATATACATTTACAGCTCCAGAACATGTGTAAAAGGTCAGCCGTTTGATCAATACAATATGGACATTTAGGTGAATTTTTAGAGTTGAATTTATGCAGACTGAGATGAGTGTAATAAGCATTGTTAAATATCATCAGCTGAGTAAATAATAACTTTTGAAGAGATACTGATTTTAAGGTTAGGTTAATTGCTTTCAATATTTTATTATCATCAATCAGTAATACTTTATCCTTCCAGTATTTTGATAAGAGTATTTGGTTTTTATATTTCACGTCTTTTACCAAATTATATGAAGACGTTACATATTTAGAGTCCTGCATAAGAGTTTGCCATAGATTTGAACAGTTGGTTAAATCTTCTTTAATTTTGAAATTACTAAAATAACTTATGGAAAAATCCTTTAATTGTCTCATTATAATTAAATAAGAGTTAGGAAGGCTCATCTCTCTTAACATGTCATGTATTGAGATACCAAGATAAGGATATAGATCAAGTATGGTTAAATCAACTATAAGTGGAAATTTTTTAAGATCATCAATTGATTACCGATTTTCAAATTCGGATTCTTGTGAAATGGTTGGAAAGTCATCATATATTGTAAGAGATTTAATGATTTAAACAGGTTTTGTAACGATATTATATATAGTCTAATATGCTCAACTTTTAACTTCCTGTACAGTGCATTTCTGTTGCTTTAAATGTTCTATCTACATATAACCTGTGTGTAGCTGTTTATACTACTTCAAGCTATGCATCATATTTTCGCATATTTTTATGTTATCATTTTTGTATTATGTATAGTTGTTTTGGTGTATCAAATGCAATTTGCCCTTGGCCCAAGTTGTCAAGAAAAATGGTCTTTTGAACAGCTCACCCAGCCAGAAATGACTGGATAAGACCAACACAGAAAAAAAAATCAACAGTTTCTGTATTTTATGATACAAAAATAAACAGAATTTTCATTCACAATTTTGGGTTTACCTGCAAACTTTAACTACTGCAGCCAAAATCATAAAGTACAGTCATGTTCACCCTTAATATGCATCATTTAGATACTCTTACTGTATGTTTGCTGAAATGAAAAACAGAAGAAAACCAGTGCTCTTTAAATTACTGCCTAATTAAAAAATAAAGTTGTGCTAGAACATGGAAGCAATGAATAAAGAGACTATGCAAAGAAAAAGGTTTTAGGTGTAATAAGACCGGAATATTGCAGAATTAAAGTAGTATAAAGACTGTAAACGAATGCACTGGAGAATGGTAACATCAGCCTAGCATGTGCATACAGTCTTATTTTCAGCAAAGAAACACAAGGGTATGAAATTACCGGCTGGATCAAAAAATCTCTGCAACACATGACTAATCACAATAAACTCTTTAAACACATGAAGACACAGAGTTTGGGATGGGATGTAGGGGTTGACAAGGCCACATTAATTAAAGCCAAAGAACTGCATGTACAACCTAAAACACAATGTAATGTTCTTACTCCAAACTCAAAAGTAGCACTGCAGCAAATATAAAATGACAAGTACAGAGAAAAAAGGGGAATGCATGTAGTTATTAGCTAAACTTGTGGGATTCTCCAACATTTGGGATTAGATTTTCTTCAGGCAGCTGCAGCACATATTTAAAACATGAATGAGAGAAAAACAGTTCTAGCAAAGTCTGGCATTTCAACTTGAACTATATAATGCAATTTTGAGACTATTAAGCCTATTTGTTACAGTGCCACTCTCTACACAGTTCTGACCAGGGATTACTAGCAAAGATGATGGGTCTGAGCACCTCAATTTATTTAAGTTAATACATTGGTTTAGACCAGAAATATAATCTTTCACATATACTTCTCTGAATGGGCTAAGGAATGTCTTTTGGATTGATAAGGTTCAACTCACTGTGGCCCAACAGAGTGAATCCTGTTAAGTCATAGGCAGACAACCAAATGGTCAACTTACGTTTGTTTTTTTTAAACATGTAAATGTTGGGGATCCTTAAGCTTTGCCACTCATATCCA
Organism: Protopterus annectens; assembly: GCF_019279795.1. Taxonomy (NCBI): domain Eukaryota; kingdom Metazoa; phylum Chordata; order Ceratodontiformes; family Protopteridae; genus Protopterus; species Protopterus annectens. The sequence continues at coordinate 1,080,303,585 of NC_056744.1, read as the reverse complement.
CCACCCCTGCACTTTCCTGACTAGTACAATTCAAGGTTGCTAAACTTTGATGTAAGCTACACACCGCAATAGTAACTAGCCTGTTCAGTCACCTGGTTCCAACCAAAGATACATTGAGGTACTGGGTTGTAATTAAGGGCCCACATACACCTTTGGGACAGTCTGTTGTTGTATGAAAGCTAGAAGACTACAGCAGAACTACAGAAAAAAATTGTCAAGGACCCCCCACTATGACGAAACAAGTTACCCATGCATGACTATCAATAAAATTAACATGTTTAGAAGATAAATGATTTAACAGATGATAAGGAGCCCCATATGTACAAGTCTGGTGGCTCTCTGCATGCCTTCCACCTTTCAGTCAAATGAGGATACCACAACCAGACCAATATACAGCTGTCATAACATGGAGGATAATAACAAATGCAAATGTTAACTACAGCGCAGAGCTTTCAGCTTTCATGTCACTTGTCTATGCAAGCCTTTATTACTGCAGCAACTCTTACCACTTGTTTCTGGAGTACTTCTGCCGCTCCCTTCTGCTCTTCCATTGCAGCCTGCATAGTCTCTACAGCATGCTGAACACTAGTTAGAGTACTACCAATGGTGGCTACACTCTGGGAGAAAAAGAGAAAAGCAGCATTAGTCTATTACACTCTACACAAAACCCACAGGAAGTAAGCAGTTCTACTTATCAATTTTCCTCTCGCTGGATGCATGGAAATAATGCATTCTTCTTATAATCAGAGAATGTAAAATCACACCAAAATAATTCAATTTAGCTTTCATGTCATTACTGTGCCACATTTCTGTACCAGTTTGCTGTACCAGTTTTGGGTAACTAATCATGTGTAGCACGGTACTTGGTTATGAAAGAAAACCCCCCAATTCTACATTTCATTATCTACTGCACTTACATCATATCAGTAATATAGAGTAAGGCTTATTCTTACAACAAAAATATTGTGCTGTAGTTTTAACGTGTACAGGGAATATGTTACTGAGTGCAGCATGTCTGTTTAGAACATCATATAACTACATGTACTAAAAACAGTACAATGCTTATAGTCTTGAAGTCAGCAGGTTTAATGGGGCTTAGCAGTAGGAAGAAGCACTTGGAAGTGCTGTCCTTTCAAATGCGATATTTAACTGCAGTCCAATGTGCCTGAGTTGGCTGTAGCTTAGATTGATGTTTATATCATGTGCACTTAGCTAGCAGAATGTGGAAGTCTTAATGTGCAAAGGAGCAAATTGTTTTAGGGTATCCTTGTGCTATTAAACTAGACATACTAGTAGTTGGTAATTAGTGAAGCTGAGCAAGATAGAAACCTCAGAAACGTTCTGTAAAGAGCACATCAACTCAATCTTGAGCTCAATCCACAGAACTGCATATTCAGGTTCCATGAGGTTACTTATGTCGGTCATTTACTTACCAGTTCAGGCCTATGACCAGATCCTTCAAAGCAAACAGCCATTCTCAAGATGCCAGCTCCAGACAATGTGCAAGCCCTGTAATGTTTTCTTGGCATGGTTAACTAAGCAAGTTCATTCCAGACTTGAGCCAACTTTCAGCACTGCTTAGAGAGCTGACACAAAGATGTATCCTGGTCTTGGTTAGTGCAAAACCAAAGAGCATTTCATGTCCTGAAACAGAGAATTTCTAGTCCACCAACTCTCAGATACTACGATGTTCACAAGCCAGTTATTCTTTCATGTGATGCTTCGAAATTGTTTCTTGGTGCAGTCAATCTACAAGAGGATCAACCTGTTGCCTATGCGTCGAGAACTCTTACCCAAACTGAATGCTGTATGCTCAGAAAGAGACAAAGAGGTTTTGGCAATTGTGTTTGCATGTTCTAAATTCTACGATACAGACCACCAACCTCTATTCACTATCTTAAGAAAGCCTATGCATTCAGCTCCAGCCAGTTTGCAATACATAATGCCGAGACTGTAAAAGTATAATTTCACTCTTGTCTACAAGAAAGGCAAAATTCTTTATCTTGCTGATACATTGTCCAGATCGCCCAGAAACACCACTGAACAGCATGAGAATGACAACCTTGATTTTGTAGTCATGGAAGTGAGAAATGTTTCTTCCACACGTCTTGATGAGTTGTAGTACAAAGCTACATCAACAGAAGGAACCACTTCACCTAAGCCAGATTCCTGAACTACCTTGGTCAACAGTAGCCACTGACATTTTTGAATGGGATGGTCAACATTATTTGGTGTTAGTAGACACTTACTCCACCTGGTTTGAAATTGACCTGCTTCCTAATCTAGCATCCAGTGCTGTCATTACTAAGATGAAGTGTCATTCTGCAGTCCATGGCAGTCCGCACAAAGTTATTTCTGACAATGATATGCAGTTTACAAGACAACAGTTCAAAGGATTTGCCGAAGAATGGGACCTTACTGGTGTCACAAGTAGCCCAGAGTATCCACAGTCAAATAGATGGCAGAATGTGCAATTCAAAGTGCATTTTTCGCATTGTGCAGCACCGCTGGGCTACAGTTAAACTATTCCAGGTGCCAGAAAGTCTTCTCTTCAAATTTTCCCTTAGAAATAGCTGGTTTCTCAGTAGTAGCACTAAAATCTGAACCCCTGTGACTAGCACTTGCTCTAGAACCTGCTGGAAAGCATTAGGAAGCCTTAAACTGATACAAGCACTCCACTCTCCTTGTTAATAAGGAGAAATTAATCGTAGGCACTAAACAGCCTATAACTGCAAAGCACCTTGCAAAGGTAAGGGAAAACAGGTCCTGTACTTTACAAAAAAAAACACCTAAACAGGCATGTCCAAGTGTCAGCTTCTGGTGATTTCTCCTGTCCACCTGGTGAATCTGGGCATACTAGGGCAATGCAGCAACTGCCTCATGTACACAGACAACCCTCTCCTCCTACTACCCAACACTACAACCTGCGAGAGATGCACTAACATAGCCAAACTGGAAGCAAAGCTCTCTCCAGCCAAGACTGTGCTAGACAGTCAAGAGGAGAAGTTTAACACCTGCACTACACCTCAAGCAACATAGAGCCCTTCAAAACCCACACCATCAACACCCCCACATAGCAACACTAAACCCACATATGCGGAGGCCCTTAACATTAACCTGCTCAAGCAACAAGGACCTCCGAAGCTGAAATGAAAACAAACACCAGTCACAACCAAAGTGGCACATAACTCACAACCCCAATGTGCTACCCAACAACAGCCCCTAAGGCAAGACATAGTACCAAACACTTTAGTCATAGGTGACTCTATAGTCAGGCACACTGATGTCCCACTCAGCAGGCTGAACACGGAGAAAAATTAGTCAGCTGCCTGTCGGGTGCCAGGATCCACCACATAACACATGCACTCAAGTCACTCAACAACAAGTACAAATACGACTCTGTCATTGTCCATGTTGGAGTGAATGACTTGAGATGTACCTCCCTGGACTACATGAAAAGAGACATGGAAGAGCTCCCGGATCATGTGGCCCAGGCAGGTATGACCCTGGCCCTGAGTAGCATCCTGCCTTCTTCCAGAATGATACCACAGTCATCATCATTCTCTTTCGGCTTTTTCCCCGGAGTCGCGCCTAGCGGATCATCTCTTTCCATTTATCCTCAGCACATGTCCAAAAGCCCCAATCCTTGCTCCTCTTGCTTTGTCTCCAAACTTCTCCACAGCTGTTGCTCTCTAATATACCGACATTCCCCCCTAATCCTATATCCATCCTAGTCACACCCCATCCAAGTCTTTAATTCTTTCTTTAACTCTGCTGCATCCAGCTCTGACTCTGCCTTTTTGTCAAATGCCACTGTCTCAACCCAATAACATAGCTGGTCTCACTACCACCTCTTAGACCTTCCCTTTCACTTACTTTCCTGCCCTCTCTGTCACAAATCCACTCTGACACTCTCCACCCATTTCCCACCTGCCTGTACTCTCTCTTCTCTCTTCTTCACACACACCCACCATTACTACTGACTGTTGATCCCGAGTACTTAAACTCGTCCACCTTTACCAACTCTACTCCCTGCATCCTCACCATTCCTCTACCCTCCCTCTCATTTACACACCACAGTATAAGGACAAAATGATTGACTTCGACAACTGGCTAAGCTTCTGGTGTCATTCAAAGGGGATCCAGGACCTGTCTGCCTGGGACGACATGATCGACAAACCACGATGCTTTGCCAGAGATGGCCTGCACCTGTTACCCCTGGGATTCAGGTTACTGGCTAAAGCTCTTGCCACCCCTATAGTGCCTTTTTAAGGCAAGGTTCAAAGGACAAAACTACCACTGTAACAGATACAAGCATGCAATATCTGAAGGTAATACTACAAGTCAAAACCTCAAAATGCACTCTCTCGAGGCACTCCTAAAAATGGAGAACATCGATATCTGTGCAGTAACTGAAACCTGATTCAAGGCTCCAGAGAGCACCCCCTGCAATACCAGGCTACAACTCTTACCACACTTTTCGGCCACCAAACCAAGACCGAAACACTAAAGGTGGAGTGTCCATATTCACCAAGGATATTCACAACTCCAGGCTAGTTGCCCAAAACAATGCATCCGAAATTTTCCAGGTGCAACTAACACTAGGTAAGACTGCAATCCAAATTGTAGCTTGCTACAGATCCCCCAACATGCCCCAAGATTCTCACTACACCTTTCTAAACATGCTGGAAAATATTAAGATGCAACCAAACACCCTAAAACTGGGTAATTTCAACTACCCTGGCATTAACTGGGAAAACTACTTGGGTACCAATACCTTTTCCCAATGCTTCTTGGAATTCATAAATTCCAACAACCTAGATCAACTAATCCATTGTCCCACCAGGGGCTCCAACAGCCTAGATCTGGCCATTGCCAACATGGAAGATAGATGCTCCACATCAATGGTCACCCCCTCATTGGTCAGATCTGACCATAAGCAAATCACCCTTGACATCCACCATCACACCTTCACCCCCAGTAAGGAAGCCTCCATAAAAAACTTATCCAAAACCAACTTCATGCTACTCAAGTCAGAAGTGACAAACTTCATGACACCCATGCAAACGGGAGCTGAAAATTTGACTACTGAATCATACACTATGGCACTGTACGAGCACATCCACTCATGCATGAATCATGCCATCCCAAATAGAATCAAGACACTCTCCTCCAAAGAAAGGATGCCAATCTGGTGGGCCCCTACCATAAACAAACTATACAACAGAAGAAAGAAACTGTTGCAGAAAAGAGGAAAATCCCAGGATGCAAAAAACTCCCTTATCAGCCTTACTAAGAAGCTGAGATCCCTCATAAAATCCTCCAGAGCTAGTTATGAAAATAAAATTGCCAAAGATTCCAAAGACAACCACAAAGCATTCTATAGTTATGTCAAGAATCTAAATGGCAATGCTCAGATGTGCCCTGAGCTACAACAGAATGACATTAAATATACTGATCCCAAGGATATTGCCAATATCCTGGAAGATCGATTTAGTGCCAACTTCACCACCCTCTAACCCCCTAAAGGGCCCATCTTAATATCAAAAGACTGCCAGATTCCGGTAATCACAGCCACACAGGTAGAAACCGCACTCTCCAAAGCTAAGAATACAGCATCCATGGGACAAGATGACATACCGGGCTGTGTACTACATGAACTACAAAATTAACTGGCACCTCACCTAAGTGTCATGTTTAATTATAGCCACACCTCAGGCTTCGTGCCCACTGAGTGGTGCACAGCTACAGTTATCCCACTCCACAAGGAGGGATCCACCTTGAATCCTGGGAACTACCGCCCCATCAGTCTAATGAGGCTGATTTGCAAGGGCATGGAACGCATTATCATGGAACTTATAAACAAAGACATTAGCAACCTTCAAACACTGGACCCCACCCAATTTGGGTTTATGAAGGGCCGATGTTGTCTCCTGAACCTGACTGACTTCTTTGAAACAGTCTCCAGAGCTGTGGACGAGGGTACGGCGGTCCACACAGCCTATATGGACCTCGCCAAGGCCTTCAACACTATCCCCCACTCTGGAATCATAGATAAACTTACTAAGCTGGGCATTAATCCCTACGTCACTCGATGGGTTGCCAACTGGCTTACCGACAGAACCCAGACTGTAAAAGTAGCAGACTCCAAATCCAGCTCCAGACAAGTGGAATACCTCAGAGTTCAGTCCTGGGACTGCTCTTGTTTGGCATCTACTTCTCTGAAGTACAGGCCAACACTAAGGGACTCTGGCTAGCAAAGTTCGCAGATGACTGCAAATTGTGAGCCATTATTTAATCCCCAAATGATGTGGATATTCTACAAAAGGGCCTTACAGAAACAGATGCTTGGTGCCAGAGCCATAGGCTCAAGCTTAATGCCAAGAAATGTATAGGAAAAACCATGTACTCATGAATTACCACATAGGTGGCAGTACACTAAACACTGAAAGTGTGATGAGAGACTTAGGGACACAGGTGGACAGTGGTCTCACCTTCGATAACCACATCGCCACAACAGTCAAGAAATCCTTCTATGTGGCACACCTCATCACTAAGGGCTTTTCATCCAGATAAAAGGAGGTCATTGTCCCACTTTACTCATCCCTCATTAGTTCCATTATAGAGTACAATGCTCCATTTGGTATGTACCTCACAAGACATCTGCAACAGCTGGAAAGGCCACAGAACTACCTCACTAAAAGAATCACAGGCCTAAAGCAGATGCCCTATGCTGACCATCTAAAAAAACTCCAGCTATACTCTGGCATATCGCCTACTCAGAGGCGATCTCTGCTTAACATACAAGGCCATGTCAAACCCTGAGCTGTTGGACATGCTCCACTTAAAGAAATCCCAATCCCTCAGAGCCACATGCTCCAGGGATCTAAACCTTGTCATCACAATAAACAAAACATGCTGGAGTAATAGGTTCCTGACCCAGAGACTCCCCATACTCTGGAATAGACTGCCCATATATGTCAACAGAGCGCCTCCTTGGCACTCTTCAAAAGGAACCTTGACGATTGGATGGGAGATGGGAAATTCAGCCCAGGGATCACGTCAGTCGTCCTGCTAGACAGGGGTCCAGGGAAGTAAATATTGTGGGAAGAAATATCCAGGGAATTGTTATGGCTAGGCTTGTATAGGCCCTAGGGCCGATAGCCTAGTACCAACCTATGAACCTATAAAACAGTTACTAGAGAGGTCAAAACGAGACAATAGTGATGTTTTTCTGAGTGTCTTGAATCTCAGAAACATTCCTCATGATAAACATCTTGGTTCACTTGCCCAGAGACTTCTTTCGAGACAAACCAGAGCCAAATTACCAATCAGAAGTTAATTACTGTTTCCATGTATCAAGAACAATAGGTCAGTGAAAGCCATTCTGTTGAAGAAACAGTTAACACAGATGTCCCACTACGATAAGACCAGAAAACCGCTCAATCTATTACGAGAAGAAGTGGTAAGGATGCAGACGTACAAAGGTTATGAAGCATCCATGGGACCAGACAACATCCAAGGCTGCGTTTTACACGAACTTCAGAATGAACTGGCTCCCCACTTAAGCACCATGTTCAATAATAGCCTCGCATCAGGCTTTGTGCCCACTGAATGGCGCACAACAACAGTTATCCCACTCCACAAAGGGGGAGCCACCACTGATCCTGGGAACTATCGACCTATTAGCCTGATGAACCTGGTCTGCAAGGCCATGGAACATATCATCATGGAACTCAAACAAAGACATTGGTAACCTCCAAACTCTGGATCCCACCCAGTTTGGGTTTGTGAAAGGCAGATCATGCCACCTGAACCTGATCGACTTCTTTGAGGCAGTCACCAAAGCCGTAGATGTGGGTAAGGTGGTTTGCACAGCCTATCTTGACCTTGCCAAGGCTTTCAACACCATCCCCCATTCTGGAATTATAGCTAAACTCACTGAACTAGGTATAAATCCCTACATCACAAGATGGGTTGCCAACTGGCTCAATGACAGAACCCTCACTGTAAAAGTTGCAGACTCCAAATCTGACCTCAAAGCAGTGACAAGTGGAGTACCACAGGGTTCTGTCCTGGGACCTCTCCTGTTTGGTATCTACTTCTCTGAAGTACAGGCTAACACAGAAGGCCTCTGGCTAATGAAGTTCGCAGATGACTGCAAACTAGGAGCCATAGTCGAGTCCCCAAATGATGTGGACATCCTACAGAAGGGCCTCGCTGAGACAGATGCCTGGTGTCACAGCCATGGCCTCAAGCTCAATGCCAAAAAGTGCAGTGTCATCCCCTTTGGTAAAAACTCTGTACCCATGAACTACCACACAGGCAGCAATTTAACATCGAATGTGTGATGAGAAACATTGGGACCCAGGTGGACAGTAGTCTCTCCTTTGATGGTCACATCGCCACAGTAGTCAGGAAGTCCTTCTACATGGCACACCTCATCATAAAAGGGTTCTCAACCAGGAAAGAAAGGTAATTATTCCCCTCTATTCTACACTCATTAGACCAAATATAGAGTACAATACCCCTTTTGGAATGGACCTCACAAGACACCTGCAGCAGCTGAAAAGGCCACAGAAGTACCTCACAAAGAGGATTACTGTCCTCAAACAAATGCCCTAAACTGACCACCTCAAAAAACTCCAGCTTTAGTCCGTAGCATATCGCCTACTCCGAGGTGATCTCTGCCTAACATATAAAGCTATGTCAAACCCAGAGCTGTTGGACATGCTACACCTAAAGAAATCCCAATCCCTCCGAGCTACACGCTCTAGGGACCTACACCTTGTCACCACAATAAACAGGACATGCTGGAGGGATAGATTCCTGTCCCAGAGACTTCCCATACTCGGGAACAGGCTACCCATCTATGTCAAGCAAAGTTCTTCATTAGCACTCTTCAAGAAAAATCTTGATGAGTGGATGGGAAAAAGGACAAACACCCCAGGGATCACTTCTGTGTCTCTGCTCGACAGTGGCACAGGAAAATAACTTTCTTGGGTGGCGTAAGCCAGGGAACCTTGTTGGCAAGGCTTATGTAGGCCCTTGGGCCGATAGTCTAGTACCTACCTATGATTGGACTGGTGTCATGAAGAATATTTGCCCAGAGCCGAGATTGTACATTGTGGAATCACAAGGAGCAGAGTTTAGGTGGAATTGGAAACATTTGAGAGCAGTGTCCAAGCCTATACCACAGCACATACCTGTGAGAAAGACTCTTATCTCAGAGTGAGTTGTCCAGTGTTCAATTCCAGAGGAAGTTCCAGAGAATATTCCCATTCCTGTGATGAATCCAGAAGTTCCTGATGCAAGTTGTTCACCAAAGACTGTCTCCGTTACAAAATTCAGTCCAGACTGTTATGTTACAAGATCCCGTCACATCTCCAGACCATGTAACAGATACATGACAAATTGGACATGAACATTGTGTTAGTTTCTAATGTCTATAACAATGCACGTCTAGTGTTAACTCTAACGTTGCTTTTACTAAGGGCAATCTTTTTAAGAGGGAGGATGTAGATCAATGTGTGTATATATCTTTAAGTTATCCAAGGGCTTTCACAAGTGTATAAATACTGAGCATGTGCGAGCCTTGATTGCCACTTAGTAGTAAGTTATTCACAGGTTCATAGGTAGGTACTAGGCTATTGGCCCTAGGGCATAATTAAGGCTAGCCAAAAAATTTTTTGCTTACACTTCCCTCCCAAGTGGTTTAGTTTCCTGTCGAGCAGGGCCACCAAAGTGATTCCCATGGTGAATTTCCCGTTTCCCATCCACTCATCAAGATTCATGTTGAAGAGTGCTAATGAGGAGCTCTGCCTCACATTTACGGGGACCTTATTCCAGAGCAAGGGAAGTCTTTGGGACACGAATCTGTCCCTCCAACAAGTCCTGTTTATTGTTGATGTCAGGTTTAAGTCCCTTGAGCGAGTAGCTCTGGTGGATTGGGCTTTCCTTAGTGGAGCATTTCTAGCAATTCGGGGTATGTCAGGCAGAGTTGAGTAACCGGTACATGACAGAGTACAGTCTGAGTTTTTTTAGCCTCATGGCATAAAGCAACTGTTTGAGGCCTGTTACCCTCTTTGTGAGGTACTTTTGAGGCCTCTCCAGTTGTTGCAGATGCCTTGTTAGGTACATCCCGAACAGGGCATTATATTCAATAACAGGTCTAATGAGTGATGAGTAGAAGGGGACAATAACATCCTTATTCCTGGATGCAAATCCTTTTGTGATAAAGTGGGCCACGTAAAAGGATTTTCTAACCACTTTAGCAATATGGTTGTCGAAGGAGAGGTTACGATACACCTGAGTCCCTAGGTCTCTTATCACACTCTCCATGGTTAGTGGGCTACCACCTATGTTGTAATTCATAGGTACTTGTTTTTTTTCCCAAAGGGGGTGATGATGCACTTTTTGGCATTTAGCTTGAGGCCATGGTTTTGGCACCACGTATCTGTATCTGTAAGACCCTTTTGAAGGATATCTACGTCAGTAGGGGGCCTCAATTATGGCACCCAGTTTGCAGTCATATGTGAACTTTGTTAGCCATAGTCCCTTCGTGTTTGCTTGTACCTCCGAGAAGTAGATACTGAACAGGAGGGGTTCCAGGACTGAGCCCTGTGGTACACCACTAGTCACAGGTTTGGAGTCAGATCTAGGGTTTCCTATTCTCACTGAATGGGTTCTATCCGTGAGCCAGTTAGCAACCCATCTTGTAACGTAGGGGTTTATATTTAGGTTGGTGAGTTTGTCAATAATTCCGGGGGGGGGAATGGTATCGAAGGCCTTTACATGATCAACGTATGCTGTGTGAACCACCTTTCCCCCCTCATCTATTACTTTAGTGACCATTTCGAAAAAGTTAACCAGATTTAAGAGACAAGACCTTCCCGTTACGAACACAAACTGGGTGGTGTCAAGGGTTTGTAGGTTCCCAATGTCTTTGTTTATGAGTTCCATGATGATGTGCTCCATGGCCTTGCATACGAGTCTCATCAGACTGATGGAGTGGTAATTCCCAGAGTCAGTGGTGGCACCTCCTTTGTGGAGTGGTATAACTGTTGCCATGCGCCACTCTGTGAGCACATAGCCTGAGGTGAAGCTGTGGTTAAACACGGTGTTAAGGTGAGGGATTCATTAGTTTTGGAGTTCATGTAGCACGCAGCCTGGAATGCTGTCTGGTCCCATGGATGCTGTGTTTCCAGCCTTGGAAAGTCCTATTTTCACCTGAGAGTCTGCGATTTTAGGGGCAGTACAATCTTCTGGTATGGAAATGGGCCCTTTGGGGGGGTGAAGTTTGCACTGAACCTATCTGCCTGTATATTGGCGATGTCAGTTGCTTCTGTGAATTTTGAACCATTATGCTGTAGCTCAGAGCAGATCTGCGAGTTGTTATTTAGGTTTTTGACATAGCTAAAAAATGCTTTGTGATTGTCTTTGGTATCTGTTGCGATTTTTCTTTCAAAGCTCGCCTTAGAGGTTTCTATGAGGGTTGTTAGCTTTTTGCTAAGGTTGGTCAGGGAGCACCTCCATTCCTGGGTTTTTACTCTTTTTTGCAATAATTTCTTCCTTCTATTATAGACCTTATTTATGGCCGGGGTCCAGCAGACTGGTTTCCTCTTTTTGGAGGAGTGGGTCTTGATCTTGTTTGGGATAGCATTGTCCATGCACTCATGTAGGTGCTTGTAAAGTGCTTTTGTGTAGGATATAGCAGAATCAGTTATATTACCTTTCTGCTGGGGAATAGCGAAGTTTGCCACCTCTGTCTCGAGTAGTATAAAGTTCGCCTTGGAGAAGTTTTTCACCATGGTTTCTTTTGGGGAGGGGGGGGGTGAGGGTGGTATGTGGATATCTAGGGTGATGAGTTTATGATCTGATCTGACCAATGAGGAACTTACCACAGGTGTGGAGCATTTGTCCCTCATGTTGGCGATGACCAGGTCCAGTATATTTTTACCTCTTGTGGGGGTGTTAATAAGCTGGTCCAGAGCACTGGAGTTAATGTACTCCAGGAAGAGCTGAGGAAAGGTATTAGTACTTCCGTAGTTTTCCCAGTTAATGTTTGGGTAGTTGAAATCACCCAGTATAAGGGTGTCCGATTGGAATCTCATGTTTTCCAGTACCTCAAGGAAAGAAGAGTGCGTATCATGGGGCTGGGAAGGTGATCTGTAGCAAGCTACAATCTTGATTGCAGTTTTGCCCATTGTCAGTTGCATTTGGATGATTTCCGAGGCATCATACTTTGCAACCAGTCTGGAGGTGTGGTTATCCTTGATGAATATTGATACGCCTCCTCCCTTTGTATTTCGATCTGGGTTTTGTGGCCGAAACGTGTGGTATGAGTTGTAGCCTGGATTTGCTGGGGTGCTCTCTTGAGCCTTGAACCAGGTCTCCATTACTGCACAAATATCGATGTTCTCCATGATGAGGAGTGCCTCGGGAGAGTGCATTTTGAGGTTTAAACTCCTAGCTTTCAGCAGCATGACCCTCAGTTTTTTGACACTAGTACTTGTTATGGTGGCGGATTTGTTTTTTTGAGCTTTGCCTAAAAAAGGCACTATTGGGGTGGCAAAAGCCTTTGCCCGTATCCTGAATCCCTGGGGTGCCAGGTGCAAGCCATCTCTGGCGAAGCATCGAGGCTTGTCGAGCATGTCATCCCAGGCAGACAGGTACTGGATCCCCTATGAATGACACCAAAAACTTGGCCAATTGTTGAAATTTATCATTTTTTCCTTGTACTCGGGTATCATTCTTGGTGAGTGTAAGATGCTACTCAGGGCTAGGGTCATACCTGCCTTGATTACGTAATCAGAGAGCTCCTCTATGTCTCTTTTCATGTAGTCCAGGGAGGTACGTCTCAGGTCATTCACACCAACATGGACAATGACAGAGTCATATTTGTACTTGTTGTGGAGTGACCTGAGTGCGTGTATAATGTGGCGGATTCTGGCGCCTGACAAGCAACTGACAGTGACCTTCTCCTTGTCCAGCCTGGTGAGGGGGACATCAGTGTGCCTGACTATGGAGTCACCTATTACAAGTGTGTTTGGTAAGGTGTTTTGCCTTAAGGGTTGTGGTTGTGTGGCACACTGGTTTTGGTGGTTATGTGATGATTGCGGTGTGTTGGTGGGTGTAGATTGCTTGCGTGTCTGCTTTAGAGGTCCCTGTTGTTTCCGCAGATTTTTATTTAGAACCTCAGAATATGTCTTTATGTATCTATGTGTGGGGTTTGCAATTGCATGTGTGGTGGGTCTATGTGTAGTAGGTGGAGTGCTGCAGGTTGGTACCTTCTCCTCTTGACTGTCAATTCCAGTCATGACTGGACAGAGCTTTGCCTCAAGTCTAGTTATGTAAGTGCATCTCTCGCAGATTTTGGTGTTGTGTGATAGGAGGAGAGGGTTGTCTGTGTACATGAGGCAGTTGTGACATTGCCTCAGGATGCCTGAATTCATCAGGTACACTGGGAGCTGACTCTTGGACATGCCTGAATGGGTTAAGGAACTATTCTTATTTGCCTGGTAGGGGAGAGTAGTTGGAATGTTCCCTACAAACAACAGTTAGGGATCAAGTACAATGGTGTATTAGTGCTTCTGTCTCTTATTGAGCCAAGTGCTAGTCAAAAAGCTCTGACTTCAGTGCTAAAACGGATGGACTGGCTAGTACCAAGGGAAAAACTGAAGAGCAGACTCTGTGGAGCCGGGGATAGTTTAACCCTAGCTAACCGCCGCTGCGCTATGTGCAAAACTGCAGTTTTTATATCAGAAAGATTAAAGAGATCAAAATTAGCCCAAAATGGCCAATAAAACTACAGTTTCTGGACAGAAACCACTCCTCCAAGGACAGGTAGGCTGTTCAGAGCTCCCCACTCTCACTGGTGAACAAAGAAACGTCCTCTTTGCCCAAGAAAGGTATGGCCAAACACAGAAGTTTAAACACAGTCTAGGTATCAGCAGGTATCTGAAAATGGACTTTTCTGGCTTAGTAAGGTGGGAAAATAGCAAGATTTATTTTTCTCAAGAAAGCAGTAGAAACACATAGAAAAACACTTTTATAGTGCAGTAATGGCTGTCACACTTGAGTGGGAAGCCAGTAACATTTAAAAAATACAATTTCCAACAAAAAATTACCTTTTTAAAGTGCAGGCACAAATAAATGCAATTTCAGTGCAAAATGAGCGTTCTGAGAAGCAATAAACACCAGAAAATGAGCGTTTAGACAGAAATAGCAATAAGCAACAAGAAAAAACAAAAGATGGTAATTAAACACTCCAAAGTCTCTCCTTTTGTCTCTCTGGCATTGTAGGTCTCTGCAGGACACCTGGGCAGGATCTGCTGAGCTTACACAAATGCAAAAACCGCGCAAATGCGGCTTTTATATCAGAAAGATTAAAGAGATCAAAATTAGCCCAAAATGGCCAATAAAACTACAGTTTCTGAGCAGAAACCACTCCTCCAAGGACAGGTAGGCTGTTCAGAACTCCCCACTCTCACTGGTGAACAAAGAAACTTCCTTTTTGCCCAAGTAAGGTATGGTCAAACACAGAAGCTTAAACACTGTCCAGGTATCTGAAATTGGACTTTTCTAGCTTAGTAAGGTGGGAAAATAGCAAGATTTTTTTTTTTTTTTTTCCAAGAAAACAGTAGAAACAAATGCAAAAACACTTTTATAGTGCAGTAATGGGCTGTCGCACTTGAGTGGGAAGCCAGTAACAGTTAAAAAATACAATTTACAAAGTACAGTTTTGTACACTTACCATAAATGTAGATTTTTGAGTGTATTCACTGTTGCAGTCATTACATTTGGGTAATCTGCTGGCAGGTTGCCCTCAGTCGGACTGAATTCCAAAGTCTTGCGTCCTGTGTCAGTTGCTGTCTCCTCTTCCATGACGTCAGGTTGTCAGGGGTATAAAACAAGCAGCCAATGCCATTTTCTTTAGTTTTTCTTGCCCCAGATGTCAGGTGACCCAAAAAGGTAGCAAAAATATACATGTATAAAAAACTATATATACATGCATCAATATAAACTTTACCTTCATCTACAAGCAAATACACCACATAGGTTGTAGAAGACAGAGAAGGAAAGATAAATTCCAGAATGAAAGGGGGATGGCGGGCGGTAACCCTGACTGCAACAGTGAATACACTTGAACATCTACATTTATAAGTGTACACAACTGTACTATGTTCTTCGTGTTTCACTATTGCAGTCATTACATTTCGGTAGAATCTCAAAGCTATGGTTGGGAGGCTGGAGCTAAACAGCATTAGGTGCGGCTATAAGGCCCTGCAGAACTGCAGTGGCAAAGCCTGCCCTGGACTTAGAGTAGAAAGGCAAATTATAATGCTTTGTAAAGTTGTGAACAGAACTCCAAGTAGCAGCCTCTAGAAAGTTTTTGGTTGGTACTCCTCTGAGAAAGGCTGTTGAAGTAGCTGCAGCTTTGGTGGAATGAGACACAATGCCCTTGGGCACAGGTTTACCATGGTGTAAGTAGCAGAAACGAATGCAGTGGCTTATCCACTTTGAAATAGTCTACTTTGAAATAGCCTTTCCTTCTGATCCTGCAGCATATGTCATTAGTAATTTTTCTTAGAGCTTTAGTCCTGCTCAAGTAGAATCTTAGCTGTCTGTGTACATCCAAGGAATGCAGAATTCTCTCCCCTTGTTCTGCGGATTTGGATAAAAGGTTGGCAGATGAATAGTTTGGTTAAGAGCCACACTGGAAACCACCTTAGGCATAAATGTTGGATTTGTCCTCAGAGACACCCTGTCTGGGTTGTTGTTGTTGTATCTTTCGGCATTTCCCAGTTAGGGGTCGCCACAGCGGAATTCCGGTCTGCTAATGATTGGCAGTAGATTTTTACGTACCGAGTTGCCAGCCCTGACACAACCTTCAACAAAGGTACGCCCATTCACGCATGTCTCCACACAGAAAACGCTTTAGCTGAGAATCGAAAAGGACAACGTCTTACTGTGAAGCGACAATGCTACTGCAGCACCACCACCGTAAAATATGATAAAAGGCTCCACAGCCATAAGGGCCTGTAGCTCTGAGACTCTTCTTGCTGAAGTAATTGCTAGTAGCAGAGCTGTTTTCCATGTTAAGAACTTAATATCAGCAGTAGCAGCTGGTTCGAATAAAGGCAGGGTGAGCTTTTCCAACACATAATTGAGGTCCCATGCAGGTATTGGTGATTTTCTAGGAGGCCTTACATTTTTGGCTCCTCTAAGATGCTGCTTTAGTAAAGGATGAGAAAAGATTGGTGGCTCTGTATTGTAATGAGCTGAAATGGCAGAGGCATGGATTTTAAATTATGAGAAAGATAGGCCTTTGTCAAGCATCTCAGTCAAGTATTGTAATATCTGAGGAATATTTGGTTCTGCTGTGTCAGTTCCTTGTATTCGATTCCAAGCACAGAATCTCTTCCATTTATCAGCATAAGATTTTCTAGTACTAGGCCTTCTGGTTTCCAAAATGACATCCATCACAGCTTTACTGGGAGGTGCTGTTTGTATAACTACATGATCAGCGTCAGGTTCAGTGTCTGGAGTTGACTGTGCAGGATCTGATTGTTTTGTTGGGACAGTAGTTGAGGTCTTTGAGGCAAGGTCCAAGCTGGGTATTGAGACAAGTTCCTTAGGCTTGGGTACCAGTGTTGGTGGAGCCAGTCCGGGGCATTTAGTATCATCTTTGGTTTCTCTTGTCTGACTTTTAGGAGGACCTTGGGAAGAAGAGGCAAAGGAGGAAAGGCATAAACTGATAGGTTTTTCCAACTGAAGGATAGGGCGTCCACTTTCCATGCTTGTCTGTGATAAGTCCTTGTGCAGAATCTTTTCAATTGATAATTTTGAGGAGAGGCAAATAGATCTATGTCTGGGCTCCTCCATTTCTTTGTTATCATGCTGAAGACTTGTGGGTGCAGTTTCCACTCGTGAGGATCCATAAGGTTTCTGCTTAAATCGTCTGCCAGAGTATTTTGTTTTCCTGGCAGGAATTAAACTTGAAGATGTATTTGGTAAGTCAAAGCTGTGTCCCAGAGTGCCATGGCTAATCTGCAAAGGGTGTATGAGTGCGTGCCCCCCTGCTTGTTTATATACCACATGACTGTGGTGTTGTACATCTTTATCAGTAGATGTCCTGGGTGACGTAAGTCCTTGAAGGCTGTCAGGGCATTTTGAACAGCTAGCATCTCTTTCTGGTTGATATGTAGATGCATTTGGTTTGGGGTCCATATGCCCTGAATGCATCTTCCCACCATGTGGGCCTCCCAGGCATAATTTGATGCATCTGTTGTTAAGGTTTGGCTGGCAGGGGGTAGAGTGAAGGCCCGTCCCATGCTTTGGTGACATGCCTTTGCCCACCATAGAAACTCCTGTTGTAGGCAGGGAATGAGAGGAATCACTGTTTCCAGACTGTGACAATGTTGACTCCATAAACTTTTTAGGTACCACTGAAGTTTCCTCATATGCAGTCTTGCATATGGAATCAGTAGGATGCAGGATGCCATGAAGCCCAAAGCCTGCAGAATTTGTCTTGCAGATTACTGGGTTTTTGTTGCTATCAGTTTGAAGTAAGTAGTCAGTTGCCTTTGCTTGTCTGGCGTGAGTTAAGCCATCTGGGCAGTTGTAGTCAAGCTTGCACCCATGAATGTTATCTTTTGGGAGGGTACCAGTTGTGATTTCTTTTCGTTTATTGTGTACCCTAGGCATGGTAGAAGCCTTTTCACAAACGCCAAGTCTTGAAGAAGAATGTCCTTGTTCTCTGCTTGAATGAGACAGTCGTCCAAGTAAGGATATATTTGTATATTTCTTTGTCTGCAAAATGCAATTACTGGTGCCAGGCACTTTGTAAAGACCCTGGGCGCTGTAAATAAGCCAAAGGGCAGTGTAGAGAATTGGTAATGCATTAAGCCAGCCTTGAATCTGAGGTATCTTCTGCACAACTGCCTTATTGGGACATGCAGGTATGCCTCTTTTAGGTCTAATGTCACCAGCCAAGCATTCTTGCCCAGCATGGGCAGAAGCTGCTGTAAAGTCAGCATTTTGAATTTTGGAATGTCCAGGTATGTGTTCAAAATCGATAAACACAGTATTGGCCGCCAGGCCTTGTCCTTCTGGATACCAAGAACAGTCTTGAGTAAAAACCTTGTCCTTTTTCCTGTTCTGGTACTGGCTGAATGGCCCCCATATCCATGAGGGACGTAACCTGTTTCTGTGCCTCTGCCCATTGATTTTTTGGCAGATCTGGCCAACCGTTTGCCATTGGCAGAGTATGGAAATGGAATCTGTATCCCTGTGATACTATGTTTAGCACCCACTTGTCCTGGGTTATTAACTGCCAATTTTGAGCAAAAAGTGCTAATTTTCCCCCCTAAGGGTGCTGCCAAAAGATAAGTGCTTGGTGAAGGCAGAGGGAAGTCATTGGGACTGTTTTCTGTAAGTTTGCACTTTATCTCCTCCAGATTTGAGGTAGAAGTGCCCCATTAATTTGACCTGTATGAATCTTGTGCCTGGTATCTGGAACCCTTAGGGCATCTGGATTTGCCCCTTTAAGCTCTGTCTGACACAGAAAAGGACCAATTTTTTGTAGGCCAGTGTCTACTGAATCTTGGCGGCTGCATTTGTAAGAAGTCTTTTACAGTTTGCATAGACTTAGCTTTGTCTTTCATTTTCTTTAAAACCTCTTCTGCCTTAATACCAAACAGAGTGTCATGCTGTGAAGATGCATCTAGTAATTTAGCTTTAAGATGATCAGGCAAATTTTGTTCCTTTAGCCAGGCATGCCTCCTAATCACAGATCCAGTAACTGCGGCCCTGCAGGAGGCCTCTAAGGAATCAAAACCACATTGCAATGTTTGCTTTCCAACCTGTTCTGCTGCATGCAATAATTCCTGCAATTCTTTATTTTCTCACATTCAGAAATCAACATCATTTTCTGTTTCAGCAATCCCATAACATGTTGTTGATACTTGAGCATATGAAACAGGCAGTTTAAGGCCCTAATTGCCAAGGCTGCAGATGTATAAACTTTTTTTCCCCATCTATACAGTGCCCTTGAGTCTCTGTCAGAGGGGGTAGGAGTTTTTGCTGTTGAGGCCTTAACTCCCTTTGGACCCTGTGAAATAGTTTCAGGATCAGCAGCAGGGTTTCTAAATAAAAATGTGTGTGAGTCAGAGACCCTGTAATATCTGTCAGGCTTTTTGGGAGCCGGAGGTAAGGAGTCAGGGGTCAAGCTTGACTCCGAAAACACATCATCCACAATGTCTAAAACAGGGGGTATGGCTAAAGGCCTGTGCTGAGGGAGAAGAAGGAAATCCCTGAGCCTCTTTTTTGACTCTGAAAAATCTTGACTCTCCCAGTGAAAATGCCCCCTCAAAGTATGCAGGGTTTCTCCAAATGAATAATCCTCAGGAAGTGATGCAGATGGTATAGACTCCTCTGCATCAGAATCCTCACAGGGACGTATAGATAATTCCTGATCAGAAGAGGAATCAGAAGAAATAGAAACCTGATCTGAAGATTCATAATCAGTGTCTTGCCTAGGCCTCTTATCTGGAGAGGGATGGGAACCCCTGATCAAGGTAATGAGGTCTTCAGCCATTTTGATCATCTGTTTTTTAGGCATAGAGGCCTCTAAGGAATCAAAACCACATTGCAATGTTTGCTTTCCAACCTGTTCAGCTGCATGCAATAATTCCTGCAATTCTTTATTTTCTGCACATTCAGAAATCAACATCATTTTCTGTTTCAGCAATCCCATAACATGTTGTTGATACTTGAGCATATGAAACAGGCAGTTTAAGGCCCTAATTGCCAAGGCTGCAGATGTATAAACTTTTTTTCCCCATCTATACAGTGCCCTTGAATCTCTGTCAGAGGGGGTAGGAGTTTTTGCTGTTGAGGCCTTAACTCCCTTTGGACCCTGTGAAATAGTTTCAGGATCAGCAGCAGGGTTTCTAAATAAAAATGTGTGCGAGTCAGAGACCCTGTAATATCTGTCAGGCTTTTTGGGAGCCGGAGGTAAGGAGTCAGGGGTCAAGCTTGACTCCGAAAACACATCATCCACAATGTTTAAAACAGGGGGTATGGCTACAGGCCTGTGCTGAGGGAGAAGAAGGAAATCCCTGAGCCTCTTTTTTGACTCTGAAAAATCTTGACTCTCCCAGTGAAAATGCCCCTCAAAGTATGCAGGGTTTCTCCAAATGAATAATAGGAAGTGATGCAGATGGTATAGACTCCTCTACATCAGAATCCTCACAGGGAGCTATAGATAACTGCTGATCAGAAGAGGAATCAGAAGAAATAGAAACCTGATCTGAAGATTCATAATCAGTGTCTTGCCTAGGCCTCTTATCTGGAGAGGGATGGGAACCCCTGATCAAGGTAATGAGGTCTTCAGCCATTTTGATCATCTGTTTTTTAGGCATAGAGGCCTGTGCACATGGCTCATGCATCAGTTTTTTAGTTTTAGAAGTTGCTTTTGTCTTTGGTTTTGCAGCTGTCGTCGGTCTGATATAAAAATGTTGAGGCCTGAAAACACCCTCAGAAGCCGGTGCCTGCTCAGCGGCTCCGGACCCATCCGAGGGAGATACATCCGTGGGTCCAATACTTTGAGTATCTTGCAGCATGCCGGACTACACATGGGTGTCAGTAGAGGCCTGCGACTTGAAAGTAGCGGGTATCAGGGGCTGCAAAACCGTCTGAGTACCGGCAACTGGCTTAGGAGAAGCTTCGTTGTCGGTTTTGGACCTCGACTGTCTCTCTCTGTCCTTTTCTTTGCATTTTTTTATGTACTCCGGTAGTCGGATTGCTATCCGACAACATTTCTGGGTAGTTAAATCTGTTTCCAAAATACTTTGAGGCAAAAATATACCAACGCTTAACAGTGCGTTGGTTAAATCTAGCACAAAACCGACAGCTAAGCACGTTGTGATCAGGACCTAGGCAAGGAACAAAGTATAAATGGAAATCCTTATGAGGTAGTTGTTTCCCACAAGTAATACAATTATTAACTTTTTCTGACATCGGTATGGAGCAAGAAAACAGTTTCCCCAACGGGGTACTTAGCTTTAGTGAAGACTTCGGTTCTGAAACTCAAACTCGAATATTTCAGGAGTCGGCCGACTGACACTTGTGAAATGCTTCTGCTTTGGGCACCGCGCGGCAAGAAAGACTAAAGAAAATGGCGTTGGTTGCTTGTTTTATACCCCTGACGACCTGATGTCATGGAAGAGGAGACAGCAACTGACGCAGGAGACAGCAACTGACGCAGGACCCAAGACTCTGGAATTCAGGCCGACTGAGGGCAACCTGCCAGCAGATTACCCAAATGTAATGACTGCAACAGTGAAACACGAAGAATATCAAAAAACGACTTTTTTAAAGTGCAGGCACAAATAAATGCAATTTCAGCATAAAATGAGCATTCTGAGAAGCAATAAATGCCAGAAAATGTTTAGGTGGAAATAGCAATAAGCAACAAGAAAAAACAAAAAAATGGTACTTAAACACTCGAAAGTCTCTCCTTTTGTCTCTCTGTCATTGTAGGTCTCTGCAGGACACCTGGGCAGAATCTGCTGAGCTTATACATGTAAGCATGTATGTATGTATGTAAGGTCTGCTTGTAATCAGTTCATTTATATTTTATAATGCTCCTATCCATCCTGATGTGTTTCTATGTATTAAAACATCTAAATGAAATACCCCACCTGCTTGTCATCTATGTTAGAGAGAGACGAGCGACAAGGGCCAAAAGAAGAACAGTCTTTCATGTACAATACTGCAAGGAAGCTGAAGCTGCAGGCTCAAAAGCAGCCCGAGTCAGTTTTGCAAGAACAAAATTAAAATCCCAGAAAGCAGGAATATGTTTCCTGGGAGGCTTCATATGAAGGACATCCTTAATGAATTGTTTGACATCAAACTTAGAGGCCAAAGGAGAAGATAAAGGCAGACAAGCAGAAATAGCCGAAAGATGAGCTTTAACTGAAGAATATGCCAACCCAGCATGGGGCAATTCACACAAATAAGATAGAATCAGAGGAATCTACACAGAAAGTGGATCCTGGTTAGGAGCAAGGCACCAGACAGAAAATCTCTTCCATTTGGGCACACAGGGTTTCCTGGTAGTGGGTTTCCTGACCTCCTGCATAACCTGAAGCACATCCTCAGGAAAAAAAGTTGCCTAAAAGGGATCAAAGCCCTATCACCCACAGTGTCAGTTGAAAAGTGGACAAGTGAGGATGGATAAGAGACCCCTTGTCTTGTGTGAGTAGGTCCACCATGTGAGGAAACGTGTGGTGATTGTCTCTGGTTAGGTGCAGTAGAAGAGGGAATTAATGCTGTCTGGGCCAAAAGAGGGTCATCAACAAGATTTTGGGGTAGGGGGGATCTTGCACTATCTTGAGCAGAATCCTCGGTATGAGAGGAAGGGGACTGAAGCATAGAGAAACATATCCTTTCAAGAAAAAGAGAGGGCATCCACCTTTCAAGCCACAGGTCTTGGGACTCTGGTGCAAAAAAGAGGAAGTTGTCTGTTCGGAGGTGAGGCAAAAAGGTTGACCTGAGGAGTATCCCACTGGTGGACAATGACCAAAAACGCATCTCTGTGACGCATCCATTTGTGAGCCTGTGTTACGGACCTGTTTAGAGAGTCTGCCACAATGTTTGAGGTGGTATAAGAATGGTGGAAGCCATGAAACCCAGAGCCCTTAGAATTCCCTGGCTGTAACTGAGACTCAAGAAAGAAAGGACTGAAAAAAAGGCAATTAGCAACAACCTATGGTGGTGGCAGTAAAGCCATCCTAGGAATGGTCTGGAGCCTGCAAGTGAGAAAAATATGATCATGAAAAGGAGTCAGGATGGATTTCTGGAAATTTATCATAAAACCTAAGCTTTGCAGAAGGCAAATAGCACAGTGAAAGTGCCGAAGCAAGGTCTCTGGGATAGAAGCCTGAATGAGCAGGTTGTCCAGGTAACATTCTGCAAAAGACAATCACAGGAGCGAGGCATATGGTGAAATCCCTTGGGACAGTAGAAAGGCCAAAGGGCAAAGCAGAAAAGTGAAAATGAAAGGAAGAAATAAAGAAATACAAATATTTCCTGAAATGGGGATAAATAGAGATGTGAAGATAAGCATCCTTGAGCTCTAGAGAGACCAGAAAAGCCTAAGGAAAAAGTAGAGGAATCAGAGTCTGAAGAGACAGCAACCAAAAGGAAGGGATCTTCAGAAAGGTGTTAAGCTGAGAAAGGTCTAGAATGGGCCTCCATGTGCCTTCTTTCCTGGGAACCAACACCATTCTGGAACAAATCCCCTTCCTCTCCTTGGGAGTGGGAACTGCTTGTATGGTGCCTTGATACAAAAGGCCTTGAAGTGCATCCGGAAAGCAAGGCGGCTGTCCCTGAGGAGGTTGTGGAATGCCCATAAAAGGAGGAAGGGATTTCCACATCATGAAGTATCCCTGACGGATAATGGAAGGAACCCTAGAATCCTGAGTGATCAGCAATCAAATGGGATGGCACAGGAACAGATGAAAAGATAAAAGGACCTGACATAGAAAGGAGAGAAGCAGGTATTCAGAACCTGGCTTTTCTGGAAAACAAGATTTCTGAGTAGTAGGAATCTGAGCAGACTTAGCAGGAGGAGCCCGTCTAGGCCTAGAACCCTTCTTACCTTTGGGAGGAGGGCGAGACCGTCTATGAGTAAAAGCAGGCTTAGAGAGATAATTCCTCTGAAATTTAGGAATAGGGAAAACAAAAAATATGCTTCAATTCTTGCTGCAGAACCAATGAGATTTTAAATTATCAAGGGAAGCATCCAAAAATGTTGCCTTAGTACCATTAGGCAAAGACTGGAAATAAAGCCAAGAGTAACGCCTCAACACAAAACCAAAAGCAGCAGCTCTAGAAGCATCAGCTGTATCATAACTACATTTAATAAAATGGTGAGCCATTTGGGAAGAGGGGCCCAACAAAGAGAGGGCCGAAACCACCTCCTCGGGATCAGGAAGGTCATAGACAACATGAGAGGCCTGAGAAAGAAGAGCTAAGGCACACCTGGTAACATAGGTCAGATATTTAATAGCCCAAATGGCCAGGGTAGCAGCAGTATATACCTTTTTGCCCAGACATTCCATGGCCCTACTGTCCTTATCGGAAAGGAGCAATTTTGTAGAAGGCAAGATCTTACATTGTTTGTCAGAAGTGACAGACACAACAGAGGGATTAGCAGAGGAACATTTGTAGAGAAACTTACATTCATCAGGCACCTTATAAAACCTGTCAGGCGTTTTAGGGGCTGAAGGACGGGAATCAGGAGCCAGAGAAGCTGTTGAAAAAAGTGTCCAACAGGGCAGCCAGGATTACAGAAACAGCAAACGGCTTAAGGGACTCCATCTGGAGAATTCATAATACCTTTTCTGGATGTCAGAAACATGAGAACAGTCCCATTTAAAGAATTCAATCATATGAGAGAGAGTATCCCAAAAATGAGTTCCCCAAAGTGAGAATCTGAGCTAATGGAATCTTCCTCCTCAGTACCAAAGTCTAATGTAGAAGGAATCTGAGAAGAGGAGTATGCAAAGGACTCTTCCCTCGAGTCCAGGTCTTCATCAGAACAGTCCTGCTCCCTAGGCCTCTTAAATGGAGTAGATGACCAAGAAGGAGCAGGGACAGAAACTCCCTGGGGAGGTTTCAGGGCCATGAGTGCATTAAACAACCCGTGTGTAAAATCCTGCCATTCACAATGAGGATCTCTGAGAGCAGGGAATATGTACTTAACTTTCTGCTTCTTCTTTAGAGGGATGTCATCCCTAAAGACCTTAGGAGTTCAGATCCTTGACAATCGATGTAGTGGGAATCTCCTCCTGAACAAGTATCTGCAGAACACCCCTCGTTTTCTCAGATATGATCAGCTGAGTTTCCCTACTCAACATCCACAATGGACATATGCAGAGCCTCTGAGGACGTGCAAGAAGCCAGATCCATGCTGTCCTTGAACGCAGTTGCTGCAGAGGACTCTGATGGAACAACTGGATGATCCTCTTGGCTTTCACCAGACTCAGGAGAAACGTCCGGGGGGGGTACAGTAGCTGAATCTGACCTAACTTTTTTGGACTTTTTCTTGGCAGATGGCTGACTCTTGGGATGGGACGATTCTGTCATAGCACCCTACATCAACAACTTAAGATGCTGGTTCTCCACGTAGATAGACAAGGAGAAGACACGAGTATGAAGGGTCTTAGGGACAAATGCTTGCCAAATCGAGCACTTAGTATGGTCGTGGGAAGCACCGAAACAAAAAAAGATACTGCTCGTGATGGTCCTTATGAGGAATCTGTCTCCCACACTGACATTTTCTCTTAATGGATGACATGCAAACTTGTAAACAAAAATAAAAATGAGATAAGAAGAAAACCCAAATGGGGCACTTATCTGAAAATAGCTTAGTAACCAGCACAAACGAATGATCGTTCAGACCGATGATAAAAGATGCAGTTCGAACTGGCATCAAAGAAGTTCTGAGGATGTACATCCGTACATCACCTTTATGCCCTACACTGTGAGTGGGGAGCATATGTGTGACATATGACATCCTTAAAAACCTAAGGCTTTGGTATATTGGCCGGATATTGGGCTACCCTTGGCAGGTGATCTTTTTAATGAAGAATACTGCAACAGTGAAATGGAAGGACATCTATATAATACACATGAATATATAAAAAATATATAGCAATCATCAACCTTCAAAATGAAAACAGATGGGGAGGATGGATGTGCACATCCGGGGGGGCAGAGGTGTGCACACTCAGGCACACTAGCATGGCTCAATTTCCCTGGTAGAGAAGAATACTCTCCAACAACAGTATGATACTGCCCCAGAGTCCTCAATCTCCACACCAGCCTCAGACATGGGAAGGACTTGGCTTTCAGAGGCTGAGGCAGGTCTAATGGAGCTGTGAAAAGTACAGTTTTGTACCTACCATAAATGTAGATGTTTGAGTGCTAATACAGCTGCAGTCATAACAGATGGGTTCTCCTGCCGTCAGGCGGGTCCTCGGTCGGCCGAATTCCAAAGTCTACATCCGGCGTCGGTTGTCGTCGCTTCTTCCCTGACGTCAGTGCGACAGGGGTATAAAGGAACCAGCCGGCGCCATTTTCTTCAGTTTTTCTTGCCCCAGATGTCAGGTGCCCCCAGAAGGAAGGCAATACATAAATTTGTGTAATAATGCAGTGCAATATAATCAAAATACAGTAGTTGCAAGCAAATACATCATAAATGAATACCCCAATCAGGTTGTATGAGGATGTGTTAGCCTATAGGCCTGTCCCAAGAGGGAAGGAGGGAGGGAAACCTGGACTGCAGCTGTATTAGCACTCGAACATCTACATTTATGGTAGGTACAAAACTGTACTATGTTCATCGTGCATACAGCTGCAGTCATAACAGATGGGTAGAATCCCAAAGCTAAGAAAGGGGTGGTAGGCACTAGGTGGAACTAGGAGGAGCCAAAATGCCCTGCAAGACTGCAGTGGCAAAGCCTGCTCTAGATTTGGAGTATAATGGTAGGTTGTAGTGCTTGGAGAAGGTATGCATAGAACTCCAAGTGGCTGCTTCCAAAATATCCCTGGTAGGAACTCCTCTGAGGAAGGCTGCAGAGGTGGCTGTGGTCCTGGTGGAATGAGTTCTAATGCCTGTATGTACAGTTTTGCCATGAAAGGAATAGCAAAAGTGTATGCAGTGGGCTATCCATTTTGAGATTGTCTGTTTGGAAATTGGCTTTCCTTGAGCTCCTACAGCATAGGCCACAAAGAGCTGTTCTGATTTTCTGAAAGGCTTTGCTCTGTCCAAATAATAACTCAGTTGTCTGTGGATGTCCAAGGAATGTAGTAATCTCTCCCCTTTGTTTTCAGGATTAGGATAAAAAGTAGGTAAATGTATGGCCTGATTTAAAGCTACCCTGGATACCACTTTAGGCATAAAGGACGGGTTGGTTCATAAGGAAACTCTGTCCTGATGGAAGATGATAAAAGGCTGGACAGCCATGAGAGCCTGTAGTTCTGAAACTCTATGAGCTGAGGTGATAGCCAGAAGGAAAGTTGTTTTCCAGGACAAATATTGCAACTCTGATGAGGCAGCTGGCGCAAAGGGAGGCAAGGTCAGTTTTTCCAGAATGAAATTAAGATCCCAAGCAGGTATCGGTTGTTTCCTTGGAGGTCTTAAATTCTTAGCCCCTCTGAGGAACTGTCTTAAGAGAGGGTGAGAGAATAAAGGTGGATCAGTGTTGTATTCTGCAGAAATGGCTGAGGCATGGATTTTGATGGAGGAGAAAGAAAGTCCACTGCTTAGCAGTTCAGCCAAATATTGTAGTATTTGAGGTAATTCAATTTTCCAGGATCCTGGCCCTTTTTCTCATTCCTGACACAAAAACGTTTCCATTTTGCGGAGTAAGCTTTTCTAGTTGATGGCCTTCTGGCATCCAAAATGACATCCTGCACCTCCTTGGAGAGTAGGGCCTGTTGTGATGCTAAGGAATCTTCCATGCAGCTAGATTGGGTGTTTTTAGCAGGCTGTGAAGAGTTTTGAAGCTGTGCTGAGTCAGAAGAAGAGGCATTAGAGGCAGGGTCCATGGTTGCGAATGCGTCAGGCTCCTCAGGAGTGGGTACCAGTGTTGCCTTGGCCGGTCCGGAGCAATGAGAATCATCTTTGGTCTGCCTGCTCTGGTTTTCAATAGAACTTTGGGCAGCAGAGGAAGAGGTGGGAAGGCATAAACTGTCATTGATGTCCAACTGAAAGAGAGAGCGTCCACTCTCCAAGCCTTTGGATGGAAGATCCTTGAGCAGAATTTTGTCAATTGATGATTTTTGTGGGAGACAAAGAGATCTATGTCTGGCCTTCCCCATTCTTGGATTATTTCTGTAAAAACTTCTGGATGCAATTTCCATTCGTGCGGATCTGTCATATTCCTGCTTAGGTTGTCTGCCAGCGTGTTTTCCTTGCCTGGCAAGTACTGTGCTTGTAGTTCCATTTGTAAGTCCATGGCCATGTTCCAAAGTGACATGGCCAGCCTGCATAGGGGGTAAGAATGTGTTCCTCCCTGTTTGTTTATGTACCACATAACTGTAGTGTTGTCCGTTCTTATCAATAGTTGACCTGGTTGTAGAAGGTCCTTGAAAACTATAATAGCATTTATTACTGCTAGCATTTCTTTTTGATTGATGAAAAGGTGCTTTTCTTTTTGGGACCATTTGCCCTGAATGCACCGATCTGTCATGTACGCCCCCCAGGCGTAGTCCGAGGCGTCTGTTGTGATGACTTGATTTGCTTGAGGCTTGCTGAATGGAAGACCTGTGTTTGTTTGACATGATTGAGCCCACCACAGAAATTCCTTTTGCAGGCATGGAATTAGTGGTATTATTGTTTCCAAACTGTGGCTGTGTTGAGACCATATGTTTTTCAGGTATCATTGTAGTTTCCTCATATGCAGCTTCGCACATGGGATTAGTAAGATGCAAGATGCCATGAATCCCAGAGCCTGCAGGATTTTCCTTGCAGTCAGCCTGGTGCAATTTGCTAGTGTTCTAAAGTATTGAATTAGTTGCCCCTGCTTCTCTGGCATGAGGTAGGTCATCTGGGTGTTTGTGTCCAAATTGGCACCCACGAAAATTATCTTCCGAGAGGGTATTAGCCTTGATTTCTTTTTGTTGACTGTGTATCCCAGAGAGTTCAACAACATTATTACATAAGCCAGATGTTTCAGAAGAATGTGCTTGCTGTCCGCTTGGATCAGGCAGTCGTCCAAATAGGGGTATATTGTATCCCTTGAAGTCTGCAGTAGGCAATTACCGATGCCAGGCATTTCGTGAATACTCTGGGTGCAGTAGATAAGCCAAAGGGCAATGCAGAGAATTGATAATGGGTTGAACCTGCAAGAAACCTGAGGTACCTTCTGCAATTTTGTCTGATTGGGACATGCAGGTATGCCTCCTTGAGGTCCAATGTTACCAGCCAAGACTCCTTGCCCAGCATGGGAAGAAGTTGCTGTAGAGTGAGCATCTTGAATTTTGGTACAAGTAGAAATGTGTTTAGGATGGATAGGTCCAAAATAGGTCTCCAATCTTTTCCCTTCCTTGGCACCAGAAATAGCCTGGAATAAAAACCTTGACCTTGTTCGTGCGTAGGTACCTCTTGAATAGCTTTCATGTTTATGAGATCTGTAATTTGCTTTTGTGCCTCTGCCCTTTGATTGTGTGGCAGGTTTGGTATGCCTCTCATTTTTGGAAGGGTGTGAAAATGGAATTTGTAGCCTCTGTTTATAATGTCCAGGATCCATTTGTCCTTTGTGACAATATGCCAATTTTTCAAAAATAATGCCAGCTTTCCTCCTAAGGGGGCTGCCATTTGAGACTTGGTTGGCATGCAAAGGGGAAAGTCATTGGGTTTGCTTTCTGAACGATTGTGAGTTATCCTCACCACCTCTTTGTGTAGGAGCTTGCCACTGTCTGCCTCTAAACGATCCTTGGGATTGTCCTCTGCCCCTCGGGCGCCTGTATCTGCCTCTTTGGGGTCTGTCCGTGGCAGGAAAGGACCAGTTTTTGGAAGGCCAATTTCTACTAAAATGTGGGGGTTGTACCTGTAGAAATTCTTTCACAGTTTGCATTGATTTAGCCTTTTCCTCCATTTTCCTTAATACCTCCTCAGCCTTAGCACCACATAGTACATCCTTTTGAAGAGGGGCGTCTAGTAATTTAGCTTTGACATGATCAGGCAATGCTTGTTCCTTGAGCCAGGCATGCCTACGTATGACTGATCCTGTAACAGCAGCTCTACATGAGGCCTCTAGAGCATCAAAACCACATTGTAAGGTATGCTTACCCACTTGTTCTGCACTATGCATCAAATCCTGCAACTCCTTCAAGTCTGGTTGTTCATGTTGTGACATTTTACTTTTCAATTGTGATAACAAAAACTGTTGGTATTTTAGCATATGAAACTGACAGTTTAAGGCCCTCATGGATAAGGTAGCTGAGGTATATAACTTTTTTCCCCACCTTTCTAAGGATCTGGAGTCTCTCTCGGAAGGTAATGGATTCTTAGCAATGGAGGCCTTAACTCCCTTGGGGCCCTGTGAGATGGTTTCTGGGTCAGCAGCATAGCTTTTGTATAGAAATTGGTGTGAGTCAGGACCCCTGTAGTACCTGCGAGGCTTAACTGGAGCTGGAGGTAGAGAGTCCGGGTTAAGGCAAGCCTCCGAGTAAACATCATCTAGGATGTCCAAGACAGGAGGTATAGCCAGAGGCCTGTGCTGAGGTAGCAAGAGAAATTCCCTGAGCCTTTTCTTGGAATCTGAATAATCTTGGCCTTCCCAGTGGAAGTGTTCCCTTAAGGTATGCAAAGTTTCCCCAAATGAGTAATTCTCTGGGGGGGAGACAGAAGGGATGGACTCCTCCGCATCAGAGTCTTCAAAAGGGGAGTAAGAATGTTCCTGATCATCAGAATGCTCTGAAAAAATGGAGCCTTGATCAGAGGAGGGGGAATCTTCCTCCACTCTGGGCCTTTTGTCCGGTGGGGGATGAGAACCTTTGATAAGAGTAATTAAATCCTCAGCCATTTTAAGCATCTGTTTCTTAGGCATGGGGCCTGGAGATGGACCCTGTGTAGCTGGTCTCTTAGAGTGAATGGTTGCTCTAGACTTTGTGAAAGCCTTGATGGAGAAAGAAGAGGAAGGTCTGAAGACACCTTGAGTGGAGGTGGACCTGTCCACATTCTGAGATTCAACGCCAAGAGTGGCTTCGGTATCTGTAGTCGGGGTGTGGGCCGAGGAGCCTGCGACCTCGGGCACAGGAGACACCTTCAAAGTAGTGTTGTCGGTAGTCAGGGGCTGCGTAGGCGCCTCGCTGAGAACTGGACCATGTGTAAGTCGGCTTTGGCGTGGTGTCGGTAGAGGCCGCGGACCTCGTGTGTCGGTCCTTGTCTTTGCGTTTTTTAGACAAAACCGGAGTTGGAGTATCCGATGACATAGTATAGTTAAATGCTTTCCCAAAATAATGCTGGGCGAACTCCGCCCGACGCTTAATAGTGCGTTTGTTGAATGTAGCACAAAAGCGACAGACCGAAACGTCGTGGTCTGGGCCTAAACAAGGTATACAGAGGGAATGGAAATCCTTATGCGGTATTTGCTTCCCACAAGAAATACAATTATTAACTTTGTCTGACATCGGTCTGAGGCAAGAAAAGTTTCCCCAACGGGGTACTTAGCTTTTAAGAAGACTTCGGTTTCCAAATTTTCGTAATCTCAGGAGCTGGCCAACCAGCACTTGCGAACTGCTTCTGCTTCGGGCACCGCGCAGCAAGAAAGACTGTTGAAAATGGCGTTGGCTGGTTCCTTTATACCCCTGTCGCACTGACGTCAGGGAAGAAGCGACGACAACCGACGCCGGACCTAGACTTTGGAATTCGGCCGACCGAGGACCCGCCTGACGGCAGGAAAACCCATCTGTTATGACTGCAGCTGTATGCACGATGAACATCAAGGACAGCAAGTAGGAACAGCTGACAGTCAGCTATAGGCACCAAAAAAAGGGCAAAAAAAAAATGAACTAGAAGAAATCAGCACATCCAGTAATAAGACTCATTCTTCTTTCTAGGCAATGGGCAAGATACAGTGCTTCTTTAGCAAGACACTTCAGATGTAACTCACACAAGACTGTTTTAGAAAGTTGAGGAGGTATTCTGCAAGAACTGGCTGAAGAAAGTACATTGACTGTAGTGGCTGAGAAGTGTTTTTTTTGTTTTTTTTAAGAGCAAGATGAGAAGGATACCACAGGGATTGGTGTTTGGGCTAATACTGTTAGGAATTTCTGGTTTAATACTGAGAAAAAGACCGAGATCATGAATAACACCTTCTGCTCTCTAAACAAGATATTTCCAAAACATGAGGAAATGTGAAAGGATGATTTGAACTGTGGCAACGGACTAAGCAAACTTAAGAGTAAAATGTTAAACAGCTACAAAAATGTATCCAAAGATGGCAAAAAAGCTAGTACAATACCATCTGTGCAGATAAAGGTTCTCAGGAACAATTTAATTGAGACTTAATCACATGCTTCAGGCAAAGATGTAATAAAAGTAAGTATACTATGTTTTGCCATTAAGGTTGTGCAATTCAGGTGTTAATGCACCTCTAAAGGCTATTGCTAAGACTACAACTTACAGCTCTGGAAGCCTTAATTTTAAAATGGAAGGAGTGAATGGAAGGTTTATGTTGATGGTGGGTGGTCAAACGGCTTGAAAAACCTTAATCATACATCAAGGAAAAAAGAGGTGGGTAAGGGATATGGATACAGTGGGTCAGTCTGAATATGTGCAATCAAGGCATAATGAGGAGTGATCAGGAGTGGCTATTGGAGTGCAAGCAGTATTACGTATATTGGTTTGACTGACCCAAGGTCTTTTCTCCTCAGCTCATTCAAAGGTTCCCAAGAATCAGAAAGCCAAATAAGCACCCAAGATCCCAACTTCCTATAGCATATGGGGAGAGCAAGTATATTTCTGAAACTAGCAAAGCAGTAACGTGCCTCCAAATTGTACTTCTGACCAAAACACAGTTCTTTCTCTACAGTTATGAATCTCAATAAATATTTACACTAAAATAAACATTTTGGAAAGCATTTTTACTTGGTTTCTTATCTGGACACTATGCTATCCAAGTGTGACATGATATCAAAACTCAATCTTTCTTAACGTCTGCGATGTAATCCGAGCTAATCATATGCTCATTAAATACTAAAAACCAAAAAACAGTAACACATTTTGTTCTAAAATATACAGATGTAGTAGTGTCTATTTAGAACAAAGGATACAAAATAAAATAACATTTACACAGGATTAGAAACGTCTTTCTCTGGGGAGCACTGGAAATACAGATAATCAAAAGCATACAAGTTCAAAAATAATAAAAAATAGTAACCTTCTGAAGTTCTTCCACTGTATTAAGAAGAGATTTCAAATCTGATGCTGATTTGGTGTTAGCCTTCAGGAAATTTACAGAAGAATTCAGAGAAGAAATCTATAAAAGGAAAAAAAACATGGTGAAAGGATGTTATTAAAAAATTACACAAATACACATACATGCTGGTGTACTGAATGAACTGTCTCTCAAAGACACAAACATATATTCTAGTTATGCTCTGGGTGCAATGCAAACATCCATTTTAAGCAGTGTTTAAAATGTAATGAACCACTTTGCAGTCTGTGTAAGTTTAAAAACATTCAGGGGAACCTTATTTTTGGGACACTGGGGGATGTAAAATAATTATGACACATTACATAAACTTCTCAAAGTGAATAGTGCAAACTTTAAATAATCACCAGTCAATACTTTCCAAGATTTCACAACACTCCTGAAGTGCGTACAATTCAAAATCATTTAGGGATGAGGCTTTTGGTGTGGAATTTTCCTACAGGAAATATGAAAGGCATCTTCACTTCTTGTTCCTTCTTTTAAAATGTAAATGCTTTGCTCTTACAGCAATATTCTTATTTTCTGCTGAAATCATTTACATACCACTTTGGTTTATTACCATTTTATTCTGATTCTTCCTGCTGTTAGACTTCTTTGTAATACACAGTTATGGTTTTCTATGAAGGGTTTCTAAAGCCTTTGACAAGAATTTTTCTTTGGGTTACATTTCTAAAAAGGATGTGCTCTTTGGGCCTTTCTGGCCTTTATCAACCCAAAAACATTCAAATATTCCTGTTCAGTTTTCACAGCAGAGGGAAGAATGCATAAAGGTACTGCAAAGTGTACATCTTCATGTACAAGTCGTCATAACATTTTTGAATTTGCGCAGCAAATGCAATTTAGAGACATGCAAATTAGCTGATAATTAGGTCTTTCTTCATTGCGGCTAACAGCATGTCATAGGAGCAGGGCCTTTTTATCATGAGTTGTATGGCTCATGTTAGGCCTTTTCATGAATTCCTGAGTATGGCTTTACAGTATTGTTCACCAGAAAATAATTATGCATAATTAAAAAAAATACAAGCTGCATTGTATAAGGATATGACCAAGTCAATTGATCTGCACAGAAGCAGCAAATAATCAATTAGTATTTTGACTGCAACACAGGTTAAAATACAACAATACCCTACATTTCCATTCAGTCTGGAAAGTAGAAAATGTCCCTCAGTTGTCCAGGTGGCATCAGTAAGTATTTCTTAACACAACACAATGCTACTCAACAGAAACCTCAGGAATAAAGATTCAGTGTAATATGCCATTTCCTTTCCTCTCTGCAGCTGTTCCGTTATATAACTGCTAAGCTTCCACACTAGAAGAAAATCTGCAGTGACTCAGACTGAAGTTCCATTCATTCAGAAGACAGTATTGTATGTATATGTATGTATGTATTTATTTACTTGTGTTAAATATATCTGCTAATCTGGTAACCCTAGTGTGCAAACTTGCCTCTTTTCATGGGCAACCCAACAACACTGTTTTGTTACATGACTTGCTGACAGTCGCACAGTAATTAAGCTGAGCTGGAGGGAATCGAACCCTGGACACTGAATTACAGGAAGCAGCT
The DNA here is from genome assembly GCF_019279795.1 of Protopterus annectens. Taxonomy (NCBI): domain Eukaryota; kingdom Metazoa; phylum Chordata; order Ceratodontiformes; family Protopteridae; genus Protopterus; species Protopterus annectens. The sequence continues at coordinate 1,080,269,004 of NC_056744.1, read as the reverse complement.
TATAATTAACTCGGCACCTTAATCTTCGGTGCCAACTGACACATAACAATGAAGACATTTCACTGGATAAAAGAAATAATGGCTCTAAAGTAAAAACAGTTCATTAAGGAAAGCAATTTTAAAATAAAGAACAACTAGCCATGGTCTCTGCCAAAAAAATCCTGAAATACTTTTTATCAGCAGATTAATATGTGTAGAACTCATGATAACCTTAGACATAAATAAGACAAACCAGTGAAGCTCACATCCAAAATCCAAGAAATTAAAATCTTGTACACAGCAATGCTAAATTATAATGAAATCTTGTACACAGCAATGCTAAATTATAATGAAAGTGACTGACTTGTGAGCATACATGTATAAGCAATATGGCAAAGGACAAAAATAATGTTTCTACAAGGTGGTATGACTTCTATAAATGCACATCTCAACAGCTTAAATATTTTAACCCCAAATTTACTTAACCCTGATCATTGGACCACAACTTCAATACCAATTTGTTCACTGTACTGTTATAATAAAAGTTGCCTCATTTCTGAGGCTGGGCAATCTTACTGTATTTAATAAGAAGCCTGGAAATATAAACTCCTCCACATGAAGGAGGTGTAAGAGGGCTTATAATAATACATATACCAGTAATCTATATCCAACACAAATTACATATATGGTCTCGTTAGCTTATAGCCTTTAGTGAAGAAACAACCACAACTGAGCACTCTGTCGTTCTGATAACTAAATGGATATCTATGAATTCTCAGCACCTGTATACCAAAACTTCATCAAGCTAAGTAAATAATTGCTGGAAATAAACTATTACAGTGTAGAAATCTGCTTATTTAAGATACAGCATATACCTGCCATCAACAGAAGATATGTTCTTACCCTACAAGCTGATCTCTGAAGGTGACCCTCCTTGGGGAGTCCTATAACTGGGTTTCCTCTCCAAACTAATTAGTATTTATCTAGTATCTCTTTCGGATGTTTCCACACCCTAGGATGGATGTGCACCTACAAAACTGCATGTCATGATCTTGTGTATTTAATTAATATTTGTCCTACATGCCAACTGGTACATCTCCTTGCCAGCACCAAGCATCCTCCTTCAAATCAAGAGCAGTAGTGATGATTTGACATACCCAGTGCTAAAGTAATGGCCTTGCCATAACATTAGACATGTTTGGAGAATTCAGTCTCCATTCACCTTTACAACTCACAGACACTCCTTACATGCTTAGCTCAGCAGATAAAACTTTCCAAGGCTACTATTGCACCTCCTCATACCCACAATACCCTGCACCTCTCCTTCACTTCTGACCAAGCTAGGACGGTGTGACGGAGGTAAGATGACTAATGAAGAATGAATTCTCCAAGCACATCCAACAGTACAGTACGTACAGAACTTTTATATCTGCTAAGGAGATTCAGTTTTTGTTAAACATTTGGCTCACTTACCCTAGCTGATCCTCTTGGATGGCTAGCCTACTGAAACATTCACCATCACTGCAGTCACAAACCAAGAGCTGGATTTGCTGCTTTGTACTGTAACAATGTTCAGTGATGCCAAGTTGCTGCTATACGTGTCACCAAAGAATGCCTTATGGAAAAAGGTTACTGTGTAAGGAACAGCTCTAGATGAAAGAGCATTAGGCAACCCTGAAAACTCCTTCTCAAACTTATGAAAAGACAAAGGCAATAAAACTGGAAGACCAATTTGCCAGATAAAGCTTAGCAACTTGTTTTGATCTAATGTCTGTGAGCCAAGCAAATCAAACAAATGATTACCCTTTCTGATGATTGGTGTTATATGGACAAGGCCAAACGTTTTATATGGACATTCACATAGTATAACAGGTGCTCTCCTTGGTTAAAATAATCTCTGTAGAACACCAGAAATTGAACAGGCTGATCAAAATTGGACTCAGTAGCAGCCTTTGATATAAATGAGGGCTTGATCAAAGACACCCATCACGAAGGCAAAACAAGCACAGATGGTTGATTAAGGTCTGTAACTCAGAGATTCTTTTGACTGAAGTCACAGCTAATAAGTGAGCCTTTAGTGGCACAAACATCAAATGTGCAGATGCTGCTGGTTCAAACAGAAGAAAATTTTAGTTTTCCCAGAATGAGATATAAATCCCTGAGGGAGCAGAATGAAGCAATAGAAAAGTGTAATACATGAAATCTTTAAAGCCAAAGAGGGTGAATCCTGCCGAGCATGAAAGTCACATGCAGCATCTAAATACAATTTACTTCAGAATACTTAAGGCAAGAATTAAAAATTTCTGACAAATCGAAAAAGCATTGAAAAGATAGCTGATAGCTGAAAAGAGATACCTGTTGCAATCTCCAGCTCAGACTGAAACTTTTTCATTGTTTTTGTAAACTTACTGGGTAAATGACGTCTGAGATGATGACAATGTCCATTGTCCAGCTTGAATAACCTTAACCGCTTTCTATGAATCAGAACAGCTAAGTGTTAACTTCAAAGCCTGAAGGTTTGGATGCATCATGCTAAGAAGGTCAGACAAAGTGGTTGTCTTCACTGTTAGCCGGAGAGAAATTTCCATATGAAACCTTCCCAACAACAGAAAATACACGTGTTTGACTCAAAAAGGGGCTACTAAAATCACTTAAGCCGCATGAAGCCCAGCTTTCTACATATATTTCATCAACAGAGGAAAAGCAGAAACCAAAGTAACCCCCATGGTTAGTCCTGGACAAATGCATCTCTGTGATGTTCACTGAGCAAAGAAATCAGAAAAGAAAATTTTCTGACGCATTGCTGTGGTTCTAGAGGAACACGAATACAGAGAAAACATTTGTGAAGGGCAAGCCATTTAGGTACTTAATTTTGAATGATCTCATGTTTCTCCTTTCTCCCTTTCCAAAAAAAAAAAATTCTAAGCTTTTCTGACTTTCCTCTAACTAGTCTAATCCAGATACAGATTTTCTGTAACCAGGACTGTCTGCAAGCTTCTGAGCCCCCAAAGCCTTTCTGTGTTGGAGGGAAGCCTTTGAACTTATCAGTGGGAGTGGTAAGCACTAGGTAGCCTATCTACAACAAGAGTGGTTTCTGGCCCATAAATTGTAGTTTACTGGCCGTTTGGGCAGTTTTCCCCATCTCTTTCAACTTTCTGGTTTAGAATCCTGCGTTTGCGCTTATTTCCCACCTTTCCTGTAACTAGTCTAGTCCAGATACAGATTTGCTGTATCCATGACTGTCTGTAGGCTTCTGAGCCCCAAAAGCCTTTCTGTGTTGGAGGGAAGCCTTCTAGCTTATCCGTGGGAGTGGTAAGCACTAGGTAGCCTATCTACCATAAGATCCAGGTAAAGATTCTTAGTTTTAGCACTTGAATTTGCTTATTCATGCTCAGCACTTGTTCAGAACTTGTTAGCACTAAATAAGCTACAAATTACTACAGCACTCAACCTTCCTCTTTGCCTAGAGGAAAACAGTATTTGAACTTACTTTACTCACTTGCTTAGAGAAAAACAGCTCACTTGTCAAGAGGAAAGTAGTTTTTTACTCAGGCATGTCCAAAGGTCAGCTCCCAGTGTTCTCTCCTATCTGATGAATCTGGGCATCTTGAGGCAATGTAGCAATTGCCTCATGTACACAGACAACCCTCTCCTCCTACCACCCAACACCACAACCTGTGAGAGATGCACTTATCTAGCCAAACTGCAGGTAAAGCTCTCTCCAACCAAGACTGAACTTGACAGTCAAGAGGAGAAGTTAAACACTTGCACCACACCACACTTATCACATAGTCCCACTAAATCTACACCACCAAAATCCAATCATAGAAAAACAAAAACATTCGCAGAGGCTCTCAATAATAATCTGCTCAAGCAACAGAGACCTCCAAAGCAGAAACGCAAGCAGCCTCCACCCCCCCAACACAACCCAAATGACACATAGCCCGCAGACTCAGTGTGCCAATAAACCCCAGCCCATAAGGCAACCCAACGTACCCAACCCACTAGTCATAGGTGACTCTATAGTCAGGTACACTGATGTCCCACTCACCAGGCTAAACAAGGAGAAGGTTACAGTCAGCTGCCTGTCGGGTGCCAGGATCCACCACATAACACATGCACTCAGGTCACTCCACAACAAGTATAAATATGACTCTGTCATTGTCCATGTTGGTGTGAACGACCTGAGACATACCACCATTGGACTACATGAAAAGAGACATGGATGAGCTCTCCGATCCTGTAGCCCAGGCAGGTACGACCCTAGCCCTGAGTAGCATCCTGCCATCGCTCAGAATGATACCACAGTACAAGGACAAAATGACTGACTTCAACAATTGGCTAAGCTTCTGGTATCATTCTAAGGGGATCCAGTATCTGTCTGCCTGGGACGACATGGTCGACAGACCAAGATGCTTTGCCAGAGATTGCCTGCACCTGTCGCCCCTGGGATTCCAAATACTGGCGAAGGCTCTTTCCGCCCCTATAATGCCTTTTTTAGGCAAGATTCAAATGACAAATTCACCACCGTAACAGGAACAGGCAAGCAAAAACTGAGGGTAATGCTACTCAGTGCTAAAAGTCTAAATCTCAAAATGCACTCACTCGAGGCACTCCTTAAAATGGAGAAAATCGATATCTGTGCAGTGATTGAGACCTGGTTCAGGGCTCTAGACAGCACCCCCTGCATTACCAGGCTATAACTCATACCACACTTTTCGGCCATCTAACCTGGACCAAAACACCAAAGGTGGAGGTGTGTCCATATTCATTAAGGATATCCACAACTCCAGGCTAGTTGCTCAGCATAATGCATCCGAGGTTATCCAAGTGCAACTAACTTTGGGCAAAATTGCAATCCAAATTGTAGCTTGCTATAGATCCCCCACCATGCCCCAGGATTCCCACTCCTCTTTTCTTGATATACTGAAAAATATTAGGGTTCAACCAAGCACCCTAATAATGGGCGATTTCAACTACCCCACAATTAACTGGGAAAACTACTCGTGTACCAACTCCTTCACTCAACGCTTTCTGGAATTCATAAATTCCAATGCCCTGGATCAACTTATCCACACCCCCACCAGGGGCAACAATATCCTAGACCTAGTCATTACCAACATGAGTGACTGGTGTTCCACACCAGAAGTCGGTCAGATCCGACCATAAGCTAATCACCCTTAATATCCGCATCCCGCCCCCACCCATCATTAAAGAAACCACGTTAAAAAATATCTCCAAAGCCAACTTCGTGCTTAAGACAGAAGTGGCGAACTTCATGAAACCCATGCAGATGGACAATATAGTTACAACTGCTGAATCCTACACAAATGCACTCTATAAGCACTTACACGAGTGCATGGATCATGCTATCCCAAACAAAACCAAGACGCTATCCACCAAAAAAGGAAGCCAATCTGGGGTTCCCCTGCCATAAACAAACTCTACAACAGAAAGAAGAAACTGTTGCGAAAGACAGTAAAATCCCATGAGTGGAGGAGCCCCCTGGTCAGCCTCAGTAAGAAGCGGAGATCCCTTATAAGATCCTCCAAAGCTAGCTATGAAAACAAAATTGTCACTGATTCTAAGGGCAACCACAAAGCATTCTATAGCTATGTCAAGAATCTCAATGGCAACACCCAGATCTGCTCTGAGTTACAGCACAATGGCATGAAAATTACAGAAGCAACTGATATTGCCAACATCTTGGCAGACAGGTTCTGTGGTAACTTTACCCCCCTCTCACCCCCCTAAAGTGCCCATATATATACAGGAAGAATGCAGAGTCCCTGTAGTCACATCTATGCAGGTAAAAGCTGCACTCTCTAAAACCAAAAACACAGCATCCATGGGACCAGACAACATCCCAGGCTGCATTTTAGACGAACTTCAGAATGAACTGGCTGCCCACTGAAGCACCATGTTCAATCACAGTCTCACATCAGGCTTTGTGCCCACTGAATGGCACACAGCAATAGTTATCCCACTCAACAAAGGGGGAGCCACCATTGATCCTGGGAACTATCGCCCTATTAGCCTGATGAGCCTGGTCTGCAAGGCCATGGAACGTATCATCATGGAACTCATAAACAACGACATTGGTAATCTTCAGACTCTGGACCCCACCCAGTTTGGGTTTGTGAAAGGCAGATCATGCCTTCTGAACCTGATCGACTTCTTTGAGGCAGTCACCAAAGCTGTAAACGAGGGTAAGGTGGTTCACACAGCCTATCTTGACCTCACCAAGGCTTTCGACACTATCCCCATTCTGAAATTATAGCTAAACTCACTGAACTAGGTATAAATCCCTACATCACAAGATGGGTTGCCAACTGGCTCACTGACTGAACTCACGCTGTAAAAGTTGCAGACTCTCAATCTGACTTCAAACCAGTGACAAGTGGAGTACCACAGGGTTCAGTCCTGGGACCTCTCCAGTTTGGTATCTACTTCTCTGAAGTACAGCCTAACACAGAAGGCTTCTGGCTAATGAAGTTCGCAGATGACTGCAAACAAGGAGCCATAGTGGAGTCCCCAAATGATGTGGACATCCTACAAAAGGGCCTCGCTGAGACAGATGCCTAGGGTTGCCAGCTTTCTTTGTGGTTAAAACCAGACTAGGGTCACGCCCCTCACATCACCCATAACTCCACCCATTCCCACCCCCTCTCCTATCAATGCCCCACCGATTATGTGACATCACTGTGACATCAGCTGATGGGAACACCCTCTTTTTCTGTTCCAGATGCCTGCTTTCAGCTGATTTCTCCCCAGTTGCCATAAACACTGTTTAAAACTCTCACTGTGCATACTGTCTTCTGCTTTACTACAGTGATTACAGATAGTTGGATTTAATTTAAAACATTTAATTCATATTTTATAGCACAAACCCCACTGATACACATTTGCTAAAGAAAGCAATACGGTCTCACAAGGAAAACAGACTTAGCATTAAAACTACTCTTCTACGATGATTATTTGGATTTTATTTTTTACATTTTAAAGCACAACGATGCACAAACACTGACAGACATCTGGTAAACAAAGCAATACTGTCTCACAATGAAAAAAAACTTGGCAATGGCATTAAAACTTCTCTACCCTTGAAACTCACATTCATTGAAACAGCATTAAAACCCACACCACATCCAAAGAAAATGCATGGCCACAGGTGGATAAAGATTACCTTTGGTTTGTTTGCAAATCATAGGCCCCTTGCACACAAAACAAGAAACATACATGTGCTCTTTTCTTTGATACACCTTCCTGAATTTATTGTTTGAACATTTTTTTCAGTAGACTGTACTGTAGGCAATGAAACAAAATGCATGAACCAATAATGACAAAACTGCCCAATTCAGAACATTTCCATCATAAAAGTCTACTTCCACCCCCCCACTCTATAAATAGAAAAAAATAACCAATGTTGCAGGATTTGCTTGTTAGTTTAGGGGAATATGGATGTACGACTGCCCCCAACACACACACACACACACACACACACACACACACACACACACACACACACACACACACACACACACACACACACACACACACACACACACACACACATTCACACACACTAACACACATTCACACACACACACACACACACACACACACACACACACACACACACACACACACACACACACACACACATAAGCCTACCCTACCCCCTAATTAACCTACAACTCCAACATTCCAGACACAAACACACACACGCGTGCGCACCCTCTAACTAACCCCACCCCCCACTGCAACCTTCCAGGCAGATGCACATTCACACATAAAGTTACACCTTCAGCCTCACTCATACACACAAGTAGAAGCATCTCAAACACTACCTGTCTGCTAAACCTCCCAGTATTTATCTCTACCACTAAGGTTTAACACATGTTGTTGGCTGTGTTCATTAACATCAGCAGTCATGTTACTTTACAGAGCAAATCATTCTCTAAATCACTTTAAATGCTTTACCAAAAGCACTTCAAGGGACAGCATATGAATAATTAGCATAGACCATTTCCCTGGAATGCTACATTAGCATTTAGCATGACTGTCTGCACAGTCAGCTCACCATAGTTCTATGAAACAATTTTGTGAGTTATAAAAGTTGCAGTTTTAATTTGAATAATATTTTGAGCTATTATTAGCAACTCAGAACAAGACATGTATCTAGTAGTGTACATCGTGATACACACTCATATACACACACACATGCTTGCTTGCAAATGCACTTGCACGCTCATGGATACACATAGGCATGCATGCATACAAATGCACTTATGTGCCTGTATACATGCACACATGCACAAGCACGTGCATATACAAATACACAATTCTGGTTCTCTTTTCATAGTATTCACATTACAGGCAGAACAGCTAAAACTTTTACTTTTAAAAGTCTGAAAAATGAACTGTCTTGCACAGGAAGTTGTTATCTACCTCCTTTACAATTCCTAATGGGCCAAAACTATAGCAGAACTTACAGGCTGTTAAACTTCAAAATACACTATCTGAGATATGACCCATCTTATCACACACACACTACCTTTGTGCTGGCTTCTGAAATTGCTGCCTTCCCGTAAGTCAAGCTGATGAATTCCCCAAAGTGAAATAATATCCATAATAATCCAAAGTTGGTTAATGCTGGGCTTCTGCTTAAGTTCCCACTCGCACTAAATGCTGGGCTTCTGCTTCCCGCTCACACTACCGGAAGTGAGCTCATTGAGCTCAATTCCAACAGGCTGGTAGCCATGCATGTGATGACATCAGCGCCGCAAAATTTAAAACCAAAAGTCCGGTTTTGATTGAAATTTCTAACCGGACAATTTGTTAGATAACCGGACACCTGGTAACCCTACAGATGCCTGGTGTCAGAGCCAAGGCCTCAAGCTCAATGCCAAAAAGTGCACTGTCATCCCCTTTGGTAAAAACTCTGTACCCATGAACTACCACATAAATGGCAGTCTACTTAACGCCGAATGTGTGATAAGAGACCTTGGGACCCAGGTGGACAGTAGTCTCTCCTTTGATAACCCCATTGCCACAGTAGTCAGGAAATCCTTCTATGTGGCACACCTCATCACAAAAGGGTTCTCATCCAGGGAAAAAAGAGGTCATTGTTCCCCTCTACTCGACACTCATTAGACCCATTATAGAGTACAATGCCCCTTTTGGAATGCAGCTCACAAGACATCTGCAGCAGCTGGAAAGGCCACAGAAGTACCTCACAAAGAGGATTACTTGCCTCAAACAGATACCCTACACTGACAGTCTCAAAAAACTCCAGCTTTGCTCTGTAGCATATCACCTACTCCGAGGAGATCTCTGCCTAACATATAAAGCTATGTTAAACTCAGAGCTGTTAGACATGCTACACCTAAAGAAATCCCAGTCCCTCTGAGCTACACACTCTAGGGACCTAACCCTTGTCACCACAATAAACAGGACATGCTGGAGGGATAGATTCCTGTCCCAGAGACTTCCCATACTCTGGAACAAGCTACCCATCTATGTCAAACAAAGTTCCTCATTAGCACTCTTCAAGAAAAATCTTGATGAGTGGATGGGAAATAAGAACTACACCCCGGGGATCACTTCTGTGGCTCTGCTCAACAGAGGCACAGGAAATTAACTTTCTTTATGGCGTAAGTCAGGGAACCTTGTTGGCTAGGCTTACTTAGGCCCTTGTCCGATAGCCTAGTACCTACCTATGAACCTATGTCAGACTGAGTGACCACGCATGTAACATTAAGGGCATTTACAGCAGATAGCGGAGTCAATTCACAGCAGAGCTGGCAACCCCAGAAACATTTGCCACAGTCAGAAAATTATGGATAGAGACTACCTACTCACACACTTTTGGCTGTCTCAAGTTTCTTCAACCCCAATTTCCTCAGGAATTTGCTCCTTGATGTTTTTGGAAGCAATTGCTTGAAACTGTGGTAATTTATTTTTAGGGAGTTTCTTCTTTCTCTAATGTTGTGCAACCATGGATACTGCATATAAAAATTTGTGGCTCTGGGAATCCAAGAGGGTTTACACCACACACACACACACACACACACACACACACACACACACACACACACACACAAAAAAAATGTTTTCTGCTACGTTATTGCACTGAATAACAAAGTCATGCTTTGATTGCTCATGACTGCAGAAGTGATTTCCAAGTAATTGTTTTCTGGTATTTCACTGTGGAACCCACACTCTACTTCCCAACAAAGGAAACAGGTCCTCCTTCTGCCATGTTTATTGACATGCCAAAATACAACCATATTGTGTAAATTAACAGCTCATACTCCAGAAAGTAGAATGTACTAAAGGGCCTGAAGAACTGTAATAGGACTGTTCACAAGCTCAATGTGCAAATACAACTCCAGCAAAAAGCATGTACCTTGGATTGTCAGCCCACTGCAACAACCTCATACATAATTTGGCATAAAGTACCACAAATGCTGTGGCTGCAAAGATCCCCAAAAAAGGAAGGTAAAGAACCACTTGACTCTGTGAAAATAAGGAACACACTGCAGGATATTTTGTACTCTTCCCAGAGGCAGTGATGATATGAACTTCAACCTAATTAGATTGATGGTGCCTCTGCCCCCCAACTGGAGCCCAAGTTGTGGCCAATACTAAAACCAGTCAACCAGGTAAGGAAAACCTCTGATGCCCTCCCAAAGCGAAGCCAAGCCACTACTACTGGCATACATTTGGAAAACTCTTGGGGGGGGTTAGTGGTGAGATCAAATGGCAGACACCAAACTTGGCATCGAATGCCCCTATTCTGAATCAGATTAACCTCCTGGATGCTTTGGAAATTTTTATGTGCAGATAAATATATTATTGGCAAAAACAGCATATCCAGTCTCCTTTTCATAGATATGAGAGGATGAATTGCACAGCAGCTATGCAGACGGAATTCTTTTGGGACAAAGGCATTCAGTTAAGATTTAGGATGGGTCTGAGGTCCTGCATACATTGAACACTGAAAAGAAATTGGAATAAAACAGAATACACAAATCACAAAGTATGAAGCAGAACCTTTATTAACATATCATACTGTTAACCAAATACTTGCCTTCCCTGGTCTGCCAGGAACACTTGGAAGGCTCTTGTTATGAGGGGTTGTTGCACCTCCATCTTCACTTGTACTTTCTGATGGATGAGAGGACTTATCTGTAAGGGTAGAGATGGCCATTTTGGTCTGTACCTGACTGGAATGAAGTGCCCACTTTTGATGACTTCTCTCAACCATCTCTCTTTACATATCCTGTGCAACTGAGACAGGTGAAGGGAGAACCTCCCACTGGGTGTCTCTCAAGGAAGACAGTCAAAGCGGTGAGAACCCACCACCCCTTAAAGGGATCTCAGCATCCAAGAGAAAGCTGGAATCAACTGCCCACAGAAAAGACACCAGGTATCTGGTACAGGACACCTGATCAGATCCAACATATTGCTGCTGTAGCGGTATTGGGTGCACTACTAAAAGAAACTTACATGGCTCTCCCCAAGCCTTACAAAAGGAGTGCTGTAGAGAATGAACAGCAACCTTGGCAGCTAAAAAGTGACTGTCCTTTCTCTTTCCTGTCTTGGACATGCTGGCTAATTTCAAGTTTGAAAAGCAAGGGTCCCTTAAAGGGTGTGTTGATTCACTGCTTAAGATACTAAGGTGAAGTCAAAAGTGCCAGTGCACAGCTATGTCAGATCCTGCTGCCCCTGTAGCTCCTTCCATGGTGCTGAATACTCCTCGAACTATAAGGTTGCTGATCACAAAAGATTGAGAGACCTGACTGATTAGCTTCTCTTAAAGAGATCCGTCAGGTAAGCCATTGACAGTATGCAATATTTCACTCAAAATTTCACACCAAAACATGGTATTTGCATTTGATAATTCAGTACCTTGAAGTAGTTCCACCTCTCAGCTTCTCCAAAACTCTGGATTCCTTATCAATGAAATAGAGAAACTCAGACTGAGGAATGAGGGTTTTCCTCACGGTGGCAACATCCAGCTTAGCAGTCTCTGTCAGAGAGCATAGCTTAAAGGTCCCATTTGATCTTCTCAGACATGAAGCCCCATTATCCAGATTCTCCCAAGCTGCTTTCACAAAGTCACCAATAATAATCAATCAAAGGAGGAACCACCCAGCAGGATGCTTAGTGAGACTGACTGGCAGCTTGAAGTCTTCCCTGCTGAAAAGGAAAGTTCCTAGAAAGGCCAGTTACTTCTTTCTTTATCTGCAAAACTTTGTTAAATTTAGGGTCCTGTGGAGGAGTGCATTCATTGTTATAGTCTTCAGGATCAGCATCAATGTAGTGAGGGTTTCTGGTCTTCATTATTGAGATGCTCAGAGATCAAATCTTCCATATTAGAAAATGAAGATAACCTTTTAGAAACCAAATGACCTGCTGCAAGATATCCCATGGGACATCTGTGAAAGAAATAACATGCTGTCTCGAGAAGCCGGTGTTAGAGCAGGATGGAAGCATATCTACCATGGGGAGAACAAATGCTGCCTCCCCAAGACTGAAACACATTTGTATGGACTGATGGGGTTCTGCTAACACTAATCCTACATAATTCTGGGTGGACAGGCACTGGACCAGACAACTATCCAGTGGGGTACTGAAGCAATGCTAGGGGAGCTAGCATACAAACTTCAGCAACTAATAGTGCACTCAATGCAAGCAAAAAAAACGGGCCTTCACTGGGTATTGTGAAACACTGGAACTCCTAAAGGCAGCAAGTAACCAACATGAGCTATGACAGGAAGACAGTTCAATGTTGGGGGTATCAGTGTTGGCCTATCCAATGCCAGAGGAAATATAAGCTCAGAGAACAGTGCACTGTCACCTGAAGGACAGAAGCTATCAGACAGTGAGGACCACCCAAGTGACATTCATGTCTCCCAAAGGGCTACAAGAAGGAAGGGATAGAAACTGGCTGCTTGTCTTTAAGTTCTACAATGCTTTGCCAATGGCAGGAGGAACTTGAGACCTCTGGGTTAGAGGAGGAGCAGAAGTCCCCTTGAGCCAAAGTATGAACGGATAAAGTAGTAAAAGAAAGTTGTGAAGCAGGTCTCCAACAATTATAAAGGACAAGAAGTGAAAGAGGTGTCTTCTGCTGTGCCTTTAATAACTGCACTTGCAGAAGAAGACATTGGGTTGATCCTATCCTGTTTTAGCACGCACGACCCTAATAGTAGACTGCTTAATAGATTTGGCCACTTTGACAAAGAAAGATTTCTTAGAAGACTGAACATACCTATATGAGAAAGACCTCTCTAGAAAATTAGGAGAAACAAGAGGCTGAGGAGAAGTTTCAGACCTTCTTTGTCTGTACATGCCACTGAACCAACAGGGAGCTGCCAAATTTTTCCCTAACATGGCCTTCTAACAAAAAGCTATGAGTCTATTTTTGTTTGTCTTCTTAACTCTTCAATGCCTGCTGGTAGTCAGTTAATTAGGGTTCAGATTCCTGCTTCCGGCAGGCTGGACAGCAACTGCCCAGACCTTACAATAAAAAGATTTAAATGTGAAAAATACTTTTTCAGCTGAAAAAGAAAAGCAGCTTTTTTGCATTTCTTGTTCAGTTGGTCATTTTTTTCACATCTAATATTTTTAACCACTGCAGTAAACACTAGACATTCAGTACCATGATTAAGTTACTGTGAAACAAAAGCACTTTGTGTAGTCTGCCTTTCATGCACTATTAACTTGACAGGGACAAGACACACAAGCAGCAGAATGCATATAATTAACAATAGAGGGTGATTAGCACTGCATATATTAATAAGTTAATCATCTAATTAAATTTAGCAAAAATAACTCAGAACTTGGAGAAAAGCTGTGAATCTAAATAATAAACACATTTGTTATAACTGACGAAATGAACAATTTGCTTGCCACTCACACTTACTTATGAAACAAGGCAAGATGGTAAGAAAGTCAAAGCCCTGAAACAACCCAAAATAAAAACAAAGCCTCGGCACAGTGGTTAGAAAAAGGCACTCAATAACATTTAAAAAAAAATATATATATATGGGTCCATATGACTTGGTCGACAGTTCATTTGATCGACAAGCATTTGCCCCCTACCCCAATGTTGTGCGACCCTGGAGTTGATATATATAGTTAGGGGGGGCACAGCCCCCCACATTGGGGGGTGTGGGGGGTGAAGCCCCCCACCTAAAATGCTTGTCGATCAAATGAACTGTTGACCAAATAAACAGTCGACCAAGTCATATGGACCCATATATATACACACATATATATATATATATATATATATATATATATATATATATATACACACACACACATATATATATATATATATATATATATATATATATATATATATATGTGTGTGTGTGTGTGTGTGTGTATGATGACCTTTACTCATGACACCAGAGAATGAGAAACAGAATGAAAGTCAAAGTTTTTCCCCAAAAAGTAGCCTGGGATCACTTGGAATAGGACTGAATGCAATTAGCAGCATAAAGAAATTAGAAATGGAGGAGACAGGTGCAGACTATAATGGGAAGGAGCAGGAGAAGGTGCAAGAGTAGACTGGGAAAATTATCCACTGAGCTGAGTATGGGGAAAGCAACCAAGTCCTAAAGGTCAACGAAGACTGATTTTCCTTAGCAGATTAAACAATACAGTGCCATACATTTGTCCAAACTACTTGGAAATCCAACAGTCAAGGTTAATGAAAGGAGTCCACCCATACCCCCCCTCCCACCAGGAGAGGAACGAAAACAAGATAATCTTTATCCATCAAGAAGATGTTGCTCTGTAAGTCAACTAACATAGTAAAAACATACCTTTACAGCTATAAAATGTGGTCCTATGATTCTGCTAAACCCCAAACAATAAAACCACTAAACCAGTTCATTCCCAAGACAAGGGTCACTGTTTTACTTTCTCAACAAGTTGCTAATACAACACCAAGTTAATAGTTTGTTCTGCATTGGATGTTTGCATGTTTAAAAAAATCACCATCATGATAGTTTCCTAGAGAAAGCCGAAACAGATCAAGAAAAACATGTTATATAACTTTCCAGAGACTCACTTCTGGTCCAGTGACAACTGCATGGTGTGTGTGTGTGTGTGTGTGTGTGTGTGTGTGTGTGTGTGTGTGTGTGTGTGTGTGTGTGTGTGTGTGTGCGTGCGTGTGGGGGGGTCCCTAGAGAAGGGTCAGTGTTTTCGTTTCACCAAGTCATTTACCAAAGGTGGAAGATCTCCACAAAAGGACTTCAGCCCGCCAAAGAGTATGTAGAAGGGCTGCTTTAGTGATTGGAGCTGAGCTTCTGAAAACAGGAAATTTGGACTCCTTGAATGGGGAAAACAAAGTTATGCCTCCCGCCAAGGAAGCCATTTAACAGACCACTTGCATAGCCAACAGAGGGGAAGACAACTGCAGAAATCAACTCTATGACCAAGACTATGGCAGGTCATGGACCTATAGACCAATCCATACTCTCAAGAATCTATAGGGAGTCTAAATTAGCTTCCTCAAGAATTGACCTCAAATTGAACAGCAGAAGGAGAGACGCAGCCCCAGCTAAGTGAACCTTCATCTTACACAGTTGTCAAATTTTCACTCAGACAAATGGGGTATGAAAATGCAGAAGACAAGTCCCAGCTCTTCCAAGGGTCTCAGCATGCCTTCAAGAAGGGTTGCTAGCAACCTAATCAATATGGGATACAAATCAAAAGCAAACAAATCCATACCACCCGGACAGCAAGCCAATCATTAACATCCAAGATAACACCACCAGGCAATGCTAACCCACTGAAGGAGAAAAGACATCCAACATGGGGAGCCATGCTCCCTGCCTATGACACATAAATCCCCGGAGGGACTGTAAAGCCAGTGACGACCAACCAAATAGGATGTGACTGAAGAAACCGATGACATCTCCAAAGTGAGGCACCAACACCGGAATCCTAGGCAGGGTGATCCATACCAAATACCTTAAGAAGGAGGTGCAGACGAGATTTTCTAACTAGCACCGGCCCCACTGCCAAACACTGTTTACGTTCTGAGGACAGATGATCAAAAAGTCCACCCTGACAAAACGCAGGCTGTACTTCATCATAAAAATAGTGTACTCACAGCCAAGCAGCCCACCTAAGTGGGGGGGGGGGTTCAACATCTAAGAATTCCTATTAAGGCCCTCTATCAGTTGTGTGAGACAAAATGAAGAAGACTGGGCAATTAGACCACCCCATTTCAGATTTGGGCCCTTCATCTATCGGAAAAAAGCAGCAGCCTTCATTATCTTGCTGGTGATTTGAATTTAGGCCTGCTTCATACCTCAAGTACAGAAGTAACCCAAATAACAGAAGAAAGGGAAAGGAAGAAACCAAGAGAAAAGGAGAATGACTAGCTGATCCAAGATGTCTTTCTGCCCATTTCTCATAGACCACTCTTCCAGTTAGGTGAAACTGGACAGCTGCGCTTCCCTACCACACTGAGCCAGGAAAGGCCAAAAAATGGATGACAGACCTGCTTAGGAGCCTTTACATAGTCTGGATGGTGAAAAGGCAAAGGCAAGCATTAAGCACTCAACAGTGGGTGTGCAGAGTGCCTAGAGGTCTCCTCCTTCTCTTGGAAGAGTAAGAACACAGACTGATTTAGGAGACTCTAGGATGACAGGATACTTCCCTACTTCAAAGGAAAGAGCCCAGCAAACTATGCAACCCTTCCAAATCCAAGTATCACAAGTGCACACAAATCAAGCATGGTTAGGAAGGTGAAATTAACTTTTAATAAAATCCTTAATGCTTCAGTTTATGTCTTCAAAGAGAGTAAAAAAAATAACAATCAAAAACAACACCAACATTAAAAAGAATTTAAACACACCGCACTTCTGTAATTCCTTAAATTTTTAAAGGGACACTGCAAAAATGCAAAGTTAATTGTGCTAGACAGTCACCCTGTATATGTATGTGTGTATACATATATATATATATATATATATATATATATATATATATATATATATATGTATATATATATATATATATACACACACACACACACACACACACACACACACACACACACACACGTTTGTGTGTTTTTTGTACAAATACATACTTTTGTGTGTTTGTAACCTCATTTAAAAATAACTAAGTAAAATAACTAAGTAAACAAAAGAAACAAATACAAATATTAAATCTAACAGCTTATGACTTAAATCACACCCAGATTTCAAAGTAATGTCAAGGAATATCCGGATTCAAACTGCATGGACTTAGCATGTTAAAATGTATTTCAGTATTAAACCTGCCCTAAACTACTTAAGGCCACAATTTGTTTTCATCGTCTCTTGGAATTCTTACTGAAGCTAATACTAAAAACTTCAAAATATGAAAAACTACCACTATGGAATTCCAATACCTGAATTGTTATGGGACTAGCACAATTTATATTCTCATCAACCAAAAAATGTTCTTGTACTCCAATATTTACCTTAAATTTGGTCTGAAAACCCAAATGTAGAAGTCCTTACCAAATTTAATAGTATTGGCTGCCAAAAAACAAAAACAGTTGCTGGAAAATATAAATCAAAATTTAAAGCAATTAACCAATTGTAGTTGAAGTACTGAACATTATAAAGGATATAAAAGAACTTGAGGTGGGATCTTTAGAAAAGTGAAGAAGTAAATTACATAGAAATAAACTAAATTTGTGGGAACAATACATGCAGAATAATGTCCAGAAGGAGGAGTGAGGTTTAAGGGAAGGTAGGAATTCAGGAATTCATGTAATGTTGGAGTGAATTATGACTGTTAAATTTACAGTGCACAGAAATGAAAATGTCACTTTTTTCTTTTCTATTAATGTATGCTTATCATCCGTGGTGGTGCAGCGGTAGCGTTGTTGCCTCACAGCAAGAGGTTCACCCGTTCGATTCTCGGCTGGAGTGCGGGGAGTGCCTTCTGTGTGGAGTCTGCATGTCCTCCCCGCGGTTGGGTGGGCATTCGAAAGACATGCGTAATGGGCGTGCCTTCGCTGAAGATTGAACATCGAGCTGGCACCTCAGCGTTCGTGAAAAATCTACTGCCAATCATTAGCAGACCGGAGTTCCGCTGTGGCGACTCCTAACCGGGAAAAGCCGAAAGACACAACAACAACAACAACATTAATGTATGCTTATCTATTCTCAACATCCCAAATATGTTCATTGTATTCCAATTTTTACCTTAAATTTGGCCTGCACAATGTACCACTTCACCATTTCACAGCCAATCAAACTTCTTTAACAAGTACAACACAACAGCAAACTCAAACCTTTCCCATTCATCCAAACTACCTATTTTTGTCATGCAAATGATAAACACTACTGCCACTACAATTAAACATGCTTACAGTAATATCTTTTCTTATATCAACTGAAATCGTATAAGGCAAAATTTCATCAAGATTTAAAGTACAGTATAACAGAAGGTTGGCCACTTCAATATTATTTTCCTTCAATTATTATCACTAGTTAATATCTTCAATTTAAGTGTTATACTTAGTAACACAGAAAATCAAACTTATTTCTGTTTTCACCTAATCTACCTCAACTTGTTTGTGTCTTTCGGCTTTTCCCGGTTAGGGGTTGCCACAGCGGAACTCTGGTCCGCTAATGATTGGCAGTAGATTTTTACATGCTGGCTTGCCGGGCCTAACGCACAACCTTCAACGAAGGAGCGCCCATTCATGCATGCCGCCACACAGAAGACGCTCTAACTTGGAATCGAACAGGCAATGTCTAACTGTGAGGCGACAACGCTACCGCAGCACCACCACCGCAGTATTAAATTCCTGGAATGAACCTTAATAGAATTATCTAAACTAACATAATTCCTACCAAACTTAAACATGTTGTGTGTTAAAAACAAATGGAAACATACTTTTATTTTACATTGTTTCCACGTGCAATTTTTGCTTGTTAGTCACTTTAAGTTGTTAGATGACATCATTCAGGGTATGCTTATTTAAGACCTTTTATTGGTTGATGCATTAGTATATATTCCTTTGAATAATGGCAGTCCATCACTCTGACGAAGTCTTGTGTGGTGTCAAGACGAAAGCGTTCAGTCTGCTTTTAAGTGTTTCCATAGGGTTTACATCACAACATCGAATTTGCAAAACTCTGAATGGCCAAAATATCAAACGTGCCATTCATCAAATCTGCTCATGTGGGGGGCCGCTACTTATATATACCAACTCTGAGGTCGCACTACAGTGAGAAAAGGGCATATTTACTGATCCTCACTGTACCGCGATCCCACAAGTACAGATTCAATGAGATTTGATGTTCGATGTTTTGGCTGTTCGGAGTTTTGCAAATTCGATGTTGTGATATACACCCGTTTCCATACATTGGTTGGGCTCCGCTTTTTTATTTTGGTTTTTGTTGTGATTCTGTCATTTTACTTTTGGTTACATGTTGTGTGTTAAGCAGAAATTAAGAAGAGACACAAAATGAATGCAATAAAAGGGCCATTAAGATAAAGTGCAACTATCTTAATTCTACACTTAAGAGGAATAGTAGTGTACAAGTCCTTTACATCCAAATTCATACAAAAAGATGTCTTCCAAATAAGGCTTTAACCTTTTTAACTACTTATCCTGTGCTTCTAACAAAAAAATCCTGATGTGCACAAAATAATGAGTACAAAAGAAAAGAATCCAAACTGTTGTAATAAATAGTGGATATATTTTATTAGCAAAGCTTTCAAGTTTTACAAACTATTTCTCAATGCTTTCAGAGTGTTGAACACACTGATTACCTCTATGACACATACTGACTGATAAATCAAGAAAGACACATGGTGACCATGGTGGTTTCAACATTGGTCAGTTTGAAACTATTCAACTTATGTATTAGTTTAATTGTTTTTATGTGTCTTTCTTAGTTTATCGGTGTTTGTCACAGAGGTAATCAATGTGTTGCAACACTTTGCCTTTAAATTTTTAATAGTTCATCTTTAATTAGCATAACTGGTTCCATTAAGTGGGGGGGGGGGGTTCAAGAGTATATAAGGTGCCTATGTGCTTGCTCTGCTTTTTTTTTTTTTTCCACTCTGATGAAGTCCCTTTTCAGGACACAAGTGCTTAATGTGGATTAATAAATTTGAATATTCTTTTAAGGGTATTTTTGCAGTCTAGTTCCTGTAGTCTGGGTTTGGACTGTTCAGTTGTATTTTGAAACTTATTTTGTTATTGTTCCAGACATTCTACATCAACTTTGTCATATTCATTTTCATTACTTAGTATTTTTATTCCCATGAAAGCATAAGCCGAAGTGCTAAGAAGTTTATAAAAAGTTCAGTTTGCCTTTATCTACATGCCAATTCATAAACCAGGTCAAATGTAACTGCTGACTTTAATTTAAAATGAGATGTTATGTACCTACCATAACGTTCCATGTTAGTTGTCTTCTCTCGCCTTCTTTCTTGCTTGATGGGTTCGGAGCCGATCCTCGGCTCCGACTCGGCACTTTGCTAAGCTCGAGAGTCACTTTTACAAGCTCGAGGCAGCCCCATATATCATGATGCAAGGCGGTAAGTACCCAGATCTCGTTTGTTGTCTATAGGCAATAACACCTAGCATAAATAACTTCCAAAAGGAAGAAAGAAGGAGAGAAAAAACCTGAAGGATGGTTGTAGGACCAGCACTGTATGGTCTTCAGAAGCATGCTTCCATGTCGAGAGAAAGGTCTGTCCAGGCCAGGGGGAAGGAGGGAGGGTCGCAAGAAAGAAGGCGAGAGAAGACAACTAACATGGAACGTTATGGTAGGTACATAACTTCTCAATGTTAAGTTGTCAATCTCGCCTTCATTCTTGCTTGATGGGACCGCGTCCCTAGCACCTCTATCCTGGGTGGCTCAATGGAACAGACTCTTGAGAACTGTAGAGCCAAAACTGGCTCTGTCCCTGGAGGCCAAATCCAATTTGTAATGGGAAACAAAGGTATGAGGAGTGGCCCAAGTGGCTGCTGCACAGATAGTGTCTAATGGAAGTCTAGCTTGAAAAGCTGTGGAAGTGGCTAAGCTTCTGGTTGAATGCGCTTTAGGTTTCGAGCACAGCTGTTTTCCCCTGAGCTGATAAATTTCAGAGATGACAGAAGAAAGCCATCTAGATAAGGTCACTTTTGAGACAGGAAGGCCTTTCTTGTTATCAGCATAGGAAACATAGAGCTGATCGGATTTCCTGAATTGTTTTGTTCTGTCCAAATAATATCTGAGTTGGCGGTGAACATCAAGATAATGTAATTTTTGTTCAGATCTGTTTGAGTAGTTTGGGAAAAATACCGGAAGATCAATAGCCTGATTTAAATTAGTCTTTGAGGCGACCTTAGGTAAAAAGGTCGGATTAGTTCTCAATGATACTCTGTCCTTGTGAAAGACTAAATAGGGGGGGTGAACCGATAGAGCGTGAAGTTCAGACACCCTCCTAGCCGATGTAATAGCAACCAGGAATAAAGTTTTCCATGAAAGAAATTTCAGGGAACATGAAACAGCTGGCTCGAAGGGAGGAAGAATCAAGGATGTCAGCACTAAATTTAGGTCCCATTGAGGAGGAGGACTCCTGATTGGAGGCTTCAGGAGAAAAATTCCTTTTAAGAAGGCTCTACAAAGCCTGTGGGACATAATGTTGTGGTCTGCAAACCCGACATGAAAGTTAGAGATAGCAGCCAACTGAACTTTGACCGTGGAAGAAGAGGAGCCCGCGTGAAAGATTTCCGCTAAGAAACCCAAAACTGCTTGTACTGGAGCAGTAAAGGGATCAATATTTTTAGCTTTTGCCCAACAAGAAAAGCGTTTCCATTTGCTAGTATAAATCCTCCTAGTGGAGGATTTTAGGGAAGCTACTATGATATCTCTAACAGGATTAGAGATCATAGGAAGCCTGGCTAAGGAAGGAAGTGGAGCAACCATGCTGTAAGGTTGAGAGAAGGGACAGATCGGTGCAGCTGACCCGATTGGTGAATCAGAAGGTCTGGCAATGGGTCCAGATGCCACGGCTGCACCAAAAGGTGACGATGGAGGAACGGAAACCAAATTTGTCGAGGCCAATAAGGAGCAATGAGAATCATTTTGGCTCTCAAAACGGTGGCTTTCTGGATTACTTGTGGAATCAGCGGAAAGGGAGGAAAAGCATAAAGAAGTCCCTGGGGCCAATCCTGGGTCAGAGCGTCTCTGGGGGGATGGCCTGGTAGTGGGAAGAGAGAGAAGAAGTCTGGGTATTTGCTGTTTTGGGGAGAAGCAAAAAGATCGCAACATGGGCGGCCCCATTCTAGAAAAATCTCCTCCACTATAGATTGTTTGAGAGACCACTCGTGAGGCATGAGAATAGCTCTGCTCAATCTGTCCGCTAAAATGTTGGTTTTCCCAGGGATATGCGTTGCTACCAGAAACCGATGAGAGGAGATCGCCCATTGCCAAAGTCTGAGCGCTTCTCGACACAAGGGGTAGGACTTGGTTCCGCCCCGTTTGTTGATATACCATACTACAGACATGTTGTCTGTGTGGACTGCAATTGTCCCCAAAGGAAGAAAGTCGTTGAGGGCTTGCAACGTTAAAAGCACTGCTCTCATCTCTAGGACATTTATGTGCAGGTGGTATTCGAACGGTTGCCACGTCCCATGAACCATCCTGCCCTGATAATGACCCCCACCCGATCAGGGAGGCGTCCGTAGTGACAGTGGCTACCGGGCTGGGGTACGAAGGGTCTGCCTTGGTGAATCTGAGGAGAAGTAATCCACCATGAAAGATGATTCTTGCAAATCTGTGTCACCAAAATTTGGTGACGCATCGGAAGTTGTTGGTAAGACCACTGAGTGAACAACATCCACTGAAGCAGGCGCATATAGAAGCGGCCAGGAAGAAGGGTAATGGCCGCAGCCATGAGGCCCAACACCTTTAGAACCATTCTGGCCTGTACTTTCTTGCTGGCTAGAATGATCCTCACGTGACTTTGAATGTCTGAAATTCTTTGTTCTGTGAGGGTAGCTGACATCCGAACAGTGTTTAAGTTTGCGCCTATGAAAGTAATAGACTGGCAGGGCAATAAGGAGGATCCGAACAGTGTTTAAGTTTGCGCCTATGAAAGTAATAGACTGGCAGGGCAATAAGGAGGATTTTTCGTAGTTGATCGAAATTCGCAATTGAGTGCAAAGATTTATTGTGTAATCCCTGGCTTGAAGAAGTTGATGCCTGATGGTGGCTGAAAGGAGCCAGTCGTCTAGATACGGAAACACCTGGAATCCTTGACGTCTCAGGTGAGCCGTGACCACTGCCATACATTTGGTGAACACTCTGGGGGCTGTAGTGAGACCAAAGGGCAGGGCTCTGAATTGGAAGTGACTGGACCCCAGCCGAAAGCGGAGAAACCTTCTGGAGCGCCTGTGAATTTTTATGTGATAGTACGCATCCTGAAGATCTATTGAGCACATCCAGTTGTCCTTCTCTAGGAAGGGCAGAATTGATTGAAGTGTGACCATTCGGAATCTTGTCTTTCTCACAGACTTGTTGAGTCTGCTGAGATCCAATATTGGTCTCCACTCTCCCGTCTTTTTGGGGACCAAAAAGAACCTTGAGTAGATTCCGGGCTCTGAATGGTCTGTTGTAACTGGCTGAATGGCTCTTTTTTGTAGAAGTTTGAATACTTCTAACTCTGCAATTTCCCTTAAACCGGGTGGTACATCTGGAAGGGAATTTGAGTGAGAAAAGGGACTTTCCTTGAAAGGAATTTTGTAACCCTCGGATATGATCGACTGTATTCATCTGTCTTGAGTGAGGGAACGCCAGGCTTCTGGGTACAGCGATAGTCTTCCCCCGACTGCCTCCAAGGATGGACAGTCGGGCAACATCTCAGGGATGCTGAAAGAGCTTGTCAGAGAGAGGCTCTCTGCTTCCCTGGTTCTGTGGACCCCCTCTGCCTCTAGAGCGGCGTCTGTTATTGTTACCCCCTCTGCCTCTAGGGGTAAACTGACCACGTGTATCCGGTGTGACTCCTTGGGATTTTCGGAACCACATTTTGCCACCCTTCTGTCCTTTAGGGTAAGGTCTAGAAGGGGTGGAAAAACAGACCCCTACGGCAGAAAGAGTCTTGCCATCCTGCTCACACCTGGTCAATGTTTCCTTCACTTGAGGGCCAAACAAAGCCGACCCATCAAAGGGAGAGTTTGTGAAGGACGCCTTAAAGGGATCTGCAAAATTACAGAGCCGCATCCAGGCTTGGCGTCTAAGAGCCACACCTGTACCTGCGGCTCTACTCGCTCCATCTGCTGCATATGATATCAGTCGCATGGAGGAGTTAGCAATAGAATTAAGGGTTCCTAGCTGCGAAGCAATTTTTTCTTGAGCCCCTGCAGCTGTGGGATCCTGTACTACTTCACCTAGCTCCTTAAGGATGTCCCTTTGGAGTCTGGTGAAGTGACATAAGTAGTTCAGCGAGCGCATAGCAAAGGTTGCTGAAGAAAACATCTGCTTACCATACCTATCCATGGTCCTGGAGTCCTTATTAGGAGGATGGACAGGTACCGAAGGATCTGCAAGTTCCTTCTTAGTGGCAGCCGCCACCACCATGGCATCAGCAGGGACACCTTTAGTAAGGAATTGCTTGTCCGAAGGGGCAGTAATAAATTTAGAAGGCCTCCTAGGAACTGGCTCTACAGAGTCAGGAGCAGCCCACGCCTTTCGAGCAATAACCTGCATAAGGGGGTCGAAAGGCGGAGACACCCAGGAGGTGGAAGGCCGAGATCCAAACGCATCCAGGTATACCGACTCATCCTCAGAGGGATTATTGGAGGCCAGTTTCCCTCTGTTTAATGAGTTCTAGGATGTCTGAAAATGAGACATCCTCAGAGGGGATCTAGATCCCTCCGACTCATCTAAGTGGGTATCTGAAGTGACAGACTCAGGGGAGTCTACATGTTTCCTCTTACAAGTCCTCTTGCTGGAGGATCCCCGACTGATCAGGAGAATCCTCGGAAGAGGGGTTCTTCCCAGTGGGGAAACCTGAGGCGGAGGATCTCTGGGTCCGGGAGCAAGAGAGATGGCAGAGATATCGACAGGCACTGTAGAGGGAGGAGCTAAGGGAACAGACTGCTGGCTGAGTCCAGTGGCCAGCACACTCTTCATCACCTCAAGGCTCCCTCCCAGGGAGGTCCGAGAGAACCCGTTCAAGAAACCGGAACTCCAGGGCCCACCGAAGGGAAGGCTCGAGGCAAATGTCGGGGCCGAGCTCACCAAGGCCGAGGCTCCAAGGGAAGAGGGGTCGGACAAGGGTCCGATGCCACTCACCCCTCGGAGGAGACCAGGAAGCCGACCACCGAATCCCTCTAAGGAAGGTCTCGAAGAGGAGATAAGAGTAGAGGCTGAAGGAGCAGAAGGGGGTGGTATCTGTCCCTCAGCCATAGCAGAAACTATTCCCGAAGACTCCAGCTCCAAACTCTGAGGTAGAGTCAAGGAGGAACCGCAGGGTGTGGACTAATAGTCGTCTGTTGAGACGGACTATGTAGCATCTGGGCCAGTGCCTGTGATTTTAATAATCTACTGACCACCCTCTCTAAATCGTGGTCAGAAAGCCTGGATGACCTAGATGATCGGCTCCGATGGCTCCGTTCCGAGAGGAGAGGTGAGGCCGGAGCCGAGAGTATCGGTTCCAAGGAAGGGGACCTGGACCTCTTCCTCGAAGGAACCATCGGAGCCGACGAAACCATGGATGCAGTCGGAGCCAAGACTTTCGGCACCGACAGAAGGTCTCGATGCATCGGCTCCGGCCGGAGCCGATACAGACTTAAAAGTAAGGGTGTCAGAGCCGGTCGGCGCCGACACCGAAGCCTGAGCCACATGGTGGTCGGAACCAATCGGAGCCGACACCGATGTGACCGAACCAGTATTGGCACCGATAGCCATCGGTGCCGAAGGTTTGTGCAAACCAGGATCGGCTCCAGCCGGAGCCGATCTCGACTCTGAAAGAGTCGGAACCGAGGTCGCAGGCTTAGACACAGAAGCCTGGGCCTTGGAAGACTTGGAAGTCTTACTCGGAGCCGACTTAGCCGGACAGCCCTCCGGTTTAAGTAGGCCCCTTAAAATCAATTTGTTTCTCCTTTCCTGCAGGACTCTCTGGCTAAAGGAATGACAAATTGCACAGGAGTCCTGCAGGTGGAGAGGTCCCAGGCAGTATAAGCAAGAAGTGTGACCGTCTGTCAGAGACATCTTCTGACAGCACGAGTCACACTTCTTAAAGCCTGAGACCCTTTCCTTGGACATAGTTGCAAAAACACACCCAACACAGCCCAAGAACCAGTTATCCCAAAAAAAATTAAGATAACTAACCTCTCACACACACACACACACACACACACACCCTAACAAGGGGGGGATGGGAGGGGAGAAGGCCTGACTAAAAAAATTAAGGAGTGAGGGAAATTCTAGTCAGAAAGGGACTTAATCTAAACTAAAAACGCTAAATATAAAGTTAAAAGGTAAAAAAGGGGCAAAAATAGTATAATTTTAAACACTTACCAGGAGCTGGCAAAAGGAGGACCTCATCAGCGAAGCGGCAAACGAGATCTGGGTACTTACCGCCTTGCATCATGGGATATGGGGCTGCCTCGAGCTGGTAAAAGTGACTCTCGAGCTTAGCAAAATGCCGAGTCGGAGCCGAGGATCGGCTCCGAACCCATCAAGCAAGAATGAAGGTGAGATTGACAACTTAACATCAATAACTATAAATCAGTTTCTAAATGTGAAGACAGTCACTTTAGCTTCTGCGTAGAGTGAGTGAGTGAGTGAGTGTGTGTGTGTGTGTGTGTGTGTGTGTGTGTGTGTGTGTGTGTGTGTGTGTGTGTGTGTGAGACAGCTACACACGCACGGAAGTGTGTTTGTAAATACCATAGAATTAACTTTAAGCAACACTGTGGGTTACCAAACCTACACTTTCACTAGCCAAAACTTGGAGACAAACTTATTAATGACACATTTTTTATCTTTATGTGTGTACCAATAATTACACTACAAAGGAAATGCCTACTGCAACTGACAACAACATATTGAACTCAAATACTGCAAGGTTTTACATAATATTATATTAATAAACATTTCTTATACTATTTTTGCAACTAGTATGCCACATTACAACTTTATTTCCTGTAGAATTTAAAACTGTTACGAGGCATTGTGTCATTGTTTTATTATAAAACCATTCCCATGCTTAACATGCTGAGCTCTGTAATGTGTATAAACAGGAGCTCTTCTCTCTCTCTAGGCCTCCACTCAAAATTGGCCACAACCTAGTTTGGCAAGCAAATAATCAAAATGTACATACACAGACAATCATGTTTAAGTGGTTCTTATCTTTGTCAAGATTCAGCTATGGCATATTCGACCCCAAACAGGGAAAACCTACATGGGTATCTACAGCCTTAACCTCTCTAGATTGCACTACCACGTTAAGTACCATTCAAGCAATCTGTTTTTTTTTCTTAAATAATTACACATTTCCTAGTATGATAAATATTATGGCTGCATGGCCAAATGTTTTGGGATAACCATTTAAAGAAAAGCACACAGTTTAGGATGTTTTCCGCTGTACTTATTTCTAGATGTGTAGGGGGAGATCACAGAACTTTCCAATACTTTTTCAACACTGCCCCCTACCCCTTGCGATGATGTGAGGTAGTGCTAGCTATGCCAGAGAGAGTAGGGCAGTGCATGCATAACATATACCAGCTGACTAGCTGGAGTTTTGTAAAGAATTTTATGTCATTTGAATATTGAACTGATTTATACAGATGTTTTGTGTTAAAAATGTATCAAGAATGGATCCCACTGGGCAGAAAAGAAATGCACATGCATGTCAGACTATACTGTGTAACTGTTAAAGTGTATATATTTTAACAGAGGATACTAGAAGGAAAGGGGTTATGCTCAGCCCAGCTAACCTTAAGAAAATAGCCTGAAATTAAAAGACTTAGTTTAGACCATAAAGATTTTATCTCCCAGGTCTGAATGCAGCCAGAGACACAATGTCTGGGTTGGGGATCCTGCTCTTATTGTCCTTAGTGCTAAACTAATTGCTACCCTGGGGTGCCAGAGAATGGCTGGTCAGACTCTGCAATAAGGATGAAATGGTTGGAATTGTGTTACCATCTCCAGATGCTGGAATAAGCCTTAGTAAAGTTCCAGGTGTGTATTGTGACACATCTGCATCTGTTCTAGATCCTGGCTCAGCTTCTAGTTGGCGGGGGGGGGGGGTGTTAGTGTGGAAATCAC
Organism: Protopterus annectens; assembly: GCF_019279795.1. Taxonomy (NCBI): domain Eukaryota; kingdom Metazoa; phylum Chordata; order Ceratodontiformes; family Protopteridae; genus Protopterus; species Protopterus annectens. The sequence continues at coordinate 1,080,240,718 of NC_056744.1, read as the reverse complement.
CGAATCAGGTGACCAGATGTGATGCCATTCTATAGCCAGCACTGAAACTGTATTTAGATACTAGTGAGAGACGTAACAGATGACACTCAGCACTTTGTTTTGGAACAGACATGACCACTCGCCCACATCATTTTGCCTTGCTTTAGTAAGTAACTTAACTAGGTAACAGCAATTATTCAGTCAATCAGAAAAATATAGTGAGATTAGCTAAAACTATCTTTATCTGTCTGAGTCTTTCCATCTGTGTTATTTTTTATATTTCCTGTGAATTAAAACTCTGGTGTTTATTGCAAATAGACACTCAGTATTCTCATGTTTTTTCATTATTAAATATATCTAAACCTTTCATTGTGGCTGGTCTTTTAGAAAATATTTTAACCCTTGAGAGTATTTGCCTTTATTTAGTGGCACTGTAGCATCACACTCCTGAAAGTCTTGTAGAATGGTTAAACCCACCATTTGTATTGGTATTAATTTTACTACGAGTAACTGGGTACCCTGGTAACAGCCTTAAAGCAGCTGGCTGGTGGCAGTGAATCTACCTTATAGTCTGGGTGGAGGTGGCATAGCAGGTAAATCTGTGTCAGCCTTTCTCAGGTGTGTGTGTGTTTGAAAATGAAATCTCAAAGAATGTTTGTGTCAGCTACTTGGAGGGAATAGGGACCCAGAGCACTGATTTCTGCAGAGAGAAAGTTGGAGTATTATTTGGGACTTGGGAAAGAAGTCAGCATGTGCTCTTAAGGGAAACTGTGTTTGATGCAGAGAGCTGCATCTGAAAATACTGTGTGTAGCTATTTCCTGTTTTAAGTGAATGTTCCACATCGTTGTCAGTGGTTAAGATCGAGCTCCTTGATTACTGGCTCAGTGGAGGGACATCACAATGCCCACTCCCCCAAAAGAGAAGATGACAAAAGGGAACAAGCAGCTCTTACTGAAAAAAAAGACACAGGATGCAAGCTGCACTAAAGGACATACAACAAGAATACTTCAGCGGACTTGCATCCCAACTCGGATGTCAATATTTATTTTAAAGCAGTACAAGTTTTGTAAGCTGAAATTAGCACCCTTCAGAGGACAGCAAAACTATTAATTTTTAAAAACAGTTTAGGAGGGCTTTTGTAAACTTTATATTGTTTCTTACTTGCTTTCTTTGACATTGCAAGACCTGTCATTAGACCCATAACACTGTGTTACAGAAATATGAAAAAAATACCAACTACTTTTCTGTAAGATGCAACTTAAGCAGTAAATGTGTTTAAAACCTATGAAACTATCAGCTCTTAAAAGGTTTAATGAAAGCAACTGACCAAAGTGTTCACACAGTTTTGAAACAGTAGAAAAAAGTATGAAGGTATATACAACAAACACGGAGACACACAAGCAGAAGAGCAAGTTGCACATTACCCTACACTGGGAGGCATTCAAAACATTGTACAAACCATGTAATGGCCATCAAAAATTAAAAACAGCATACTACAGCAATACAAGAATTCTCCTTGAAGGGAGATAAGTAAAGTACCAAAAGCCTTCAACTTTTTTGTATCTTTTAAATTGAGCATTACGTAGAAGCTGTCCCTAGTAACAGAAGTGGCATACCTGTTTACTCAACTCAGTGACATTGGTCCACACACTGCTCAGACTACTGTCTCCAGTCTCAATGCTTTCCAATTGTTTCTGTTTTTTAAGCAGATCTTCATTTAGCTTGTGAATTTCATGGGATGAGCTCTGCTGGTTTGATTCCACTATATAAAAAATAAAAAATATGAATGCAATAAAGGAGTGACAAGTCTGTACAGAAAAATCACATAAAGATGCCAGAGCTATTTCAGCGTAAATGTGTAAATTGAGCAACTTTTTACTTTAAAACACAAAAGAACTGATGCCAGCAGATTCAGTGGGTTAACAATACTTTTATGGAAATATTTTTTCCTTTTTCACTGTCACTTCAGAAAAGAGCATGCATAAGGGGTGTTTCATAATAAGAGGTTTGCACAATTACATGTCATTAATGCCAGATGTGGTTTCTGCCTTCATCTTCAACAAAACAGATCAACTGCCTATAGTTTACCCTAACTACCAGAATTCTTGACAAATCAGAACTGTGTAAAATCTTACCATAACAGTAGATGTCCTTCTCTTCACTGTTGCAGTATTCATCATGTCTGGGATCTCCTGCCAAGGATAACCCAACATCTGGCCGGTATACCAAAGCCTTTATTACCCAGGAGTATCGTACATCAAATGTATGCTCCCCTCCCAAGCCTAGGGCATAATGGTGACATATGTATACCCTCAATCCAGAATGGATGTACCCCAGGAGAACCAGGACTCCAGTGGAAAGGAGTAAATGTATGTCCAGAAACAGGAAGGCAAGAGGGAACACAGCCTCTCAGCCACAGAGAAAATACCACCCAAGGTAGAAGACAAAAAGAAAAATGGGGTAGGAGGGAGGAAGTGAATACTGCAACAGTGAAGAGAAGGACATCTACTGTTATGGTAAGCTTTTCCACAACTGTACTATCTCCTTCCATATCTCCATTGTAGTATTCATCACCTCTGGGAGAGTACAAGAATAGCCTTGGCAAATCTTGCCTTGGCTCTGGAAATGACATCCAATTTTAATGCTTAGTGAAAGTGTGAACAGAAAATCAAGTATCAAGGATGGAGATGGTGTACAAACCCTTGAAGAAAGCCCCCGAGGAAGTCACTAGCAAAATGAGCCTGAAGAAAAGCAGACAACTGTTTGCCATGAAAAGTATAACAAAATGAAATGGCCTTGGAAATCCTGGAGAGATGATTTACTTTGAAACTGCCAAACCTAATGTCCTGGTATGAAAAGAAAGAAAAAGTTGATCAGATTTACAAAAGTTGTTTGTTTTGTCTAAATAATATCTGAGCTGTATATGCCAAGTCCAAAGGATGAAGAACCTTCTCGCCAGTAGACTGTGGAGAAAGGAAAAAGGAAGGAAGCTGGATAGACTGATTGAGGGACAACTCATTAACCACCCTGGGCATAAATGAAGGATTCATACAGAGAGACGCCTTGTCTGTATGAAAATCAAAAAAAGGAGGGACTATTATCAAGGCCTGGAGTTTGGAAACTCTTCAGGAAGAGGTTAAAGCAATCAATAAAACAGTTTCCTTGAAAAATGCCTCAGTCAGTTTTTCAAGGACAAAATACAGTTCCTAAGGAAGAAGAATAAGCATTCTTTTGGGTCTGACATGAGGACATCATTTAGAAATTGCTTCACTTCAAATCTAGAGGCCAGAAGACGTTTCAGTGGCAGACAGGCAGAAATCGTTGACAAATGTGCTTTCACAGAATAATATGCTAAGCCAGAATGCAGCAGTTCACACAGGCAGGAAATAACCAGGGGGGCCCCCAATGAAAAAGGATCCTGGTAATGTTTAAGACACCAGACAGAAAATCTCTTCCACTTGGACATGTATGACTTTCTGGTATTGGGTTTCCTGGCCTCCTGCAGGACCCTAAGCCCATCCTCAGAAAGTTGGTGTTAGAAGGGAATCAAAAGCCTATCACCTAAAATGTGAAGAGTGAATAATTGCAGATGGAGGAGAGATCCATTGTCCTGTGTGAGAAGGTCCATGCAGTGAAGTAACTTATGATGACTGCCCTTACCCAAATGGAATAAGAGGGGGAACTAGTGCTGTCTGGCCAAAAGGGAGTCACCAACTAGATTTCTGAAGTGTCTTTCTGGATCTTCTGAAGGACATTGAGAAGAAAAGGAAGGGGAGGAAAGGCACAGAGAAATATTCCCTCCAAAGAGAAGGGCACGGCATCCACTTTCTGAGCCAAAGGACTTGGAACTCTGGAACAGAACCAAGGGAGTTGCCTGTTCAGATGGGAGGCAGAGATCCACTTTAGGAATATCCCACTGATGAAACAGGTCCAGAAACTATTCTCTGTAAAGCATCCATTAGTGAGACTGTATACTCAACCGGCTGAGAGAATCTGCCACAAGAGTGCACTCTGAAGGTATGCAGACTGCCTTTAGGGTCACCTACAGACTGATGACTATTTCCCAGGCTTTAAGAGCTAGTCTGCAATGCAGGTTAAGACTGTGTGCCCCCTTGTTTGTTGATTTACCACATAACTGTGCTTTTGTCTGCAAAATCCTGCAAGGGACCTAGCACCCACAGCGAGTGGAGAGCTGGAACAGCCAGAATGAGAGCCCTTATTTCCTTAATACTGATGTGATCTACCCTCTGCTGACTCCACCAAAGGACTTGAATCTTCAGGGTGCCTGAATCACCTCTCCACCCCATCTATGAGGTGTCCATGAAGAGTTACTGGGATGGCCGAGACGGTTGGAAGGGAACACCCAGACTGAGACAGACCTGTTGAAAATACCAGTGATGTTCCACTTTGAGACAAGAGAGTAAAGGAACCATATAATCTACTGGGTGGCAGTGCTGAAGACACACTGATCTGAGATACCACTGAAACGTTCTCATATGAAGCCTGGCCCAGGGGACCAAGGAGATGGTAGAAGCCATGTACCCCCAGAGTCCTTAGAAACTCCCTGACTGGAAGACAGGACAAGGGAAGCAGGGGAAAAATCATTTGTGACTTGAGAGAACCTTGGTGGCAGAAAGAGCGGCTAGCACGGGAACAGTTTGGATCCTGCAACCTAGAAATATGTGGTCTTTAGATGGAGTCATCTTTGACTTCTCAAGGGTAACCATGAACCCCAGGCTGTGCAACTGAAGCTGGGGAAAAAGATTCTGCACTAGTCTGGCTTGGGGTGGGGCCTGAAGCAAGAGGTCATCCACAGTAAAAAAAAGTTTTGAGTGCCCTGAATCCTAGAAAAAGGGACAGTTGGAGCTAGGCATTTGGTGAATACCCTTGGGGCTACTGAGAGCTCAAAGGACAAAGCAGAGAACTGAAGATGAGAGGAACAAGCAGAGAAATGCAAAAATGTCCTAAATACAGGGCGGATAGGAATATGAAGGAGGCGTCCTTTAGGTCCAAGGATACTAGAAAGGCCTGGGGAATTAAGAGGGGGAATACAGTCTGAAGATAAAGTATTCAGAAGGATGTCACTATGAGAAAAGTGTTCAGAAAGGAAAGATCCAGGATAGATCTCAAAGATTCCTCTTTGGTGGGGACCAGAAACTTTCTAGAATAAAACCCTACACCCCTCTTGGTCTGGGGAATCAGGTTTATGGTATCCTGGTTTAACAGACCCTACAATATTCCTGGAAAATTAGGGAGTTGTTCTGCAGTAGGTTGAGGGTTACAGGAGGAGGAGGGTAGGATATTCCAGGCCATAAAGTAGCCCTGCCTGATAAAGTAGAGAGGCAAAGAATGCGTGTTGATTTTTGGCAATACTGGATGAGACAGCAAAAGGGAACCTGGCCAAGAGGAAGGAAGGGCAGAAAATCAGGTGCTGCAGACTTGTCAGGAAAGGACTGCTTTCAGGGCCTAGGCATTTGAGTAGGCTTATCAGAAAATACACACCTAGAAGCCGTCTTACCCTTGGAAAACTGTGTGGGCAGTCTATGCAAAAAGGCATTCTAGACAGTCTTCCAAGGGTAAGACTGAATAGACTGTCTAAGTAGTCTATGCCAAAAGGCAGTCTTACTAGGATAGTTCCCCTGAAACATGGGAATGGTAAAAACAAAGATGTGTTTCAAATCTTTCATATCCTTACCCTGAACTTGCAAGGTCTTAAAGAGCTTTGCAACAGCAGTGCCAAACAAGTTTGGTTATCCAGAGAAGCATTCAGGAGTTGTGTTTGCATTGTACTTAACTTTGTTGATACTAGCTTTGTAATAAATTGTATATGGTGCCTTTCTCCCCGGGCCTCCACTGAAAATGGGCTTATTTTGGCCCAATGGATTTTCCCAGTTAACAATAAAATATATAAATAAATAAATCATCTGGCAAGGCTTGAAGGCGAAACGAGGAACAGTGCCTCATCAGAGAGGCAGCAGGAGGAGGCATCCACTGCATCATACCTGCCCTTTATAGAGTGACTGGCAACTTGAGAGTGGAACCTAGTACAGGAACGGCCAAGGCCCTAGCGTCAGAGCCCGCATGCCAAAGACAATCTTCCCAGTCTGAGAAAGAACAGACAAAATGTACCTTCTCATATGGGTTTGGTAATTTATACCTCTAAAGAGTAAGGCAGCAGAAGTGTACATGTTCTTACCAATCTTCGTCCACAGCTGTACTGTCCTTGTCCAAGGAAAGGAGCTTAGAAAACCGGAGATGCCTAGAAGGCTCATCAGTAGACACAGATATCACAAGTGGATCAGATGAAGGGCATTTGTTCAAGAACTTGCAGGCATCCAGCATCTTAGAGAACCTGAGAGGCTTCTGAGGGGGTGGAGGCCATAAGTCTGGTGCCACGGAAGCAACTGAGAAGGTAGCCAACAGAACAGAACAGCCAGCACAGGAGGGACAGCAGAAGGTTTATGAGAATCCATCTGTAATAACTCATAATACCTTTTCTGGATGTTGGATACTTGGAAACAATCTCATCTAAAATGCTCTGTCATATGCAGGACCATATCCCCAAAGGATAATTCTTCCAAAGGAGAATAAAGACCGACAGACTCATCTTTCTCCAACCCATAGTCTAAAGGATGGGGCAACTGAGAAAATCATTTGAGGTCTCAGGCTCTCTTGCCCTTTTGGGGTTAGAGGACCAAGGCGGTGCAAGAACCGAAACAACCCGAGGAGGGTTCAATGCCATAAAAGCAGTGAAAAAGCCTTGACTGAAGTCCTGCCATTCCCTTTGTGGATCTCTAGTAGCTGACACATTTAGTTTTCTGTCTTTTCTTCAGTGGGAGGTCTGCCCAGACAAAACATGGTGGTTCAGACCCCTGCCTAGATTTGATCAAGGTACCTGACCACCTCTTCCCTAACAAGGATCTGCGGAATCCCTTTTGCCCCCTTGGAGATACAATCACTCTTAATTCCCCCTCTATGTCCGAGGCAGACGATTGCAATACCTCCAAGGACGTGCGAGAAGCAGGCTCTGTACCAGCCTCCAAGGTCATGGCAGAAGAAACAGATGGTAATACCAGACTGTCCTCCAGGTTCTCATGCACCTCAAGAGAGCTGTCTGGTGAAGGCTGGGCAGAAGCAGGCTCAGGTCTAGTTTTCTTGGCCTTCTTCTTGAGTGGTGGCTGTACCTCGGAGTGAGTGGATTCTGCCATGGTATCTTGGACTAACAGCTTGAGATGCTGGTTCTCAAGATAAATGGAAAGGGAAGCAAGATGGCTACATAAAGTCTTAGGTACAAAAGCCTAACAGGTGGAACATCAAGTGTGGTTGACAAACACACCTAAGCAAAATAGGCACCTATCATGATGTTCCTTCTGGGAAATCTGCTTCCCTTTACTGGAGGGCATATAACCCACTGACGAAATATAAGTAAAAGAAAAAGGAACCCGAACAGGGTACCCTATTGTGAAGATGGAGATGCAGTATAACCAGCAAACTGAAGGTCATTCAGACAGACATACAAAAATGGCATTCGCACTGGTAGCAATGAAGTTGTAGATTGACAGTGTACATGCATCACCTTTATGCCCTCTACTTGTGCAGAGATAATACATCTGACGTACATCTCTCCTGGGAAATAAAGGCTTTGGTATACTGCCCGAACACTGGGCAATCCTTGGCAGGAGATACTACCCAGACATTGGGCTATCCTTGGCAGGAGATCCGAGAGATAATAAATACTGTATCAGTGACATGCAAAGGACATCATTTGCTACACATTAGATGTCCATGATGAAGTTTACATACTACACTAAGAGAACATATTCTCACAACAGTTCTGATCCACTTTTGTCTCCTTTGTTAAAGGAATGGATGGCTTACCAGTTACACATGGCAGGCTCATTTTACAGTCTTTTATTAAGAAAGAAACAATAAAACACTTCAAGCCACTTCCCACATCCATGTTGCTGGAGCTGCAGATACTGCTGTAGCAAATTTTACAAAAGTTTTTACTAAGGATATATTACAGGCAGAAACTTAAAATACTAACCATATGCCATCTTGACTTTACTACCTACCACTCATTTAGGCCTGCAAGTGTGGACAGAAATAATACTGGTGACAGGGTATCTGTCACTATCCAAAACACCATAACCGCTAGACTACTCAAGCAGGACAATGACCTAGTATTTCTAGAAAATATATATCTCATCACATCCTGGCTATCTACAGGAACCCATCCATGACACCCACAAATCATAAAGAATATTTTAATAAACTACAGTCCCTGCTCAATAACCAAAAGACTAATTCAAGGGGACTTTCATCACCCTTCCATTAACTGACTCTCATCACCCTTCCATTAACTGGTACACCTACACCTTAAGAATACCTCCCCTATTAAGGGCACCAATATACTCAATCCTGTTCTCACCAACAGCATCCCCATCTGCGTGTCTGCTCCCTGTGCACATCAAATGCTCAATGAACAAATCAGACCACTGCAACACTGAAAATGTGGTTCCAGTAGATGTCATCATCCAACACAACTATCTTTAGAGAAGTCTGCAAGGACAAAACAGTCATGCTTACTGCTGACTTGAGAGTTCAACAGTCCCGCCTTCAATGACCCTACAGCAAATACCAAAGCATAAACCCAAACTTTATTCTTCCATCTCAACTCCTGCATACAGAATAAGTCCTGAACTAAAATTAATAGCTTAACAGTCAGGAAATCCTTCTATGTGGCACACCTCATCACTAAGGGCTTTTCATCCAGAAAAAGGAGGTCATTGACCCACTGTACTCATCCCTCATTAGACCATTATAGAGTACAATGCCCGGTTTGGTATGTACCTCACAAGACATCTGCAACAGCTGGGAAGGCTGCAAAAATGCCTCACTAAAAGAATCACAGGCCTAAAGTAGATGCCCTATGCTGACTGTCTAAAAAAAACTCCAGCTATACTCTGTGGCATATCGCCTACTCAGAGGTGATCTCTGCTTAACATACAAGGCCTTGTCAAACCCTGAGTTGCTGGACATGCTCCATTTAAAGAAATCCCAATCCCTCAGAGCCACAAGCTCCAGGGATCTAAACCTTGTCATCACAATGAACAAAACATGCTGGAGGGATAGGTCCCTGACGCAGAGACTCCCCATACACTGGAACAGACTGCCCACACATGTCAAGCAGAGCGCCTCCTTGGCCCTCTTCAAAAAGAACCCTGACAATTGGATGGGAGATAGGAAATTCACCCAGGGGATCACGTCAGTCACCCTGCTAGACAGGGGTCCAGGGAAGTAAATATTGTGGGAAGAAATATCCAGGGAATTGTTATGGCTAGGCTTGTATAGGCCCTAGGGCCGATAGCCTAGTACCAACCTATGAACTTATGAACATATGAACAAAGGATAACCACAAGTCATTCTTTAACTATGTAAACAATCTGAGAAATAATACCCAGCTTTGCATCAGGTATATTGCTAACAGAATCACCTACTCAAACCCTGAGGATATAGCTGTCATCCTAGCACATAAATTCAGCTCCGGCTACCACCCTCTCCGCTTGCCTCATAATTTCAAATACAAAAGTAGCCAGTCCGTACCCCCTTCCCAGAACAGATACTAAAAGCACTTTCCAGGGCCAAAACACCAATGTTATGGATCTGGGCAACACATCAGGCTGTTCCGTATCAATATGAAACACCCCTTTATCACACCTTCACCTTAAAAATTTCAGATGCATTACCTCCACTCAATATATATCAGGAAGTCTGGAGAACAGTTGTATTAGTGCCTCTCCACAAGGGAAGCCCTATCACACTCCTTGAAAACAACAGACCTATCAGCCTCACCAGCATCGTTTGCAAGGTAATGGAACACATCAACAATGATCTCTTCCAACAGGAACACAGGGCACCTACAATTCTTAGACCAAAACAAATTTGGCTCTGCAAAAGGTAGTTCATGCCTATTACAACTAGATGATTCCTTTCAATGAGTCATACATGCACAACACATGGGTGACTCCACGCACACAGCTTACCTTGACTTAGCCAAGGTCTTTACATTGTACTCTAACATCACTAACACACTGGTTAAACAATATAAAGCCCTTTGTAATCCACTGGATTGCCAAGCGGCTTAGTGATAGACGCACTCTATTATAGTTAATTAGCAGTGATACATCACAGGGTTCTGTTCTGGGTCCACTTTTATTTGGCATCCACTTTTCTAATGTCAATACCAACATTAAAGACCTCTAGCTCACCAGCTTTGCAGTCACTGGCAAGTTTGCAGCCATCGTCAACTGCCGTGATGACACTTGGGGCCTCCAAAATGACCTAATTCAGATAAATTCATGGTGTCAAGATCATGGTCTAAATCTGAATGCCAAAAAAATCAGCATAGTGCAGTTTGAAAAACAGGATCTCTTGCACACCCACCACAAACAACACTCACTGAAAAAAAGACATTGTCATTAGAGACCCAGGTACCTTTGTGGATAATGAACTCTCCTCGGACCATCGTATAGTCACTGTCAGAAGAAAAACCTTCTACCTTGCCCAAATAATTATTAAGGCCTTATCCACTCAGTCCAAAAGCATTATTATTTCACAATATCCATCCCTCATCTAACCCATACAAGACTACAGTGTGTCCTTAGGAACATACCTGTCCAAGCACCTAAACCAACTTGAGGAACCACAATGTTTCCTCACCAAAAAATCTCAAGCACAAGCTCCTTAGATTAACCAAAGTATCTAAAATCCATGTCTCCCTCATGTGTCTGCTCCAAACTCCTTTGTGGAAGTCTATGCCTGGCCTACAAAGGTGTAAACACCCCAAGCCTGCCTGATAAACAGCAGATGCATAAGACAACAAATAACAAAGATAAAGGGACTTAAAATCTATATTACAACACAAGTAAAACTTATCTCTCTCCCAAAGAATACCTCACTTCTGGGACAAACTCTTACTTTTTGTAAAGCAAACCATTTCCTTTAGTGCCTCTAATCTAACTTAGACAAATGGAAAACTGCAAATTTACTCCAGGCCTAGCTCCCTAGACCGTATGGGCAAGGGAGCAAGTAGATGAGTACACCAGAAGGACTGCAGTGGATAGACTTCATAGGATTATAGGAAGTTACTAGGCTATTGGCCCTGAAGCCCTTATATGCCTAACCATGAGTTTAGCCCATGTTTATCCAAATCAGCACCTGATGCTCTTGTCCAGCAGGGACACGGGTGGAATCCCAGGGATGTATTTTCTATCTCCCAACCAGTTATCCAGGTTGCGTTTAAAAAGGGATAAAGAGGTACTCTGCTTGATGTGGAGAGGGAGTCTATTCCACAGAAGGGAAGTCTCTGGGACACAAATCTGTCCCACCAACAAGTCCTATTGATGTTACAGACCAGGTTGAGGCTGTGTGTGTGGGTTACTCGAGTGGAGCTTGACTTGCGGATATGCAGCAGTCCCATCAAGGCAGGGCCCAAGATCGCCTTATATGCCAGGCAGAAGTCACCTCTAAGGAGTCTGTATGAAACTGAGTAAAGGAGTAGGGCTTTTAACCTATTTGTGTATGGCAGATTTTTGAGGCCCTGGATTCTCCTGGTGAGGAACCTCACCTCTGTAGTCTCTCCAGCTGCTGCATGTGCTTTGCAAGGTGCATACCAAATGGGGTGTTGTACTCAATAATGGGCCTTATAAGGGAAGAATACAGAGATGTTATGACCTCCTTATCCCTCGATGAGATACCTTTACTTATTAGGTGGGCCATGTAGAAAGCTTTCCATACAATGGAAGCAACATGGTGGTCAAAAGTCAGGTTGCTATCAATCTGGGTATCCAAATCCCTCACGACTAACCGTGTGCTTAGGACACTATTAATATGATAATTTATGAGGCTGTCACTCTCCCCAAAGGGGATCATGATGTATTTTTTGGTACTAAGCTTGAGGCCATGTTTCTGGCACCAGTGATTTGTTTGGATGAGACCTTCTTGGAGGATGTCTACGTCAATAGGGGAACTGATGACAGCAACCTGCTTGCAGTCATCTGCAAACGTGGTCAGTCGTAGCCCACTGGTTTTGGCATGCACCTCAAAAAAGTATATCCCAAACGACAGAGGCCCCATGACTGAACCCTGGGGTACTCCGCTCAATATAGGTCTACCGCTTGAGGTGGCTACCGGTACTTTGACTAGGTGGGTTCTATCAGTCAGCCAATCAGGTACCCATCTGGTAACATACGGATTGATGCCTAGTTGACAGAGTTTATCTGTTTAACTGGTTTAATGTCTAGCAGAAACCTACAAACCAGTAAACATTACAATTTAAAAGCTGTTTCTAGATGTTGAACAATTTTTGGCAAGACTATAATGCATAGGATCCTGCAACACTCTGCTACCCAGAAGCAACCAAGCGCTGTTTGAGTATCTACCCAAATGTTATGGTTTAGTGCTACAGTAACCCTACCTGATGTAAAATAGGAAACTGTGTAGCAGTGAAGCTTCTCCCATCCTTCTTCGTGTTAATTTACTTAGACCGTTTGTATTTTTCTTCGAATAGTCAGTTCACTGTTACTGTACGCTGTTAAAGTACTGTTCTACAAATTGTTCACAAGTATGTTTGTCTTGAAAAAAGTTATGTAGGTGCACACCACTGTCAATGACATGACAGGCACACAGCACAGAACGTCATCAATGTTGATCCAACACCATTAGCTTTTGCAAGACAGCAGAACGACTACATGAAAAATGGTTACACCAATCCACACTACTGCAGTTTTACTGATGAGTAAACTCATGCGTTACGATTTACTATTAAATTAATTATTTCAGAAATAAGTTCAAAGGGACCTGATGATGAAAACAGCATGCTTATGCAATCAAGCTTTACAGATTAATTCTGTCAAACCATCTGCTGCTTTATATACCACAACTAGCTTGTGGACTCAAAACTCACACACACACACACACACACACACACACACACACACACACACACACACACACACACACACACACACACACACACACACACGCACACACTTCTTTCAAGGAAACACCTAAGAAACAAATGGAGAAAGCCAGCATCACAAGGATGGTATGTAAGACAGCCCCTAAAACACATTTGGCAATTTGGCTAGTAACAGCAAGTGCAGTTTGCCTGGTAAACCATGTTTCTTCTGCTTTGGGCAAAAGAAGGAAAGACGACTAGGCTTAAGATATGCAGTCCCTGAAAAGCCAAAGTGCATGCTGTGGATAACACAGTTGAAAAACTGAAAAATGAACCGACTGGATTATGATAAACTGAAATATCACCTTAAATAAATGTGAATATGTGCGAGTGCAATGTAACACTATTTTAAATGACTTTAAATACCAAAAGAATGGATTCAGAAATTTTCCAAGCTCAGGAACAGTCTTCCAAAAAAGAAAATAGTGAGACAAAGAAACAGGTCTTTACAGAGGCCGAGGCATACATACACTAGAAGTTTCATGCAAACATTTACCTTTCACACAAGTACAAACAAATACTCTCAGTGCTGCTATCTTTTCATTTACAGCTTCAAGAAAAACAAATCACTTAGAGGCACCTTAAAAGATCACGTGCAACGGTATGGCATACAACAATTAGTTTCTAGTTGCAGTCTGAATCATATTTTTGTCTAAAATTATGATTTTATGCTAAAATAACACTTTTAAAAAATTAGTAAAATCCTTGAATTGTCACTCCCAATGAATCAAGTAGCTCCAACAAGTGGCAAAAGAAGAAAGCAAGAGTGGGGATGCACTTACAAAAATGAAACAATAAAATTAATAAAATAATGCTGACCATTTTACATGTCTGCAGCTATTTGTATTTGGTTATCATTAAACATTCATTTATGTAATTACATCTCAACTCCTTGTTTTTTTTTGCTACTGCTGTGTGCGACTTTTAAAAATCTGCTCATGTCCTTTCGGCTATGTGGCTGCAAAGATGACATGATGATGCATTCTGGCAGAATTAACTCTTCTTCCTCGGCTTCCTGCACAGTACTCTTGTATACTGATTTATTTATTTTTTTTAATTCTTGGTGTGCCATCTCCACCCTTGCCCAAAATATGTATCATTTTTTTGTACCGAAACAATTTTGTTACACGTTTTTTTTGGTTACTTTGTTGTATTTTTGGTTTCTTGAAAAGCCAGAAGTGGACCCAGTGTATGGGAAGATGGCTGAGTCGCAGAGCAAACAGTAATACAAAAACACTTAATAAATAAACAGTAACAAGAATAAAAATGCATTACTGCTTACATCCGTTAATCCAAGCAATTCAAGACAGAATAAACCATTGGACAGTGCAGTGGTGCAGCGGTAGCATTGTCACCTCACAACAAGAGGTTCTCTGGTTCAATTCTCGGCTGGGGTGCCTTCTGTGTGGAGTCTGTATGTTCTCCCTGCATTCGTGTGGGTTTCCTCTGGGTGCTCCAGTTTCCTCCCACATTATAAAGACATGCATCTGGAGTGTTTCTCCCTGGGCATCCACTGAAAATTGGCTTCATTCCAAGTCCGACTTTCCCGGTTAACAAATGTTGAATAAAATAAATAAAAATAAATTTCAAATGTGTAACAAAATTCCAATGTTATATAGCCTTCAAAATGTTTTACTTCTGCAGGCAGGTTCTTTACTCTAAAAGAAATTACAGCAGTCGCAGCTACTAACAACTTCTTCCAGCTTTTCCCGGTTAGGGGTCGTCACAGTGGATCACCTGTCCGCTCATGATTGGCAGTGGAATTTTACAGTGTCGAGTTGCCAGCTCGGCTCCCAACCTTCCACGGAAGGCACACACACGCACGCACTCACGCCTAGGTTCAATGTAGAGTATCCAATCAAACAAAAAAAAAAAAGCCATAGCACAGAATCCCTGAAGAACGACAAACACTACCATTTCAATATCCAGCTATCTGATTCCATCTCTCACATTACTTATGTTAGCATTTCTGTTACTGGAAAGCTAAAAAAATGCAATTAGTCACCATGCTAGCTCTCACAAGCAAGGGAGGACGAATGTTCTGCAGTTCAACAGTGAATAATGGGTTGATGTGTAAGTAATTTAAAGAATATACTAAGCATAACGGGAATACTACTGCATGTCAGTATTTGCTCTAATCCACACAAAGGTACTTCTGCCTGACTAGCTGACAGAAGGATATACAAGGAAATGCTGGCAGATATGGTCTACCTAGACTTCCCTAAGCATTTGGCTCAATCCCACAAAGGCAGCTGCAAAGAAAACTAGAAATGTTGCAGGAAGGATCAAGACTATATATCTGGTTTGATGGCAGGACACAGATGTGTATGTTGACAGTGACAATGCCAACAATAAGAAAACTTCTTAGTGGAACTATGCAGGGGTCAGTCCTAGATCCAGTACAATTCATTTTACTTGTTTTAGAAATACTAGAGAGAAAAGTGTTCAGGATCATACTCATCAATGATGACACAATGTTAGGTACAGCAGTGGGGAATGGAGAGGATATCTAAACAAGGATGTGAAAAGGCTGCTCAAATGGGCCGAAGATTCTCAGTTGTGGTTCTTTGTAAACAAATGAGAAGTACAACAGCTGTAGTGTGGAGCATCAGATGGACAGAGTAGAAATGATAGCAGAAGAGAGAGAAAGGATCTAGGACTTCAATCAACATTGACTAGGCCAACAGAAGCAGACTAAAAGACAGAATGCCAGAATGATGGGCTGTATCCCATAGCTGACAAACTAAAGAAGCAAAAAGTAACACTTCTTCTCTGTCAAGCCCAAGACACGTCACAAAGTCAACAGCTGTGCACAGCTTTAGAGGAAAAACAAAAAGAAAGACATTAGGTTCCAGAGGAAAGCCACAGAAAGATGTGGGTTTACAAGAAAAGGATATAATCAGGGACTAGATAACCCAGAGTTCTTGTCATAAGAGACCAGAAGTGACAGGAGGGAAATGGATGCACAAAATCATGTGACAGACCTATGACAGGCTATCCTGAACAGGAAATGGGAGTAATGAAGGGACACAGGCAGCAAAACCCAAACCACAGAACCTTCCATGAATCTACAGAAATACTTCTTCAGGAAAAGGGCTGGAGACCCATAGAATGGACTATCAGAATTGGTAGTGGGGGGAGGTGCACAGTAAAAGGGCTTGGAACATGTGTAAAAGGGGCAACATGGAAGACAGGAATGGAAGGCAGGTAGAAATCTGAATACATTTAAAGGACACACTAGACAGGACATCTGCCTCCATAAGCCTTCAGGCAAAAGCATTAGACCATTAAGTAGAGTAATCACTGGTTTCGGAGTCCTCAAATTCCTTACATGAGCCTGAGAGGGAGGAATTTCCAAACTCTCCTATTTTCTCCAGGTGCGGGTTTATACATAGTCTCAGACAAGGATGAGCATGCAAGTGATGTATGTTAAGTGAGACAAAATATGGACCAATGAATGGGTGAGTACCTTACAAAAGGTGGCACATGAACAAAACATGTCTGTAGCTAGTCCACCAGCAATGTCAGATTACAATACCTAAAGGTATAGTCTCACATCTACAACTGCAGCCCTCCCACAAGACAAATGTCTGATGCCTACACCCTGAGCTGTACGCCCTGGCCTGGAACAAGCAGATGGTTCCCCATCTACCTTAGGTAACAGGAACGTGCTGGCGCAGAATGGAATCTAAGAAAAATTCTTGTAATAAGCTCTCACAATCCAGGATTGATGAGACAAAAAAAATGCTCACCAGTAGCAGGCAGTCTGGCCTTGGGCTTCAGTCAACCATCTGGGGCTGGATGGTGCAGGCAACCCAGAAAGCACCCCAGCCCCAATGAAGGACCATGTCTAGTAAAAATATAGTTTTCTGGGTCTCTTCAGGCAGAGTGCATTCAAGTATGAACACGAAAGATCCTCTTTGTTGCAGATACTCTTGGGGGGAGGCTCCAGAGTGGCTGAAACCTCTTTTATCTAATGCCGAGCAAAGGGGTCTATATTACTTTGTCAAAGATGAAATTCCTCGAACCTACGTTCACAGAACATTATTCAGAGAATGGTCCCTTCAGCCAATGTTCACGTCAGAAAACGTTTTATACAGGGAAGGGAATTAGTTGGTCAGCAGTAGGAAATCTGCCCCTTTCCCCACTGTAGTGTGATCTTGGAGTTGGTTAAGTGTGTGTGTGTGTGGGGGGGGGCAGAGCCCCCCACCTTGGTGGGTTTAATATGCTACTCTGTGTGTGATTGTCGAAGTGGACAACTAACTTCATTCCCTGTGTAAAACATTCGCTGATGTGAACGGCTGCTGAAGGAAATGCTTGCTGAATAATGTTCAATTAAATTTTTACAGCACAGGATCATAAGAATTGCAGGACAGGTGACCCATGAGACCATATGCATCTTACTGATATTATGTACCTCCCACTTCTATGATGGCAAAGCAAATCAGGTCCAGGAAGAATTTGCAGATGCCTATCCAATCAGCAAAGTTAAGTCTTGAAGTATGCAAGGCTGTCATTTTATTTAATGTATAAGGACACTTTATAGCAGAGATAGGATAACTGTTAGTTAATACATCTGTCCCTCCAGAATGTTTTGCTCATATGTCATGGGGATTCATATCCCTAGATCTAGTGTTAGTGGAGTTGTTTGTCTTTTGAAAATGTGAGAGAGTAGGAGGGCTTGGTATTTGAGCAATGGAACGCAAAACATAGTTCTCCATGCAACAGTCTGTAAAAGACCAAGTACTGAGACATACTTTCAAGCTTTTCTAGGTAACTCAGGGACTTTATACCAGTAAACTTCTTACTTAGGAAATGCTGTGGCCTTTTTAGCTGTGTGATGTAACTGAAGAGGTACA